>NC_058114.1:34460552-35060552 GCF_914725855.1 Thunnus albacares | reverse complement strand
ATTTTCCCAACAGCCCTCTGGCTTATCCACATGGTCTTGAGTAAACCGTAGACAAGCAGCAATGTTCTTCTTGGAGAACAGTGGTTTTCTCCTTTGCAACTGTGCAATGCACACCATTCAGTGTTTCCCCTATATTCCTTCTGCAGCGGTGCACCGCTGCTGCTAAAAATTCACACAATCACAAATATCAAGCGGCTACTCATGATTTTCACTCGCACACTGTGTGAGCACAATAACACCCTACGTTATTGTGGAATTGTTTTGCATAACCCCTGACTAACTTTATCTAGTTTTTAGATTTGCATGAAAATCTGATCATGTTTAGGTCATATTTATGCAGAAATAGAGCAAATTCTAAAGGGTTCACAAACTTTCAAGCACCACTGTATACTGTGAAACAAACAGGAGTCATTTAAAGGAAATATGGGATCCCTTAGTACTGTTTCATAAAACGGAAGAAATGCTAAGATCGCTAAGACAGAAAATTCATGTATAGAGATGTAAGTAGATATAGTATTTTCAGTTTAAGAAGCATGTGTGTATGCATATATGTACATGGTTATGTATGTGTGTATTTGTTTTGTTATTTGTCTTCTTGTCCTTCGTCTTTCTTTTTTTTAATCTTGCGTTTCTATATTAGTTGATTACTTCCTGATATGAAGTCTCAGTATGAAATGCTGATGTGCTATGAATTTTTACTATTTCTTACCAGTAGTTTGTATTGTTCTGCCCAGAGGAGTCTGAGGGGAGGGTTGGTGTGAGTGAGGTGGTTCAAGCTGTATTATATTTGTTTTACTTTTATAATTTCTTTGCCCCTTGTCTATTTATGTTTAAAAAGTAATTTAAAAACATTCTAAAAAAAACCCAACAAATACTGCAAAAATATTCCAGCTATCAAATCTGCAAAGACAGGGTATCTTGTACTAAACAGACTTTGGAAGATCCCAACATGATTTAGCTCACTCAGACAACTTTGAATGTATTTTTGAACACAACAAGAGCTGTGGATTCTGTCCTCATCTCTTACAATGTAGTCATGTACCAGTGGAATAGCTTGAATGTCAGTGTGGAGAGAAGAAATTGTTACAGCGACTAAGACCCATTTCTACAAACATATTGGCACTTAAGTATTGTGTTAAGACAGACTTGAACAGTATCTAGCATACGCACGTACATACACACACCTGTACATCCAGTCTCCATTCCACATTGTGGTAGGCAGGCAGGTTGGAGGGCAGCAGACTTAGGACATTGCGGATCTGATTGTGGTGCTGCAGGTAGAGCTGCAAAAACAAAACCCCTCACACACTCAGTCTGTCACAACGGCCAATTCAGGTCAAACTATCATCATCCTTTGTTGCCATTTTCGCTGTCACTGACCTATCCTGTCATTTGAGACCTGCCCTGCAGTTACCCGTTTTCCCGCCAATTGCATCACCTGACTTCCCCATCCACCTGCACACAGTCCCGGCATTATGGGTGGGCCCTGGGGGGCCACACCCAGGAATTTGGAATTTGGCCCTCCCAAGAGAAATCAGCATCAACGCTGTTTTAATGCATGGGCTGTGCAGAGGGCCCACGAGGCTTAGGGAAAAAAACTAAATAAAATTCACAGGGAGGAAAAAAAACTCCAGCCTCCTTTGTACATTTCTTTGCCCGTTTGTGGTGTCTGGATTTAGAGCGAAGTGAGACATTACTGGTATTTAGTATCTCCTCTGCTCCTAAGTGGGAAACAGAGGTGCAGTGTTTGTTTTGTTGTCAGCTACAGTTTTCACATTTACACTTTTAGTTTCACTCTTTTTTAATCTTTCTGTTATCTCTTTCTGTTTCTAAGAAGCTTGTTTAAACTTCTGAACTTCAGTTTGTTGCAGTTACTGTTATTCAGAGTTTTTGTGTGTGACGCCAGAGCGGGAAATTAAAGCGGGTCGCTGAAGTTAGCATGCCGGCCGGTATTTCAGTTTAACCAGTGTTATCTGGTGACTTTCAGGGGACTGTGCTGTGGTTGTTGTTGGCAGCTGTTGAAAACATGAACAGAACATGTTGGCGTCCTCCTGGGTCTTAAATTATCATATGTTCAACACAGTATATATTCCTCTGGTCCTTTTTGTATTACATTAGGTAAATTAAATGGTGTCACCACCAAGAAGCATTCACATTTCCTCACTTATTTTTCTGAAATTAATCTTTTTAAAGGGCTTGCTTGAGATGAAACGCTCTCATTGCAGTATCCAGACTGATGGTCACAAGTTAAACAGACAGTAGGCTGGTCAAACCTTGTGAATACTGGCTGTGTGACTACACAGTTTACACAATATTTAGCCACAAACTCTACTTGTAGTGCGTGCACAATGACAAAGCAGGTTAATCGGTTGAATATGGGCCACTTTCTGATTGAAGATAACAGTATAAAATCACAAGATAGACTACAGCTGCACTGCCAGTTTATAGGCTATGTTTTGTTTCCCACATTATAAGAAACGTTATGAGGTGAATGCTTCTTTCTGAGTGCATTTTAACTTACGTAAATGGTTGGCGTAGATAATAAACACATTGACTGATTGATTAAAGTAAAATTGATAAGGCTTTTAGGAGCCAGCTGCCATCACTATGAGCAACCACTGGTGTGACTGTGTTATCTGGTGACTTCCAGGGGAATGTGTCATGGTTGTCGTGGTGACTGCATTTATTGAAAACACAAAAAGAACATGCAGGTGTCCTCCTAAAGTCTTATATTATCGTATGTTCAACACAGTATATATTCCTCTGGCCTCACTTTTCAGACCAGGAGCTACCTGCTTGGCTAATTCATGAACTGAAGTTCAATGTCTCTGATAACCTTTTCTTTTTTGTCTTTTTCTTTGCTGCTTCACTGCTTCAACATTTGTTACCAATGATGTTCAAAGCATCTGTCACACCCGGCTGGCCAGCCTTGCTGCTTAATTCCCACGGTCACCACCTGACCTGACTCATTGTCATCGTCATGAGACAGACAGCAAACCAATCGTAATATTTTTCTTATTTGCAAATAAAGTAACTCTTCATTCATTGGTTTGTGGTTCAACACACACACTAAATTAAATTATTTGATTTGATAAAAAAAAAAAGCAAAGCCAGGATGAGGCGGTGGGGGTTTGGAGGCTCCCCAGAGGTTGGAGGCCCCCAGGCACCAGCCCAATTGGCCCAGTGGATAGTCCATACTTGCATGTTAACCTAACCTGACCAGGCTCACTTAAGGTGGGCTGACCTTTAAGGTGGACCAGCAATTCTCATTTTAGTGTCAATCTCAGCCGCTCTTTAACAGAGAATGGAGAAATGTGCGGCTGATGAGTGTCTTGAGTTTTTGATTAGCAACCCCCCACCACCCCAAAGAAGTCAACCTAGGGAAAACACTGAATCATCTCCTTAGATAAAGAAAACAGATTATAAATTACCTGTAGAAGAATCTGGTTAAGCTCTTCAACAAACCCCAAAACCATCACTGAGTCCAGGAAATCCACTTCAGAGATCTACACAAACAAACAAACACATTCACAAGGGAAAGTGACACAAGGAGCAGTTGACTCCTTCAATACTTAAATGTTCAACACAGCTGGTGACATATCTGGCTCATTAGATGTTTTTAGTGTTATAGATGACATCAAACAGTCTTTATGAACCTCTGCCATTTTATCACAGAGAGAAGGGTCAGTGTGTGTGTGTGTGTGTGAGTCACCATGTGTTTGGAGCTCTCTGTCATCAGGAACATCAGGCCTTCCACTCCATGCTGCACCATTTCCACAGGAACACACAGCTTCCCTGTAAGCAGTGGTGCAATTATGGATTTACTTTGAAGTCCTGGCAGTTGCTAGGTAGCATGGATGTCAAAGTTGCATGACATTGAGAAGTGTCCTAATGATTTATTCAGTTCTGTTAAGCACTAATAATAATGACCTCAAAGCACCCTTATTATCATGTGATATATTGGTTAGAGGTACACAGTGCCAAATTCTTTACATGCTATTCCTTTTAGTTATTTATGATTTGAGCTGTACCAAATTATTTAAAATTCATTTCCAGACATGTTTTAGACATATAAAAATACTCTGCTTTGATTAATACTTGTGTCTGATGTTTTTTCCACAAAAAAGTTCAATAACCTTGTTAAAAAAATCTTAAAATTACATATTACTCATTCTCCCACAAAGAAAAATACCAACAATCAATATGCAAATATTCTTCATTTCAAATGTTTAACTGCTGGTTACAAGCTGTCTACTTCTTCACTGTAAAGTCCATTCTAAATATATGTGCACTGAGATTTAAGGTGAGCACAGAGGAACTTTCCTCCTTCAGCAGATGATTGTGAAAACCAACTCTGAACATACATCATTCTGCACAGAGAACAACATCACAGTGAAGCAACACAGACTTTTTTCAACAACTATAATATCTGCCATTTAAAACAGCAGTTTAACGAAGATTGTGAGACTAATATAAATAATGGGAGACATGTAGAATTAACCATCTACCACTGGGGCAAGTTGTCTCATTCCCATAAAGTGTGCATATCTGTCACACAGTCCATTTAGTACTGTGCATGTATTAGGGGTTTCAATTAAACAGATTTTTATTCAGCAGGTTTCACAAAAAGTCACCTTGTTGTTCTTGACATAAATATGTAAAATAAAACCTGATATAAAAGCAGTTCAATGAAGCTCTTTTTTAAAACGATGTTCAGTTTTTAGTGAAACTGTTTTAGAGAGCTGTTGATTCAACGTCATTGTCATTTTATGGTCATTTCATCCACAGTAGTGGCCAGGAGTGTTGGAGTGGCCCAGTCAGCTACTTGGTAGGGAGTGTGTAATGAATGGAGTATGTCTTACTGGCTGCTCCCTCATAGATCTTGGGGCTGGTTCCTCTCCTTAGGAACTCCAGTGCTATGCGACCAAACTCACCAACCACTGAGGACAAACAAAAAACATGGCCACATATGCTCAATATATTAAACCAAAAAACGATGAATGTGTTCAATTCTTATTTGGGGTTATGATTATATAGACAAAATGTCTGATGTCATCATTCTCCTAGGGAACTATGCTGATATCATTCAGTTGTTATACACAGAGATAATAGTTTGCAGAAAGAGATTCAGTATACCACACAGAGAACAAATGTCTTTTCCCCCTCAAAAACAAATATTTTAAAAACAGAGGCTATGGTGTCAGCCAGATGCAGAGGGCTGCTTTATTGTCATAAATGGTTTGATTGGTACAGAATATCACACAGTTCACACTCATTTCATTACAGTGCTGAATCACAGAGCTGTGCTAACTGACATCTAGAAACATACACAGTAACATCACACTGTATGTATATATACACAAGTAAGAAAATATATGTCAAAGTGCATGAAATCTAAGTCTTTAAATAAATTAAACTTATTTTGCTGCCCAATGACCCTTGTCCACCAGCCTCACAAATGGTTTGAAGAAATGTATGCAGCAAAGAGCATTCAGATCTGGTAGGGTCCCCCTGACTTTTCCCACACACCAAGAGAAAGACAAGAGAAGCACAGCATTTAAAAAAAAACACATTAGAGATATGAATGTATGTCTTGTTCCACTATCTTAAAACAGCAATGGAATAAATATGTATACTTATAATGTTTCAGGTGCACAAAAACAAAATCAAAATCTGTTCAAGAAGACATGAAATCATGAGGGCATTTTAAGTTGTGAAGGGGATGCTCCTCTCACATCAGGTCAAGAGATTTTGCGAGGGTTTTCAAAGACAGATTCCATATCTAAAAGGCCCTCCTGACTGAATGGTGCATTTTAATGCACAAATATCATCATGTATCATCAGAGGTGGAATGCAACTTAGTACATTTACTCAATTACTGTGCATAAATACAATTTTGTAGTATTTGTACTACTAGTCTGTGATTAAGGGAGATTAAGATTTTACCATCAAAACTACAATAAGATGCAGTTTTAGATTTAACTACCCAACTGCATGTAAAGTGGTTCAAATTATCTCCAAATAAACATATACTGTGTATCTCTATTTATACACAATATAACACTCTGAAAGGGGACATTCTGCATAACAACTACTTTTAAATTTAATACCTTGTGCATTTTGCTGATTATCGTTTTTCAGTACTGTATAGTATCTGAATTGTTACTGCACTTCTGTGTATTATAAATGAGAGAAAGATAATGCATTATGAGTTACCCTGACATGTCCCAGTCATGTGTGAGGACAGAACCTGACAGAGTGTTTGACTGGAGACTTTCCCTCAATGTTCACACACTACGGGAACAGTGTGTCTGATGCTTTTAAGTTTTTATTATGAACGTGATGATATAAACCCGATGGTTATGATGGTGGTTATGATTATGATTATGATTACAGACAATTAAATATATTTCCCCAGTAGCACACTGTTGCCAGTGTAGTTGGTCCAAGCTGCGGAAGCACACATACTGTGTTCACAACCAGCACATTCAGCTGACAGTCAGCAGGTCACATTAGAAGCTTGTTGTTGTTATGGCCCTGATCCTCTATCACAGCAGCGGGAGAGCAGTTATTTACCTGCAGCGTCAACCTTCGGCAGGAAGGCGAGGTGTTCTTTATGGTCTTCAGACAAAACCAGCAGCATCCTGGACGACAGCGTCCTGTTCAGCACTCTAACAACAGTTTAACAGTCAGGAATACGTTCATCCATGAACCCGGAAAAAGATCTCAGTTTTGTTCCATGGATGTTTTGTTTCCTCTTCTTCTTCTTCTCTGGTATTCTTATAATGCAGCGATTATCTTTATTGTTGCTTTACTGCCATCTTCTGGACCTAATCACCTGCTCCAACGTGCCAGTCCCCCCTCGTTCAAATAAACTGTGCCTCGCCCAAAAAGTGGACAGGATCAGGCGGCGGCAGCAGGGCGGTGACAAAAAGCTGTAGTGAAGTCGGACTAGCAGCCTTCAAATAATACACAGGAACTCCAACCTTGGTCACCAAGGTATTAGTTTCCTTCTGTGGTGAATTATATTCCTGATGCAGACTCCTTCTTCAACCACTTCAGCAATCTTATTCCTTGCATAGACGATGAGTTTATTCAGTTATGTGATACTCATATGACTTCAGATGAGCTGGATAAAGCAGTAGGAGGTTTATCTTTAGACAAATCTCCAGGTACTGATTCTCCCTACTTTCTATAGGTACTTCTGGGACTTATTAAAAGATCAATTATTTCTTTTATTAAAAGAAGCAACTGATGATGTGACATTTCCTTCCACTATGAAACAAGTAATAATAACATTAATTCTCGAGTCAGGTAAAGACCTCAAAATATTAGATAATCTCAGACCAATCAGATTACTGAACAACTACTACAAAATTGTAGTAACCCTTATTTATGATGATAGATCAAAAAAGAATATACATAAAATTATAAGTGATTCCCAATCTGTATTCATGAAGGGTAGATCTATTCATAACAACATTCACTTATTACTTGATCTCTTAAATTATAGATATTTAATATAAGGTAATGGATTTATTTTATTTCTAGACTTTTATAAAGCATTTGATTCAATGATGAGCACCCATTTATTTTCCATTTTTTAAGGTAACCTGGTTTTGGGGACAAATTTCGAATTTCAAATTATAGAATCTTTACCAGGAGGTACATCACCTCAATTTACAGTCAAACGTCGGGTTAAACAGAGCTGTTCTATTTCTCCATTTCTTTGGAGAAATAGAACAGACATTCCTACTATATACTACATTCCTATTAAATCCAGTGTTAAATACTTGGGTATACATATATTTAAAGAATCAACTGACAGTGAAAATATGAACGCATGGAAAGTAATTCAACCTAACCGGTCGAAGCAGATGGCCACCCACCTAGAGCCTTGTTCTGTTTGAGGTTTCTTCCTGTTAAAGGGGAGTTCTTCCTTGCCCCTGTTGCCAAGTGCTTGTTCATGGGGGAATGTTGGGTCAATGTAGAATAAAGAGTAGGGGAGACCAGGGATAGTTGTAACACTTTTTGCAATTTTCCCAATAAATCAAAAACCATTTACACTGGAATAGTCAATTTGATATATTATAAACATCAAATGTGTCAGCTGCTGAAACAATGTATTTAAGTTGTTTTATAAAATATGTACAGCTTGCAAAATTGATTTCAATACAGTCAGTCCACTGTTACTGTCCCAGTGTACAGGGACAGTTGATACACATGCCAGGGATGATTGTAACATGTCTAAAATATACATAATTAATCATTCAAATACTCAAAATGAAAAACTCTGGGAAGTGATTTGGATCCCTGGCACTCCAGGCTCTGCCTCTTCTTGTGAAAACAGTATAGGGTCACATAACAAATGCCATATGATTTGGCCACTGCCCTGACTGGTTTGCTCTGTTTTATTTCATCTGAAGCCCTCTCCAGCAAAGGAAGTGGAGCTACCCTGTCTGTCTTCCTCTTTCTGATGTTTGGCATGCTGTAAGCAAACACATTTCCACTGACTATTATGCAACTGATTATCATTAACTTAGCATGTCATTTTATGACATTTTACATTTAATTTGCTATCTATCTATGCATCTATCTATCTATCTAGTTAGCTTTCTAGTTAGTTTATGTAGGCCTTGAGGTTTTTAAAATATTTGAAACTTGGACAGTTGTAACAAGGCGTTACAACTGTCCCAGTATCACCAGTTATGTTTTCACCTCATCTGAATTATCTTGACTGCTAATTTGAGACATGTTAGCCATTTCTACTTTTAGCTTATAAAACAGTGTTTCTAATAATACATGTTTGGATTCCCAGACATTTGATCTCAGGACAGTATCCAAAAAATAAATCTGATAGAAAAGTTAATTTTTACCTCAAAAGCATACTTTTGCTGGTAACTTTTTCTGTGAGCTCCATGTGTGGCTCCTTTTTTGTAAGCAAGAAGACAATCTAACTGAGCATATGCAGAGTGAGTATAATCACTGTAGCTTGTTTCAGATTGGAGTTATTCAAGGTGTTACAACCGTCTCATGTTACAACTGTCCCTGGTCTCCCCTACAGTCTAGACGTGCTACATGTGAAAAGTGTCCTGAGATAACTTTTGTTATGATTTGGCGCTATATAAATAAAATTGAATTGAATTGAATTTAAATGCCAAACTAGACTTAACTCATGGTCATTGAGAGACATTAGCTTACTGGGTTGAATCTTTTTGACTAAAACATAAAGCAAGTAAAGGTGTATCTACTTAATATTAATAATAATTCATACTTAATGGCTATTACAAATGGTGCTATTAAAATGTTTTTTTTTTTTAATAGAATTTTTACTTAAATGTGATTTCACTATTCAAAGACTCCTGGTTAAATTATCCCCTTTTCACCAACAGATCCTTTTATTTTGGAAACTCAACCACAATCACAATTTCACCCCACACAATACAACAATACACCAATATGGAATAATAGATATGTCACAATTAAAGACAAATCATTCTATAACAAGGACTGAACGGAGAAAGGCATTGGGTCGGTGATTCACTTAATTGATAGTAGTGGCTGTATCATGTCATATCAAAGTTTCTGCCTTAGATATGATTTAACTGGCAACCGTAACAAATTTAAAGCTATAACTAAAGCCATACCCAACTCCATTATATGTTTAATTAAATGAATTTTAACAAATTCTTCTCCCATCACTCCTTAGGTGCATCCCAAGTCTCTTAAATTGCATCCACGTTTCCCTCACTTGCGTCTTTTCCTTGCGTATTAGTCCCTCCCACCGTGGATGCGAGGAGAGACGCAAGGAAACCAAGCGAGGAGAGAGGAAACGAGGAAATTAGTTTTAAGAGACATGAAACGTCCTCTCCTACTTTATACAGTCTATGGTCTCTTATTCTGCCCCGAGGAGCGAGGAGCGCGGAGGGATCTCTGAGGAGCAAGGAGCGAGGTAACCAGCCGACACTCCCCCTTATTGGATATCAGTCATTGATTGGACGCTGCAGCTGATCAGACTGATCTGATACATCACTGCAGTTTCATACCGAAGTGGAGACAGATTACAGATTCAATTTAAGAGTATCATTCCCAGGTTTTATGTTTTATTTGTTTTGTGATTCATCATATAGTAAAAAATCTGTTAAAGGCTAATCAACAAAAGAACCATAAACAACTTTCATTTATTAGAAATAATTTTCTCCATTAGACTGTTTCTTGCTGACAGACAGACTCTTCCTGACTTTTATCCACAATAATAGTTAAACACATCTATATTTTACATCATTTGTCGTCATTTCCATTCAGTCACATGTGAAGCTAAAATTCTTGAGCGTCGGGTTTAATGAGTTACATCATTTCCATTCGCCCTGAAACATTTAGCCAAATACATATTTTCCAGTATTCAGAGGACACTCTGATCATATTTTGGGTTATTTAATGACGAATTCACAATCAGATTATCAAAAAATACAGATGCAAATAATCAATAAATAGTATAAACGCATTCTGCGAGTAGAAATGGTTCCTGTGCCTCTGAGCAGGACACAGTATGAATGCAGAATGCAAGTTTTTATTTAGGTGTTTGTTAAACAGGTAACAGGCTGCAGAGAGGAAACAGCTGCTCTAGCGGTGATAACTGTGCACCTTTAATAGTATTAGCACAGTGCACATGTGTGCAGACACAAACTCCATCAGAAGTTTCTACAGCTGTTAGAGCCGACTGACAGCTGATCCAGCTGTGATCATCAGAAACGTACGTCGCTTCACATGACGCTTCAGAGGAGAGGACGTCTCATATCTCTTAAAACAAATTTCCTCGTTTCCTCTCTCCTCGCATCCACGGTGGGAGGGACTAAGACACAAAGAAAAGACGCAAGCGAGGGAAACGTGGATGTAATTTAAGACACATGGGATGCACCCAGTGTGTCTGCACCATGGATGTATAAGAGCTCTTATAATACATCCATGGCCTGCACCATCAGGTCAACTTCAGCTTCGGGTGTATGAACAACCGACACCAAATGAGTATATGTAAAACGTTTATTGTGGGTACAAAAAGTAGTTCAACAACAGTTTATTATGAATGAATAATTAAGCCCCACCCCCACTTACACGAACAATACTAGGTCTCTGCTCCAGCAATTAAAACTTGGGTGCTTATGTTCAATATTCCTTCAGAGATGTGTCACTACAACTATCCTCCAGGGTCTGAGGTTTCTTTATTTCACCTGCCCTAAATATTGCATTCTGGTGTTTTTGGTATTTTATGATTTCTGTTAAGCTAAAAACTGGAAATCTATAACAAAATATATTGTTTAAAGAGCAAACTAATGTTCATGCATACTAATATGCAACAATTGCTCCAAAAAACAAAAAGCTTTTCATGTAGGAATACTTCAGAAGTAGTTTTTGATTTAACTGAAGCTTGATTAAGAGGGTCCATACAAAATTAAATTCTAAAAAAAACATGGAGTGACTGGTAAAATTAGCATTGGCATTAGCAAACTGGTGGCTATCACATATCAAAGACTTACAGTATAGACAAGAGCAATCAAATCACAGTATGTCTAACACTGCCTCACTTCATCTAATTCAGATGTTCAGTCAGTCACTTATGAAACTCAGAATGGTTTCCATATCCTTCACTCACCGAGTGAAGACTTTAAACTCTTAGAAGAACACTGCAGGAGTAGTATTCAGTGTTGTTTTATCACAATCCTGAAATATTTAAGCCCAGGAATCTATTCTTAACCTTCTCTTCAGGTCACAAACACCCAACCCTAATCACCCCAGAGTTCCTTAACACAAAATAATAAGTGTTTCATGTAAAACAAAGAGATTACATTGCCAAAAACTCTACAGGAAAATAACTAATAATGTAAAGCACAGCATACAAACACACAAGAAAAACGGAGTTTCCCAAAATGGCACACAAGGTTTGCAACAAGAGCAACTCTCGTACAATGTACTGCAATCCAAAAATAACATGAGAATAAAGAGATGGTGATAATGCAACCATCTGAATATCACCTCATGAACTGCATCATACAAGTGTTGCTTTCACTGTTTACCTTGTGTATACTTAAATGTTATGTCAGTTTATTATTTCAGACTGACAAAGCCAGTAAGATGGCTTTTCTTTTCATTATTTCAACGGCCAAACTGGGATCAACATACCAAACCCACATCCTCCAGGTAGAACTCCAGCCACATTTTGGCCATTCAGTGTTTTAAGATGCAGCAATGTTACTGAATTCTGGTTCCAGGAGAAACTTGGAGAAAACCTGGTGACTGTTATTACAACAATGCTAACATGTCTGAGAAACATTCCAACCCATAACCATGAGTTAACCATGTTTATGGCTGTAAACCTAATTATCTAACATCTCTTTGATGCAGGAGATGCATGTGGATCCATTCTTGTGTGACAGCTGTCATGGGTTCATCTCTCCACTCTGCCGTGTGGTTCCATTTCATGACATGATTACCAGATAAAGTTAAGTATCACTTTTCTTTTCTCTCCTGACCGTATACACACACTTCCTGTTTCTGGTCTGGTCTGCAGATTTGTATGCAGCTGCAGCTCATTGTCTTGATTCAGAGACTAAAGCAACCAAGCCTGAACACTACTTACTTTTTAAAAGGTGTTGCTGGACTGAATCTGAGCTGCAACAGCAGTGAATACTGAACTCACTGTCAACAGGAGGTGAGACACAAGACTGAAATACACTGCTCATGCTAGGTAACTGTTACAAATCAACTTATTCTATTTGGTGCAGGACTCCAGATTTTAGTGTGCACTAAACGTTTTCATTCCAATATAGTGTACTGTTCAAAATAATCTGATATTAACTGGCCACTACTGCTGACTCACCCCAAGTAAAACTGAGATCACATGAACTCACATTCCATTGTCGCTGTCTTTGAAGAAAGAAAGAACATGGAGGAAATGGAGGACAGAGATGAAGCAGAGAGAGGAAATGAACACAAAGACAGGGACAGCTTCAGGATTCTGACAGCCAGTCATGAGATGACCCAGTGTGTCCCAAAGGTCTGGAGTTCATTTGTGGTGGTCTAAGCTTTGAAGTCCAACACTTGACAACTGGCTGCAACCAGCAGTGGATTCACAGGCTAACTTGGGAAAACCACTTTTCTAGCACAATCGCACATTAGTGCATCATTTCATCAGGCTTTCCAATCAACTCAGTTTCATCTGCATTTCCATTCAGCTCTTTCAAAGAAAGACATCAATAGAAAACACAGAGGAAAATGTTAAGAGGGGCAAAATCTAACTGGGTAACCACACAAATAAATATAAATGGGGAACACATCAAGACCTCTTGGTCAAAAGGGTCTTGGTTACGGAGCTACATGGGGAGGTCCTTTACGTTGAAAACTATAGCAGGTTCTTTCAGTTTCTGTGCAATTGTTATATACTGTGTTCTACTGTGCATGAAAGATGAAACCAAAATGCTTACTGAAGAAGAATGAAAGACAGCCAGTGGAATCAATCATTGACAAGTAGAGTAATGTTAGTAGGGGTGGGAGTATTCAGTTACCTCACCACAGTTTCACTGAATGTTTGCATTCATCATCTTTGCATGATCCACAAACATTGGCATTGCAAGTCATGTTTAGAGAAATGACTCATATTAAAGCATGTCCAGAAATGTGGAGAGCAGTAAAAATAGTCCATTAGTCCAAAAATTCTAATATCTTCTTGAACAATAAAAAAAACATCAAATGATGAGGCAATGACCAGGATCATATCTGAGTGGCTCTGGAGAAAAAAGTAAAATAAAATGTGGAAGTCAAAGCCAACAACAGAATATGAAGACTTCACATGATGGCACACTCTCTGGATGACACCTTGCCCTGAAGAGGAAACAAAAATTCAGATCAGATTAAAAAAAAAATGAAAATCAGATTATCATTTAAAAAATGTATATGGAAACTTTTTATTTAAACTATGGTTAACTGTAAAGACAAGAGGTTTAAAAAAAATGAAATAATTTATTGAGGTCATTAATGATATAATGATAATGATAAAACTTCTGACAATATATCAAACATTTTTTGTTGTTCAACATGAAACATATTTGGCAACATATGTTTTAGTATTTCCTATCAAACTATCCTGGACATTAATAGCAAACATATATATTGAGGTAGAATAAATAAAAAAATAAATGATTTAAGAGTTCACTTCAAACAGTGAACTTTGTTGGAAATGACATCTTTAAAAATAATAACTGAAACAATTAATAAAACTAAAAGAATGAAAATGATGATAAAAAATAAAGGGATAAACATTAAACATACTGTGATATGAAATATGTGTGAACAGTGCTTCACATCTGTTTTAAGGCTTCAGATAATGTTTTCATGTGGATGACATGATAATTGTGGATAGGGCTGCGCGATTCAGGAAATCTCACGATTCAATTCATTCAAAATGATTCTTGATTCAAAATCAATTCTCAATTCAATATGTTCATAGATTTGATTCTAGATGTTTTGAGTTACTCTTTCCATTTGACTGCAGTAGACACTTTTATAGGTCTCAAAGAAAAAAAAAATCACACTCAGACACACACAGAGAGAGAGAGAGAGAGAGAGAGAGAGAGAGAGAGAGAGAGAGAGAGAGAGAGAGAGAGAGAGAGAGAGAGAGAAGAGAGAGAGAGAGAGAGAGAGAGAAGAGAGAGAAGAGAGAGAGAGAGAGAGAGAGAGAGAGAGAGAGAGAGAGAGAGAGAGAGAGAGAGAGAGAAGCAGGGGTCAAGTGAGCTAGTGAGTGGATGAGGAGAGACAGCGCTGATAACATTAGTGAGGAAGCTGGTGAATCAGATCAATAAAATGTTATTATCTGACTGTTTCACAGTGGTTACGTTCTAAAGCACAAGCGTCCCCACACACCACCGCTCAACCCTGCAGCAGTGGTAGTGAGAAAGCCGATGAATGAGAGGAATAAAACGTTATTTTCTGATTGTTTCATGGCGGTTACAAATAAACATGCCCACAACCGCACAAACCTGCGGAGGTGCGCTGCAACGCTTGATAATGGCTTTAGTCTTGTCAAGCTCCTTCTTCCCTTTGAGATAATAAAATCTTAATATGTCCAAATGATTGCCTTCATTGCAGATGGGGCAGGTTGTATTTGTTTTTCTGTCAAGTACTCTATTGCTTGTGGTCTCTCCATGACACACACTTCACTTCCTTCTTGCCCCTGGAGTTGGGTCTGGGCGAAAACCGGCACAACGTCATTGCGCCATCTATGGGATTTAACAAGCTAACTAATGTCAGGAAAAAATGGAAAACAGTGTTGTGGCAAGACTGAAAAATGTGAATCGATTCTTGGAATTTCTGAATCAATTCTGAATCAGCAGAAATGGAATCGCGATTCTAATGTGAATCGTTTTTTTGCGCTGCCCTAGTTGTGGGAATGTGTGAAGAACTTTTTTTTGTTGATAGCTAAAGTCTGAAAAGAAGAAAGTCAGACTAACAGTACCATGCTGGTCATTACACCACCTCATTCATCTCAATGAGACTACTGTGGTGGCAAAGCCGAGGTCATGAGGTTGAGATTGCAGGACCCCTCAGATTATTAGACATTCAATGTGACAATGTGTGGGCATAAACCCCCTTTTCATGACATTTTATTCTCCTACGCACCAGTTTTACAGGTGTGCATGACACTACAAACTGCTATGGCAAAAATGTTCTTAAAATATTGAGTCGTTTATTCAATTTTAGAATAAAAGGTATGTAAAAGCTGAATAAACATGTAAATGAAGTATCCAGCTGAAAATATATGCAAGTATTTGAGTGCCTAAAACTGTACAGAATAATAGTGTGAACACATGATGGTAAGTACAAAAACATTACACTAATCACAAAGACATGAGTGTGTTTCCCTAAAGCCAGTTCACTGATAGAAATGAACAAATATGTAATAAAAATTTAAAAAAAACAATGGTCTGAAGTAAAAGGGAAACAAAGCAAGAAAAAGTGAAATGTTGAAATGAGTATGCTTACTGTTTGTGCCTCTTCCTCTTCCTCTTCTCCATTTTCTACCTCCACCTGAGTCTTGGTTACACTCCTGCTGGCCACCTCCTGCAGGACAATCAGTCAGCCCACATGATTCAAAACAGACACACCACACTGCCACACTCAAGTGCAACCAAAGGAGAACTCATGGGATCAACATAAGACGTGGTTGTCCTAGCTTGCCACGGTAGTCGGTGTTACAGTGTTACACAGTGTTCAGGCATACACTGATTACATTACTTGCCCACTGCCCATACTGTCATTTTGCTTTTTTATAGAAATAAAACCCATTTAGTTCATTTTCACATATCAGCGCCCATGTTCATCAAAGACGGACACCACAATTATAAACTGAAAGTGTCTGCTCCGTGAGCTTTCACAGCAGCAGCAGAGTTGCAGCACAGAGTAGCGGAAGACATCTATCCTCCCTCCAGCTGTAAACACGTAGCTGCTAGCAAGCAGCTGCTCTGATGTCTCCCCAGGTCTCACTTGTTTTCCGCAGAAACTCTCCCACTCTGCCTGCTCAGCCTGCTCTCAGTTTTTTTCTCTCTGGATGGCAGATGGGTTGCTCCAGTTCTGTTTCTAAGCAGCTGTTGTCTTCTGGCTCATCCCAGCGTCTGTGTGTGCCGTAGACCAGCTCTACATGGAGGACACCCCGCCGGCAGCAGCCTGAAGCCCACCATCACTAACTCTTAGGTATGGAGAAGATCTAAAAGTCCAATGTTTGTTTTGGACTAGTCAGGTCTGGGGGTTAAGTGCTAAGTATCCAATACTAGTCCTAAAATGGAGTGTGTAGAAAAAGGGAAAACGAGGAAAGAAACAGAAGCAGATGGACTGATTCTAAAGACTAGAGAAATAGCTGGGAGGTGGGTTAGCTTACTGAGTTCACAGGCCTATTAGCAGACTAGCAGTTAGTAGGTCTCTCAGACAAGGCCTCGCCAGCACTGGTTTCTGCTCTCGAGCGGCAAGCTCTGTCTGGGCATTTCTGTTCAGTTTAGGTTGTCGGTGGATGGATCTCCAAAATAAAACCAAGCTTGTTTTCCACAAAAGTCCATGAGCTGGAAAGGTGTGAATATGTAGTTTGTCCTGAGTAGCACTTCCAAAAACTGGCATCTCTCGTGCTGACTCAACTTGCACCACTCATTCAACTGCTGTGCTCACACAGCTGAGCCTCATCACGTCATTAGATAACTCCAGTGAATGTGTGTGCACCTCACAGTGATATCCTTTTTATCAACACAAAGCTTAACCCCACCTCATTATTATCTCTCAGTGAAAACCTGACCTAAGTGTTTAGGAAAAGGGAAAAAGGAAAGGGAGGAACTATAACCCCCCTATCACTCCTAACATGTTATACATCAAAGTACACGCTCCACAGATATTGAGCTTCATCGACAAATATATCATCTTGTAAAATGTCCGGTGTAATCGATCACATCAAAGACACATAAAGGCAGAGGAAACGTGCATAATTAGTCATGCATGAATGTCATTACCTCGCCATCAGCATTGATCAAAGTGGTAATGATGTCATTTCCTGTGCCCCAAGAAGCCTGGCTCTTCCACAACAAGTCAGATGGTGGACTGTGGGCCACGCCAGCATCTGCAGACCACACCTGTATACATGCAGTGCAAGTTAATACTTCAAGTAGTCTTTCATACTACACATTTTACATTAAAATGGCCCAAATACAAAGACTCAATTTGTTTCTATGTGTCTGTATGTTTCTTGCATAAACTATTAAAGATTCTTGTGTGGTGAAAAATAAATATAACATGTAAAGGCCTAAAGAAGTGTTTGGACCGCTTTTATTCATTATATTATATTATCACTATATTTTTTTCACTAGACATGTGGTTGGATGTGTTTTGGCAGACGCATTAGTTACTAGCCTGTCTAGATAGCCACACAGCAGCTACAGCATTATTTCAAATCGGTCATATCTTTAGCTTCAACACTGTCAGAGGTGGCTTATCTCCCAGTACTATTTCTTTGGTAAAAAAAAAAAGTAGTTCCAACTAAAACTGTTCACACTGAGCTCTGTGATGTGGTTGGAAATACATATTGCTGTTGAATTCCTTAAATGTTTTTCAATTGGTTTGATTCTCCTCAGCTGTGGTGGCAGCAGAAAAGTTTGAAACACTACTACACATCACTTGGATTAAGTGTGAGAAAATAGTTTTTTGTGTGTGTTCTGGATTAAGTGACCCTTTTAGCTTGTATACAAAATTACACCAGCAAAGCAAAATGAATAATATAATTTTCAGAAAACATTTCAGCCCTTTCACACATTGTCCTCTACTTCATATTTCAAGATTCTATTATTATTATAATTTTACAACACAAGATTGTATAACAAAATGTAGTTTGTAGTCCCTTTATGCTACTCACAAAAAACAGAAATTATATAAATTGATTAATAAATAATAAGTCATAAAAATAAAACTATTTTTTATATTGGAGTGCAGAGGATAACTTGAGGAGTCATACAGCCTGAAGAAAGAAGCTGCTCTGTAGTCTGGTGGTAAGACAGTGGATACTTCTGTACTTCTGTTCTTACCGTGACTGACTGTCCAGCCTTGAGAACAAACTTTGGGGAGAATTTGTAGATGACCTCATCCCCGTCATCAACCTGTCTCTTCAACCTCCAGTTGCCCAAAGGCTGGTCCTGCAAAAGACAAGAAAGCTTAACATACAAGTATAGAATCTTTTAACACCCGCTCCAACACAAAATATTTCAATCCACATACACACACTTTTTTTTACTGAACTCATTGCAGACCTCAGTAAGCTGCTCTGTGTGGACTGTGTGACACTACTCATCATTTGCACAAAAGAAATATCTTGCTGCACACAGCATCAGATCATTTCGGCTTACTTTCCAATCAATTAAATGAACGATTATCACTAATATGTGCAGAAGTTCAGGCCGTTGAGGGTCCAAAAATGTGTTGTTCTCACCTGAAAACAAAGAAAATAAGCAGTGCATGGTGCCCAGGCTCCTTAGTACGTCACATGTATTTATCTATCTTGCCACCAACTGTTCAGCATATGTTATTCAAATTGAACAATAAGCAACCAAAACATAGCAACCAAAGCACATTACTGGTGCTTCTTTACTGGCTTTGCTTGTAGGAGTAGTTCAAGTGCTTTTTCCACTTTTTAGTAAATCCACCCATATCCTTATCCGTTTCTGCCACATCATGTTAGATCATGGAGTGCTGAAGCCTGTCCAAACTCTCATGAGTGAAGGCATGGAGACACCCTGGACAGGTTGCCAGTCCTTCACAGGGTCCACACACGCACAGACTACACTCACACCTACAGCCAATTCAGACTCCCCAATTCACCAGGCATGCGGGTCTTCGGACTGTAAGAGGAAACCGGAGTACCCTGACGATATATATTTCTAATTTCCTAAATGGCCGCTGTGAGGCTTCACAAGCTAATAGCCTTCTAAAAAAACCATAGCTAAGTTAGTAATTTACATGAAACCAAAGTTGAAAACTCATAGTTATTAAGGCTAGGGCCTTAATAATGTTTCTGAACATTTGAGTAACGTATCGTACATATGCAATTCATGTTTAAATGTGGATGATCATGGTGAAATAGTTGAATAGCTGAAATTTAATCAACTCAAGGAAGATCACGTGTTTTCTCTTAGACAAAGGATTTTTAATTTGTGCAGGAGAATATCTATCTCCACCCACACATGTCCATCCAGCCTTAATAATAACAGCGTACTGGCTACGCGCATCCTGCTTTTTCCTTTACATCTCCAAGGAGACGCACGTCGCGTCCTAAAGACTTCTGCCATTTTTAATTTTCTCCATGCTTTCTTTTGTATCACGTGATCTTCTAAGTTAGCTTTCCTTTTTCTTTAAGCTACGTGCAGTGTTGTTACTTCTCTGAAAAAAAAAATTATGTTGAAATTCTTTCACGCTTAGTATCTTGAAGTATAGTTTCGTTCAGCCGGGGAGATTATTTTTTTCGAGTTATTTAATAAGAAAGTCAGTCAGTCAAAGACTTCAATTAAAACGACCAGCTCTCTATGGATCAAGACCTCTTCAAAGCTATGTATCAGAAACAACCACAGAGATCAGCCTTTATCCTTCTTTGTAACGGTGAACCCTGTGGTGATTCTCTGAATCACCTGAAGAAACCGTAACAACACTGTTCCTTAAAAGGGAAACCCCGCTGCAGAACAGCTGCGGACAACAGCTGGAACTCCCACCGAGTCATATGAGGACAACGCCACACAAAGTAAGCTAAACAACGCTACTCCTGCTCTCCTACCTCATGATTAAGAGTTGGTGTTGTTTGAATTGAACTCTCTAGTTAATTTCTTAGAGAAGTTGGGCAGTTAAATTACCTCAAGGAGGAGGAGTGCAAGCTAGGCTAACTGTTAACTCATACAAACTGGCAGTTCCAACAATCATGTTGCTTAATGTTCTCTCGACAGCAAAACGGATTATATAACTCCCCCATCAGTGCTAGTCACTTGTTGACATGCAAGAGCTGTCTACATCAAACTGAGACATGTACTTTTCTCTCTAAATGCACTTTAATGCACTGTGCTGCTATCTTGAAACCACAGAGATACAGTTAGAAGCTACAAAGTACTGAGAGCTGAACACACAGAGGCTTTTAAAAACAGCTTTCTCTCTGGTCTCCACAGACAAAAGTCTCACAGCACAACACAGCTCGTTTGAGGGAAAGAAACAGGGAGAAGGGGGGTCGTCACAGGTTGGCAAGATGTCACTGCAAACTGCTGTGCAATGCATGCAAGGACACATTGCTGGTGGATTACTTTGTAACAAAACAGTTGCCACCATGATAACTTTGCAGAGTTGTATTATAAACCACTGTGCAGTGTTTTGGTGTCTGATATGTAGCTCCAGCTCAACATCCTGGATCATTTCTAATTGTCTCACTGGTACCTTAAACACACCCTCACCAACACAGCATCTTGCACTGTTTTAACACTGGAGTGTTTTGCAGCCTTAGGCCATTTTCAAACCTGTGTAGTTTATTCTGTTGACAGGGACTTTAGTTTGTTTTCTTCCTCGATTGATTCACACTGAGACCCTTTAGAGAAGTGGTCTCGGTCCATTCACAAACTATTTCTGGAGCAGTTAGTTTGTGGGAACATGATGTGATCTCCATCTAACCCAAATACAGGGCAAACTCTGCAAGTTTGAGTTAATTGGATGTGGATGAGCGAAATCAACAGTTGCTAGCAAAGCCACAAAATGAATCTGATTGGACTAGAAATAAAGTACCACTGGCTTCTTGATATTTGGGCAGATAGGATCTTCTTCCTGTGTTTACATTCTCGCTCCTGACCCAGACATGTCTGAACAATGAGAGGAGAGAATGTTCTCATCTGGCTTTCAGTGATGCATTTTGGTTCACCTGAATTTTTTTCTGTGTAAAAAGAAACTGAACCAAGGGGAGAAACAAGTTTGCCAGCTCATCTACTGATTCAGACCAGATCAAACCAACTACAGTTTTGAAAACTTACACACCTGCTCGGTATCATTGGTCAGTGTGACAGCGTTTCCATCCATGTCAGTGGGTGATATGGTGACTGCTCCACTTGCTGTGGCCTCTTCTGACACCAGCAGCTGTTCCTCTCCTCTTCCCTCCTCTGGCACATCTTTAGCCTCCACCTCCACTCTCTTCCTCTTGGAGGTGCGGGAGGAGGAAGATCCAGTTATCCTGGAGACAGTGACTCGAGCTGATGGGCTAGGGGACAACTTGAGTCTGGAAGGAAGCACACCAATCACCAGCAGGTTAATGGCATTTCACCACACCAAGCATGACACAGCAGGGTATAAGCTGCCAGAGGTTATCAGAAAGGACAGTCACTTAATGCCATTTATATGAGAAATTGGACAGCACTAGAGAGGGATGGAGTTTAATAGCATTGAAAATACTATTAAAATTGGAAATCCAAATTGGAATCCAGTATTGAAGTGTCGCACCTGTGCTCTTCTCCCTCCAGCAGTTTCCTGTATGCATTGATCTCCATATCTAGGGCGAGTTTCACATCCAGCAGCTCCTGATATTCACTGAGCTGAGCGTTCATTCTGTCTCTCAGTTCACTCATCTCTTGCTCTTTTCCCTCGATAGCACGGCGGTGCTTATCTCTCTCTGCTGAGAGAATTTCCTCAAGCTCTCTGATTCGATCCTCCGAGGCAGCTGCCTACAAATACAAACACACAAACATCTGACCAGTGTAACCAACAATTAGTACAGCTAATTAGCTTTACAATTCATGAAGTTGAAGGGCAAAATTACCTGAAACTGTGAGAGTTTCAGGTATTAGATTTGAGTGAACAGGTTGTCATAAAGCAATACCTGTTTCTGCAGGGCACTCAGCTGATATCCGAGGCTCTCTATTCTCATACGGGACTCCTGCATCTCCTCTCTGGCTGTGCTCATTGCCTTGTCATTAATCTCTGAAGACACCTTAGCATTATCCAACTAGAGAAAGACCAAGACACAATGTGTGTGAGTGTCAGTGCATCAAAAGACAAAAGGAAAAAATGATTTGCCTCTCACCTTGGCCTTGAAGGTTTGCTCCAGTTCTTCCTTGTAAAGAGAGACTTGCTCATCATGTTGCTTCCTTAGGTCCTGGTGGGATCACATAAACCTGATTTATGCTAGTTCTCAAATAAAATAGGTACATTACTAGTAAATTCAGGAAATTGCAACATAACCAAGCCATTTTCACAACACTGTTACTCTGCACCTCATGCTCATATCAAAAACTTAATTTTCATACTTTTTAAAGCTCTCTAAGAGCAAGTTTAAAAAAGGACCAGTTTCTGAATGAGTCACATAAGAAGTTTTAAGGTAAGTATAAGTTCACTTCTCTCCAACATGCAAGCAAAGACAAACACTAGAGAAAAGTATCACAAGACAGATTTGAAATTCAGGTTCATTCAAATTCATGGCAGTCACTGCTTCAAATCTGTGATGTGATTGGCTGTTTTCAAGCAATCAATAGTATACTGAAATTGAATATATTCTTGTACTCTAATATACTTTAATATATACCTTCTCCGCTGATATTACTATATGTTTATATCATTTTCTACAGACCTGTCCTACCACAGACATGATAACAACAGAAAACCCCAACACACCTGTAAAGCTTGTGCCAGTTTGAACTCATAGTCCTGTCTGACTCCAGAGTCCACCTCCACTATTCTCTGCTCTTGGCGACGCCGGGACTCACGCACCTCCTGAACACAAAGAGGAGGATGGGAGTGTAACTGGGAGGAAATTCTTTATGCCACAGAAATTTCACAGGTTGATCCATCTCTTACAACAATCTTTTTGCTTTGGATACAGATGACTCTATTCTATTCTAAATACTCTGCATACACAGAGGTTTTATGGTAGATATGCTTATGGCACACAAACAAACACAATTGTAACCTGAAGGATAAATGTTGGTTCTCAGCAGAAAAGATTAAAATATACTGAATCAATAGTTAATAAATAGCAGGATGTCTTTAACCTTGACCGGTGTTCATTTTGGCATTTATTTTAGTTTTAGCTTAAGTTGAAATTTTAAGCTACTTCCAATCTTACTGAATTCACATTTTATTCATTACATTAGGGATGGGCAGTATGCAACATTTATCATGATATGTGTAATTTTGTTCCTAAATTTGGGGTGGGGAATGCTCACACTACTAAACACATTTATTAAACAAATGTAATAACTTCATTGTATATGACAATGTTGAAGTCAGACTAAATAAGCAGTTTCCTTTGGACTCTGGTAATTTGTCATTATTTTCTATATGATTAATTTGAGAATGTTGACTATTAGATCACATCATGGAAAATTATTTGAAATTGTCAGCCATATGCATGTGTCATTGCCCTCTCACACACACACACACACACACACACACACACACACACACACACACACACACAACTTACCTCGTCAAACATGCTCTTCCTGAACTCCAGCTCTTCACTTAATGATTGACAGCGGTTCTCCAAGTCTACACGCATTAGTGTCTCTGCCTCTAGTTGGCGCTTTGCAACAGCATGGCTGTCCTCTGCCTTTAGATCAGGTAACACCATAAGCACATGGACAGTCAACAGACACTCCAACATACATTTAAAGTCCCACTCTACTAAAAAAAGATGTTATTCTTCTTGTTCCATCAGTTGGATGTTTGAGTTCACTGTGCAGAATGATGCATGTGCAGAGTTTGTTTTCACATTCATCTGCAAAAAGTGGGAAGTGTTCATCTTAAATCTGAGTTTGTACATATGAGCATGACTTGTGACATCACAACTAGTTTGGAATCAAACTCCAGTGCACAAACACTGAAAATAGACGTTACAGTGAAGTAGGAGACATCCTGTGTCCAGCAGCTTAACATTTTAAATGGAAAATATTTTCACATGCATAAAATTGGATATTTTCAATGAGGGAGAAGGAGGAGATGGGCTTTTAAGATTAGAAGAACTTTTTTGAGAAATTATGTGTCTTTATGCATGGTGACCTCTTCCTGACACAGAAATACTGTGTCAGGAAGAGGTACATACATGTCACCCAGTACAGCAGTGTGGCTCACTGATGTGTTTTTAATAGCTTTTGGACAACAACGGAGGTCTACAGCACCAAGGACTACGGTATATCAGACTTTGGACACACACACATAATACTTATATGTAGAATGAGCTTATTGTTGGTTTGGCTCTGCACAAGAAAAACGTAAAAAATGGCCAGGCTTATCCTTTTACACTGGTTTATGAAGGTTCCTGATGAACCGCACTACGGCCAACATACATGTTGCTTGATAAAGATGCCCCAAGAAGACTTTTAGGTTCTCTGAGGGGCGCTGAAGCTCAACCTTTCAGTAAAAGCGCACTCAAATTTTCATATTGGAAAATATTTTTTAAAATCCTAAAGTACACACCTTAGCCAGCAGGCTCTTGACATCAGCCAGCTCGGAGGTCAGAGCAGCATTCTGGCTTAGAGCTGTAGAAAGGGCAGCTTCACTCTGGTTCAGCTGGCCTTCCAAACCACTGGCCCTGGAAATTGCTGCTGCAAGATCACCATCCTTTTTCTTGGCACTGGAGCACATGGACAGAGGAAGAAGAAGACGATTATTGTCCCTAACTGGCCGCTGACCCTGCCCTTCCAAATGATTCAGATTCCAAATGCTTACCTGGTCCCCAAGCTAATCTAATCTCAAACAATGTTACCTGTGTGATAATTAGGTGTACTGTATCATATTACCTGCGTGTGGCTTCTTCTAGCTCAGCCTGAGCCTTGCCCAGATCTATCTGGAGCCTGGCTCTCTCTTTAGCAGTTTCATCCAAAACCCGTCGAGCATCAGCTAACTCTGCCTCATACAGAGACTTCAGGCCTGTCACCTAAAGAGAGGGACACACAAATTCATTACTAGATGGCTTAGCTAGGTGAACAAACTGTTGTGGGTGGGGGGGGGGAGGGGGGTTTGCAAGTTGTCTTCTATGACTTAACATCCTGGAACTAGATCGAAATTTATTTAGAAATGAGTGGTGAGAAAGATGCATGTTAAAATCGAGACTTATCTTAGACAATTCTGAATTGTTCACAGTTGGCAAAATTGCATATTCTAAACAATATTCTTTACCAGGGACTCAATCTCAAATTGCCCAGTGTCATTTGACCGAATTTCCAGTATGGTAAATGGTAAATGGACTGTACTTGTATAGCGCCTTTCTAGTCTTCCGACCACTCAAAGCGCTTTTTACACTACAAATCACATTCACCCATTCATACGCTGAATGGGTACAGGGGCTACCATGCAAGGTCCCAACCTGCCCATCAGAGGAAGCTAACCATTCACACACATTCACACACTGATGGCACAGCCATCAGGAGCAATTTGGGGTTAAGTGTCTTGCCCAAGGACACATCGGCATGTGGAGGAGCCGAGAATCGAACTGCCGATCTTCCAATTAGTAGACTAAGATAAAACCGGTAACGCCGCGATAACTTTGCAGTTGTAAAATCCTGTCTTTGAATATTACAAACTGCTATGCAGTGTTTTGGTGTCTGTGTCCCTTAAACACATTAATCTGTAGCTCCAACTCGATTTCCTGCACTACTTCCCTTGTAATTGTACAGGCCCAGCAGGCTGCCATGCCAATAAGAGCCCCCCGTTAGACCAAAAAAATATTTTAATAAATAACGCCAAATATCCATTCATTAGGAAATCAATAATCATTTGCGTTTGGCTCTGTGCAGCGCTGATCCAAAACGTGAGTCAACCTCTGTGTCGTTGCCTGGGAAACTCATTGTAGCGTAGCTACTTTAAGGAACAAGGCAGTGCGTAATGTGTGTACGTAGCAAGTATGAGAGAGCAACTGGCTGGAATGATGTGAACATGCATAGTAATGCAAAAGTAAGGGATACTACATTAAAGTGCCATGTCTCAGCTTCAGGCTTACGTCAATATAGAAAGAACTGTGTGGGAGATACAGCCCTTTTAAAACATACTGCTCAAGTTTATAGGTTCAAAGGTAATTGGACATTTGGCTACTAAATGCTTCTTGGGCAGACTGAGGTGGAGTTGTCTGTCAATATGAGGAGTAGAAGAGGTGTGAAGATTAACCCATACATATCAGAAAAAGAATACAAGAGTCAGAGTTTAAGCTACATCGATTAAAAAAAACAAACAAACAAACAAACCAAGACAAAATACTGAAAAAAAATCAATATGGCTGTCGTGTGTGTATGTGTGAGTGAGAGAGAGAGAACTTCAATAGTCAGCCACATAATCATTAATAATTTATGAAATATGGTGGGCATTTTCATAGTAAAACTGTTTCAACCACTGATATGACCCAAGTTCGACGCAGAATCAAGGTACATTAGGAATTTAAAGAACCAATTAAGTTAATACCAAGTTACTTTAATTGTAAATTAAATAATACAAAATAATGACATACTTATAATAATGGTTCCCACTCCCGTCTGATGCTATTCAATGACTGGCCAATAAAAAAAAACAGCAAACAGAGACACAACTTCCAACTTCATTATAGGACAATTAGCTCACACTAGATGTATTGGACATATCTAACAATTAAAACAAATGTTAATACAGTTTGACTGGTTTTATAAAAAAAACTTTCACTCCAACTTTCCAACTGTCAATATTTACTCACACAACTAAAATGCATTTGTACTCAGAGCAGGGAGTGTGGCTTATACAGTTCACAACTTTGATTTTGTTGGAAGCAGAGTAATTAGAGTCCTGCTTGTCCTGAATGTTAGCAACATTAGCCGCTACAGCAGTGCCCTCTGCTGTCTGACACACAGCTCTCAGCCTGCATTAACCAAGCAGCTGTTTCTTCCGTTGAAGATGCTAATTTAGCACTAGCATGAGCCTCAGAGTTATCCAGTGTATCTCTGTCCATGTTTACTGCTATTGGTGTTTCAACGGACATACTTTTCCGCAGTATTTATGATTTCATGTTCGAAATCCCCCGCCTCCCTCCCTCTTTCTTTCTCTCTCAACCCAACTGGTCAAGGCAGATGTTCTGCTTGAGGTTTCCTCTCATTAAAGGGGAGTTTTTCCTTACCACTGTTGCCAAGTGCTCATGGGGGAGTTGGTGGGTCTCTTTAAATTAAAGCGTACTGTCTAGACCTACTCTATGTGAAAAGTGCCCTGAGATGACTTTTGTTGTGATTTGGCGCTATATAAATAAAATTGAATTGAAATAAGACATAATTTATTGTTGATATGGGAACAGGTTCACACTATTCAAAAAGTAGAAATATCAAATCCTAATCACAGCTGAATCGAAATGTATCAGCTTTGAATTGCAGTGTAACATATACAAATGTATCTATTGTTTTTGTAATTGGATTGTGAACTATGTACATACATATCATATCATCTGAGAGGGACAGATACACCTCTTGTTCCTCTTGTTCTCAGCATAATACATATTTATTCAGATTTTTTTTGCCTGACAGGAAGTCAGCCATTTTGGATTTCTTGCTTCAATTTTGATTTTACAAACACATGTTTGAGACCTTTCGGATGTGTGAAAACTAACCAAACTTTGCATATATGCTTCAATTAGTATCAAAATTGGGCTTGGGTGTGGCATTTTGACTCCATGGTGTTCCTCAGCCTTGGCATTGATTCTACAAGTGCTTTCTAATGTGTCAGACCAAAATCTCCCATAGGTGTTCAATTCGGTTGAGATCTGGTGACTGCGAAGACCATAGCATATGATTCACATAATTTTCATACTCATCAAACCATACAGTGACCCCTTGTGCCCTATGAAGTGAGGCATTTTCATCCTGGAAGAGGATGACAAACAAACAATAGCTGCAAACAAGAAAATGTATCAAATTGGTCAAATTGATCACTATAAGCAGTTGATTCTTATAAAAGATTGTTTCTTTTTCTTAATTTCTCATGCAGATTACCATGTAATTGACATTTGTATATTTATTACATGAACATAAAGTAATGAAACGTGCAGCTTCGCTATGCTGAATTTTATTGACTGTTTCAAAATACAGTATAGCTATTTCAAACACTTTTTGTTTTGTTGCTGCATCTTGTTGGCTCGTTTTTGGCAATTTGTCATAAGCTTCAAGGAGATGATTTTTTTTATTGAGAGAAAGTGACTTTCTTTCTCCTGTCATGATTCCATTGTGCATGCCTCTGGCAGGCTGACGGAGAGTTGAACCAGAATCAACTTTTGGAGAAACGCAACCTGTAACACTGATGGCTTCCTGACTCATTTTAAAAAAGACTAGGACAAGAGAGAGAGAGAAAGAGAGAGAGAAGCAGTGGTCGAGCGAGCTAGAGAGTAGATGCGGAAAGTGAGCAGTGGTAGTGAGAAAGCCAGTGAGTGGAAGGAATAAAACGCTATTTTCTAATTGTTTCACGGCGGTTACAAATAAATAAGCCCACAACTGCACAAACCTGCGGAGGTGCGCTGCAACGCTTGATAATGGCATTGGTCTTGTCAAGCTCCTTCTTCCCTTCGAGATAATAAATCCAAAATATGTCCAAATGATTGCCTTCATTGCAGATGGGGCAGGTTGTATTTGTTTTACTGTCAAGTACTCCATTGCTTGCGGTCTCTCCGTGACAAACACTTCACTTCCTCCTTGCTCCCAGAGTTGGGTCCAGGCAAAAACTGGCACAGCGTCATTGCACCATCTATGGGATTTAGCAAGCTAAGGCATGTCAGGAAAAAATGGAAAACAGCATTGTGTCAAGACTGAAAAATGTGAATCGATTCTTGGAATTTCTGAATCAGTTCTGAATCAGCAGAGACAGAATCGCGAATCAATTTTTTTGCACACCCCTAATGGGATAAAGGTGATGACTCAGAACAAGTCCGCTACGGAGGTAGTCATAGCCGGCTGGACGTCTGTGTGAAGCTTCAGGATGGCTGGAATGGCTGGACAGGGTGCTGACGCTATTGTGTTACACATCATGCTGGGATGCTATGTAAAAGCACACACGGTGGCATTATGCCGGTTTTGTTCAGTGAAAAAAAAAAGCGAAGGTGGCTTAGTGATGGATCTCCTTTACAGCTATAATGCGGTATATCTGTATAAAAAAGTGAGAATATATGAGATGAGAGTATAAAACAGCCTCCGTAAAACTGCAATGATCACCCCACCGGTCGGCAAGACCAAGGTATATGTATTAACAGTAACGTTAGTTGGCCAAATTGCTAACACTATATTGGCTAACGTGCCAGACAAAAGACACTAGCATTAGCGTTAATATTACTTATCATAAACAAATCGATTATGTTTACTGGCTTGGTGCCGATGAGCCGAACACTTTTTTGACCTGTTAGCTTCCTTTGATAAAGTCGTGATTACTTTCTCGAGGTTCCAGGCTGTTTTTGGGTGGGTGAGCCCTGCATGCCTTGCAGTAGAGGAGAGTCGGCTTCTTCATTTATTCGACACCAAGCCAGTATATTTTCCATTTTTCAATAGTTGAAGCCGCAACTTTCTTTGCCGTCTTATTCGTCTTTATTTTGCTTGGTGGTGGTGTTGGTGACGGCCCGGGACTTAGGTAGGAAGCGCTTAGGAAGCGAACTTCACTGCAGGTGCAGCAGGAGTGCAACACCTCTGTCAGGTATCGTAGTGCGTAGTGTGAACAACAGCGCTGTTTGTGTTTGTGTGTCGAAATTGAAATTAAATGAATTGGATGAAAATAAAATGATGGCATAATGTAGAATTAGGATATTGACCTAAACTGGTAAAGATAAAATTATTTTTTTTTCGAATTTTTGGGGTTTATGAGCATTCTGAGATTTCTTGGGGCATTTTTGCCCTTGCCCCCCGCTAATTTCCGACACTGCCCTCCTCTATTCTTGATGATTAATGTTGTTACTTCTTCTTTAGAGTCTTTCCTGAAGATTATTTGAAGGTTATTCTGCATAATGTCCCACTTTTAGATCCAAGTTTGAGATGTATTCAGGAGCCCGTCTCTGGTGCTGCCACTTTCTCTCATAGAACACTTTATTTACATTGAGCTTTTTACAACAGAGCCATTTCTAAAATGCATTGCAAACACACACTAAAACAGGAAATGTAACAGGCCTATGTCATATGAGGAAAATGTAGGCTATGCAGGGCACTTTTTGAGCTGGGCATGGACTTGCATGATAGTGAAGATGAAAACAAAGACAAAGATGACTAGAAGTTGAGTTGATTCAGTGGATTCACATGATCTGAGTCAAGTGATTCACATGTTTTGTTATTGTAGAGGTGTTTTTGGCATAGGTTTATTTTATAAATAATTTAATTCAAAACCAATACATAGGCTAGATAAGACATGGGGTTAAAAACATGTCCCCCTTGTTTATTTTCCTTGAATAAGAGTGCATTGATGTTTCTAATAAAGCAATACATTAAACATCATTGTGGCATGTCTTGATACACCTTACAGTGAAGGTGTCAATAAATAAATTAAAAAATAATGAATAAGGTCTTGTGATTCTGAATTTAAAAGTTCTGATCAGTCAGGAATAGGCATGGTTTTACATATTAATAGCTATAGAGACGATGTGGACTAAAACACACAAGAAGCCTAATTCTGATTTACAATAATTCACTACATGTTTACAATGGGGTAGGCAAACTCATTAAAATATGCAATAATTAAGATCAGTGTCTATGATGGAATTGTGGCATTAGAATGTGCCAGAGATCACCAAATTTTGGCTTTTACATCCAAATTTTTTCTCCGGGGGTGCATGCACCCAGACCCCCTAGCTGGCTACTCTTTCCCACTGGCTGGCTGCTACATATCCTTGTATGGATATGCCCCACCCTAGTGAGCCTCAAAAACAGAAGGGCGGGCCGCAGTTCACAAAAACAGAGGAAAAAAAGTTGTAAAGTTTTGGAACAAAGTACTTATCAGTCCACAAGTACTATGGACTGATGAAACAAAAATCAACCTCTATCAAAATGATGGAAAGAGAGAAGTCTAGAGAGAAAAAAGGGAACAGCTCATGACCCAAAGCATAGCACCTTATCTGTCAAACATAGTGGTGCTTTCATAATGGCTTGAGCGTGTATGGCTGCCAATAGAACTGGCAAACTGGCGTTTATCGATGATTTCACTGCTGACAGAAGCAACAAGATGAATGCAGAGGTATACAGGAGTATTCTGTGTGCTCACATTCAGCCAAATACATCAATACTAATTGGAACACATTTCATCATTCAGCAGGACAACTATCCTACACATATGGCCAAGGCAACCAAAGAGCTTTTCAGGGTGAAGAGGTGGAATATCCTTGACTGGCAGATTCAATCACCTGATCTCAATCCCATTGAACTGCATTCCACTTGCTGAAGACCAGACTAAAGGCAGAGAGAGCCCACAACAAGCAAGAGCTGAAGGTGTCTACAGTGAAGGCCTGGGAGAGCATCACAAGCATGAGTGGGAATGTCTAGGCACCCCAGTGTTTCCCCTACCATAGTCTTGGAGGGGCAGCCCACCCTCCCCCAAAGGGACCCCTTGCCAAAATATCACCAGTAAATAATGATCCAAATCATGATATTACAGAAGATATAAAATGCTGCTAGGAAATTGTTGATGGCTCCAAGTGTTTGTCTTTCTGCACACACATAAAGGAGAGCATTTCTATTTTAAACAATTTACTTTGCAAAATGACAACCACCAGTTTCAGAAATAAAGTCTTTAGGCAGGTTTTGCTGCTGAGTCTTGGAACCAAGACAGACTTATGTGCGGTAGCAAATACAACGACATTAAGCTTTGACCTAGCGTTTGCCGTAAACTAAAGTAAGCTATGCAAGATGAGAAATCTTAGGTCATTTATAAATTGGCGCGCATAACCACCCGCTCAATCCTCCCGGTCTAGTTAAACGATTTAACACAGTAGGGAATGCACTAGCATCTGTATATCAACGCTATCAAAGTGGTTAAACGAATGTAGCAATCATCTTTGCGTGAGCAACGTTACCTGGTGAGTTAACTGGCTGTGAACACAATATTCGAAATGGCTGGTCAGTTTACACGTTTTTATGGCCAGTTGCCACCCACGTTGTGTATCGTAAATGATTGCTTTGTAATCATTTATGTCGATAAATTCGATGACATTTATTGTTTAAATAGATCCACTTTAAGACTTATTGTTCCATCAAGTGATCTGATGCTGTGAGGCTAAGTTACATGTGGATAAGTGCAAACCTTTCAACCTGCTGCTCGACTATGTTTTTGTAACTCACCTCTCTAGTAGTCACCTCCTCCTTCTCAGACACTTTGACCATCAGCCGATCGTTCTCTAGCTCCAATGACCGGACACGGTCGATATATACTGCCAGCCTATCGTTAAGGTGCTGCAAATCTTGTTTCTCTTGTAAGCGAGAGATCCGGGTCGGGGAGAGAGGTGTAGAGGCCGCCGGCCGGCCAGCTTCACGGCTTGGGGTAGCAGTCGCCATAACGATTCTGTTAAAAATCCTGAGTTTGCTTCACCGCTCAGTGAGCAATAAAAAACAGTGTCTGCTTTCTTCGTTAAATGAGGACGCACAACAGTTTATATTCTTAATTAACGCTTAGGTGCCAATCAATGAGTCGTGTGGTCATGTAATGTCTCCGAGAGTTGCCTTACAAAGTGTGGTTCCAAGATGGCCGACACCGCTATCAAGACCGCGCCAAAAGCAGAGAACACTTCCTGTCTCTTCTTCTTCCTCTTGTTGTTTTATGATGGTTGGCATCCAGCTTATTGGTGCATTACCACCACCTTCTGCTCTGGAGTATGGATCAGACAAGAAATTTACAATCTAAATTCCTTCAAAAAAACAAAACTTCACACACACACACACACACACACACACACACACACACACACACACACACACACACACACACACACACACACACACACAGACACACACACACTTGAATCGCTTGAATAACTCGATGTATTCTTCTTTCCAATTTTAATTCCTGCTCTGACGCCATTCTAGCCATCCTGGTGTTTCCCTACCATTTTCAGTGTTTTTTTTAGTGCACAGTGCCCCAACCTTAACCTTGTCAACACAGTTTCTCTCTCCTGTGTCCACTTGGAGGGTCCTTCGTAACTTTGACATTCTTTTGAATTTGATATAGATTCCTCATTTTCCCCTCTCTGTCCCAAGTTCTTGTCACATTTGGTTGTTTTTTTCCCAGATTACACATTGCTTTACTGATATGAATTTGCATTTCTATATTTCCTTTCTATAAAGCCCTCTTTGTCATCTCATCAACCCTCTCATTCCCCCTCTCCCCTACATGAGCTGGAACCCACGTAAATTTTACCTGACCCCTCTGATTTGCTATTCTTGTGACTGACTGACGGACTTCATATAATACATCTTGACGGCTGTTTGAATGGAAAGACCTTACATTTGCTAAGGCTAAGGATGAATCTGAGCATATCAATACCTTATTTTATGTAGTTTTTTTTCACCCATTGTAGTGCAACCAACACTTCCAACATCTCCACTGTGTAAACCCCTAAGTTATTGGATGTTCTTCTGTTGATTCCAATTCCTTTTGCTGGTATTGCCACCCCAAATCCTCTCAATCTTGTCTCAGGTTTTTTAGCACCATCCGTATAAATCTGTGTAAACTCACTATACTCTTTCATTTCATGATAGTTGAATGCACTTACAAAATCAATTTCATCATTTTCTTTCCTTTTTACAATACCAGCCTACATCAGGCCACACAAGCATCCATGGAGCCACCACCAGTTAAACTACTGAAGGGCTTATCCTCAGATCAAACACTCCAAATTCTTTTGCAATATCATTCCCTACCTGACCAAAGTTATCACCTTCCATACCTTCCATTCTCACAGCACTCCTGCAACACTCCTTTTGTGGGGTGAGAATCATTGTGTCCCTGCAAATTATCCCAGTACTTTGCCATTTTGCCCATTTCTACCTATAGGGCAGGTACTGGAAATGCTTTAAAAGCTCTTAATGCCTGTCCCTGAATCACATCTGATTTCCTTATAAGAGACCTGTCTGCTGATCCATACACTACACTGCCGTAATCCAACACAGATCTTATCAAGGCCACATACATTCTTTTCAACGATGAGCAACCTGCTCCCCATTCCCTACCAGTGAAGCATCTTATCACATTTATCGCTTTTCTGCATTTTCATTCTATTGTCCTGAAATGTTTTGCCCATGTTAACCATGAATCAAAAAGAACTCCCAAAAAATGTAAACGTTCCAACCCTTTCTAATTCTTTTCCATACATCCCAAGTTTCATCCCTTCCTCGATTCTTTTCTTGGTGATAAGACCATTTGAGTTTTTTCTACTGAGAACCTACACCCCCAATCATAACCCCACTCCACTACCTTTCAGACTGAAAAATTATGAGACAGAATACGCTGAAACATGGGTACCAAAGAAAATGATTGTGATTGATGATTGTTGTCTTCTTTTTCTGTCAGTGCTGTTGTACAGTATTAACACTTCATGTTATTTGTGCTGTGAGATGAAAGTACTGTGGAAATTGAAGGACAGTAACAATGTTTATGACTGATATTGTTTGAGGGGTGCATTGGTAAAGGGTTGGTTTAGATCTTCAAATTGGTTTTGATGGGTTTAGAAATGGTAGGGCTCACTTGTATGTTGATTTATTGTTGGAAATGTATATATTTTGTCTTTATGTTTGTATTTTATGAATGAATAATAAAAATAAAATAGAATTTACGACATACAGCCTAATGTTCTGTTCATTGTTGTTAATGAGTACAGGAGGAAGAAGCTTTTTTTAATGATGAAGTTTCTACAGTAAATACAGCTGTACTGAAAAACAGTGTTAGAGTTCATCTAACTGCCAATGAGGCAGATGATTTTATGTTACTCAGTCATGGTCATACTGTACATACTGGTACCCAATAGATAAAAAATACTTGCAGTAGACGTTCACTTGGCATATTCCTCCCAAATGCCAGATTTTTGCTCAGTAGGTCATACTCAACCCTATAATATTCAAATGCTTCTTGTTAATTTAATATATATATGGATTTATCCATTTCTGTATTAAGATGTTATTTTGGACTGATCCTTTTCAGAACTCTCACTATATTATAAGTTAACATCTGATATGTACTAAGAAAGGCTTACTTACCTATGTTTTTAGTAAATATGTGTATACAGATATATGGGCTTGTCTTTTCCCCCTATTGATTAAATGATCTTTTAATATATTGTATTATTGTTAATTAATCTTACATCTGTATAACTGTTTAGCTTGGGCCCCTAACTAGGCCTATACATTTTTTTTGTAATGGCTAAATGAACACAGGCCCATATGTCCATTTCTTTGTAGCTTTTACTTATAGATTGTCCTCTTTAACCTGGGATATTGACATACTCCAAAAGGTATAGTCTTTCTTTCTTTCTCTTGGTGTCCAAAACTATATATAGAATGAAAAGTTGATGTATCCTATTCATTTTTTTTATTTTCAGTGATTGTGACAAATTCAGGTGTGCCTTACTCAAAATATTAATAATTTGAAGAATAATCAAAATAATAAAGGGCTAAATGTTTCACACTTTCTGCTAAGTCAGTCCTGCAGTTATTAATGAATGGATTAATAAATGGATTTTGGTCTGGATGCCCTACAGCCCTTTCCAGAGGGTAAGTGGTTCAACAGAATATTGGAGGTGTCTTTCCAAAGAATTAGATAAAGCAAATGTTATGGTGGTAGGCTATAGAAAGGAGGGATTTGTCACAACCTGGCAACCCAAAAGTGATGCTTATTAAAGTCAAGATGAAATGAAAAATGCCTTCTTAACCCTTTTAGATCACATCCCCGGTCATATTGTGCACCAATTTAAATACATATTCCAAAAAATACATTTCTTTGTGTTCTCATATCAAAATCCAATCATGTTTTCTTCCTGTAAACCAAATATGACGTGTGCTTACATAGGCTTGAACCAACCAATTTCAACCAATAATATTATGACACCCACCCATCAATCAATCTTCAACTTTTAGAGGCACAGAGCTAAGATTTATTATGGCGTGCCCACTTTTCAACATTCATCTCAAATCCCTCCCAATGTTACATTGCACCTATCTGTCCTGTTTCACAAAGACATATGTCATGATACGGAAGTTAGATACTCTCGAACTGCTGTTTCATCTAGACTTTAATGGCTTACAAATGATTTATAAAGCAATAGTAAAAGATTTGTTAACCATTAATTAAACTGTTATTTACTGTTTATAAACCCTTTATAATGGATGCCTTGTTAAAGTGGTACCATTGCTGGTGACTATTTTGTCACGATAGCCTACACTATTTATGGTTGGTGTATAGACCTTTAGGCTATTAGTTTTCTTATGTCTTTGCCTAGATATTGCCAGATTCTCATAATGTATAATATTCTAGTTTTTATTTACTCATCAATATCATGCATCTCTTCTTTTTCTTTCAACACTTAAAAGTTCCTGTGGGGTAGAGACCTTAGAGGTTAAGTTCTCTTGCATGTCTCACTATCCCAATTTCTATTGGATTGGGTCGTGTAAAACAAGCATATGGCATAATTTGAGTTTATATCTTGATTTATGAAACACATAGCCCAATCTGAGTGTCAAAATACCGAACAGCGCATACTAGGCCTACATGAAAACGCACTGTATTATGGGGTAACTGTTAGACGATGTCAACGATTACAATGCAAAAAGAAGAGCTAATACCAGCCCAGAGAAAATACGTTTAGAAATGTCTCTAAAAGTTGGAAAGTAAGGTCGGGACATTTAAAGAATAACTATCCATCCCTTCTGTGTGTTGAATTGTGTGTTCATTACAAAGCTTAAGGAAATTTAACAACAGTACCTCTTCCAGTCCGACAGAGGCACTGGCCTTCAGACGTGGCAGAAGTGTGTTCCGGGCCAACCCCATCATTACCCCGCCTCGCTCAGCGAACAGTCCTTCCGGCTTGACCGCCATTACAGACAGCAGGTAGGATTTTAATGTTGACTTCTTTCAGCTAAAATCCATGTATAATCTTCGCCATCCATTGTTTTTTTTACTGAATAAACCGAAACTACCAAATCTATTGACTTATTTTAGCATGTATGTTGAGTATTATAACATCATAACACAAGAAACTGAAAAAAATGTGTACCCGTGTGAATGACTAGCCAATGGCTATGGTTCGGCTCGTTCAACACACTGGTGCAGCTAATTGGCTACAAATCCGTACAAGTTATTGCTAACAACCACATACTACACTTAAAGCAGCAGAGACGGAGAAAAAGAAGCCGAGTGACAGACTTGATATGTTATGTAGAGACAAATAGTTGCACCTAACTTGTTAGAAAGTCATTGTATGTCTGTGTATGATAAAGAGCATATCCTCAGTGTACAGAATAGTCATGCTCCTGCTCAATACTGACACAATACTAACGAGACTCCCTCGCAACTGAAACAAATGTCAGAGGGATATTTTCGTAAAGATATTCACTTTCTACCTGTCTGGTTTGAATGTTTTCCACCCGTGTCAGTATCACTAATTTATCTCACTGTATGTGTTCTTTAGTGGCACCAGACGAGCTTATTGTACCTCGCAATTAAAATCCCCTTCACTCAAGTGTGTTTTCCTGTCCTTTCACTGTAATGTTCTATCTTCACTGTACAGAATGATGTATATGCTGAGTTTGGCACTATAAGGTTTTTATCAATACATATCCTGAAGGGGGAAAGTTTGTGTTTACCCCAAATCTGGGTGAAAAGTGTACCTGTGAGTATGATTTGGCCAATTGTGGTATAGTATGCAACTGACACAGGTGGAAGCTTGAAACCTTCAGTGCATAAAATGAGAGTGGTCTGTACAGTGAAATAGGAGACATAACCAGCAGTGAAACATTTAAAATGAACAATATTGTCAAATTGATAGTTTTTGCATTTTTCAATGGAGAAGGAATACATGCAATTTAAAGAATTTTTAACCATAGAATTTGACTGATTTGTGGAGAAACCAAATTGGGTGCACAGTATTATTCTAGAAAGAGTATTTTTATGTCAAAGCATGTCTGGGGGTGATATTTGTAGTTGTCAGAGGTATGTCATGTAATGCCTTAGAATTGGTAGGCATGTATGATATAATGCTGTTTTGCTCACAGTTCTTGTTGAAAGACTGGCTGCATTATTATGAGTCCTCACATATTGCCACATAGCTAGGACTGGGTACTGAACTTCAATACTTTTGTGGCACCGACTGGATTGCTTCAATACTATTCGAGTATCAAAAAAATTCTTCTGGTACCAAATTTCGATACCTAGCAGGAGCAGAGCTGTCTGTGGTTTGATCAGTAACAAGACGTTGGACTAAAACATGTTAGTCACAGCCACAACAGTTGATTGCGTCAACTCTATGAAAGTGATTGTAGTAAATAAGCTTATATTTTTTATGTTTACAAAACTCCTTTGAGGTGTGTAAAAATGCCAAGGAGCTGAAAAATAAAATTGAAGACTTGTACTGTAATGTAACTTTCTTTTTGTTAAAATGAATTATATAAAATTGGTATCAAAAAAATATCGTTCAGGAACCAGTATGGAAGTCAAGCTACTGGTATCGAAACTTTTTGAATGATACCCAGCCCTACACATTCTGTTGATGCAGTAATTAAAATGAATCTCTGTTGAAGCACTGATAGTTAACAGTCTCTGCCACAAAACAGGCAAAGCTGATCAGTGCCTTGCTCCAGGATTAATGGTACTAGCTAATTAAAACTTGTTTGCACTTGAACTAATGTTTATGTGTGGTCTTCTACAGACATGGCTATTCGCTACCCCATGGCCGTTGGCCTTAACAAAGGCCACCAAGTTACCAAAAATGTCACTGCTCCCAAACACAGCCGCCGGCGCGGGGTGAGTATCTGCTGTTCAGTGACCATTGTAACAAGTGGTTTAGAGCGACCAGGGGTTGTCAGTCCCAGTCCTCTGCTTATGACTAGAAACAGAATTTTTAGTATTCTTTTGCAATTGTCTTTAATGTTACACAGCTCAACTTAAAATCAGATCAGTAAAGTCTGCACCATAGAAATGTTTACAATGATATATTTTTGCTTGGAGTGTCACTTCAAGCTTTTAAGTATTAATCTGGTGATTTTGTGTATTTTTCTCACTGCCAACAAATCCTGTGAAAAGACTGAAACCAGCTATTAGTGTATATTCAAAATCTGGTGCATCTTATTCCTCTGTGCCATAGAGCTACCACAGAAGGTGTAATCTATATTTGCAATGATGCCCATCGGTATCATACACAATTTCTACTATAAAATGTTTGAACTGATCAAACATTTCAGATGAAGTGGATGTGTAATGGGACTTGTCTTTCTTCTGCAGCGTCTGACCAAACACAGCAAGTTTGTTCGGGACATGATCCGTGAAGTATGTGGCTTTGCTCCGTATGAGAGGCGAGCCATGGAGCTGCTGAAAGTGTCCAAGGACAAGAGAGCACTCAAGTTTATCAAAAAGAGGGTGAGTTTATATTACTCTCGTTTGTCAGAGCACTTAAAGGTGCATGCCAGTATAAACTTTAACAACTGCTAAATAGGCACAGTAGCATGTTTCCATTTCTCTCATTTATGATGACTATGGGAATGTTCACATGCACACAATTTCAGTGATTGAGCTTTATACAGAGCCACGTCCACAGCTCTCTAAATCTAATGTGTGTAAGTGGACGTCTGACTTTTGTTTGCGCGGAGTTGCAGTCTTGAACCTGTAAAGTTTTGGTTATATTGCCTCTGCAGATGCAGTGTTTGACACAGCTGTATTGAGACTGTAGCAGGTCTTTGGAGAATGCTGAAGGCTGTAGCCTCATTTTGAATCTGACCCCCTCATGATGAACACGATGTATTACACCAGCCCCACTACTAAACATAGTGAGCTCAGAGTCTAACCACTGTTGAAGTAGTTTGAACTTTGTGAGTCTTATGTTGCTGTGTTTCTTTCCCAGATTGGCACTCACATTCGCGCCAAGAGAAAGAGAGAGGAGCTGAGCAACGTGCTGGCTGCCATGAGGAAGGCTGCCGCTAAGAAAGACTAATCTGTCACTCAATAAAGTTTGTTAAACTACAAAATTCAAACTGCCTTGTGTTTTGCTTTTGGTCCAGCTGTAGCATGATTTCTTTGTAGACATCAGGTCTGGTTCCAATCGGCTTTGTCCAGCAGGTATCTAAAAATTGTGTGTTTATGTGTGTGTTATTCAAGGGCTTTTCTTTATTTTCATTATATTTGACATTGTAGAACAATACTGAAGACATCAAAACTATAAAATAATATGTAAACAAAAAAGTGTTAAACCCAAATATCTATAATTTTTAGATTCTCGAAGTTGCCTTCATTTACTTTGACAACTTTGCATTCTCAACCAGAAAGAGAGGAGGCTTGCAGGAGGAGCTATGAGCGAGGATGCACAGGTGTATCCTTTGCTCACTTGAGTTTTTTTGGCACCCGTGACGTATGAAAGGCGTGACACACAGCTGGAATATACAAACCATTTGTAGTGCTTCATACAATAATATATATGTATGTGTGTGTGTGTATGCATGCATGCGTGTGTTTAATAAAGTATAACAATGTATGACATCCGTACATTCTTGACATATTATGCCACGTTGTGATTTGAATTCAAAGTAAATAAATTGTCATGAACACTTATGTTCATCTGACAGAGATTATACAATACAGCGGTAGGCTGTGACAAAACAATGGACAGATGATGCAGCTCTGCCGCATGTTATATGTAATTGATATGACGGCTCCCGAAGCAAGGATGTCTTATTTGTTAAATGCCTGTCGCCTCGACTCATTTCTCCTACGGTCGAGAAGTCCCTCCTATCGTCTTTTCCTAACCACTTTTCCTTGACATCGATGGAAAACGTCACAAGGGGTACATCTCAAGTCTCTTTTTTTGATCTTTTCTCGCTCCTCGCCTGAACCGGAAGTTGTTTCTAGTGCGCCATTTTGACAGCCGTCCCAAGCATGGCCGCAAGTCTCTTAGGTTGCGGTCGAAAGTCCTTCCTATGGTCTTTTCCAAACCACTTTTCCTTGACCTCAATGTAAAACGAGGTCAAGGAAAAATGTGAAGGAGAAGTCACAAGGATTTAGGAAAAGACAACTGCGGTGCTGAGAGAATCCGACTGCACTTACACTGGGCTACGTAATTATGCGACGGCGGATGATATTGACGTAGGTCTGTTGTCGTGAAACTACAATGTCCTGAAGCTGGACTACAAGAAACGCATCTTACATACTTCGCCCCGGTCGTTCTTACCGTGTTGTTTCATGCAGGTTATATAAACGCGCACAACACGCTGAAAAATAACTTCATTATAAAGGTCAGAATTGGAAAAAAGGGGAAAAGGAATAAAGCCTGCCATTCACGAAACTGAAACGAAAATGTCACATTGAGAATGCTTGCTCACACTCACCCTCCTGAATCCCAATTATAGTATGAAAATAAATGTTAAATGTATGACATGACATGTTAGGCCTACAAATCTACTACTGCACATAGTCGTCGTTCTTAAGGTTTCAAACATGATGAATTGAAAACATCATCTGACTAAAAACGTCTTACGTCTCACATCCCTTTTTCTTGAAAGACAGACGTCTGTGTTATGGTTAATATGCCGATTATAATCTGTTATTAGCCTGTAATGTATATAATAGTTTAAGAACCACCACATAGAAACCAAAACACCTTGAAATGTTGACTTGTTTGTGCTTTAAAGTTGTTCTGGTTGATAGAGGCTGTGGACCTGTGTGCCCTCCACCCAAGGCTCTGTTCAACTTGTTTGATAACAGGATAAACAAATATACAATGCATTGTTTTGTTGCAGATTTTCGTGTGAAGAAACGGCGTGTCTCGAGATTTAAATAATAAAGTTAGGCTGTTGTGCCTGGTGCGTAAATGCACACAGCGTCTCTCTTAAGGTGGGGTGATCCCTGCAAGTATTTAATAAAGCGATGAAACGATGAGTGCATTTCCCCCAGAAGACAAAAGCTGTGCGCATTTAGGCGCGAGGCACCGCAGTGTGACTTAATTGGTTATCTATCTATCTATCTATCTATCTATCTATCTATCTATCTATCTATCTATCTATCTATCTATAGCAAGCATAGTCAGTGACAGTGTTTTTGTAGAGATGCAGTTGGAGCAGATGATACAGATATAACAATAAAAGTGGAAAAAAAAAACCCAGTTGATGGTTCTGGTTTTGATTTAATTTCTATTCCAATTGCTGATTTGAAGACGAAAATGGGGAAAGCACACGAATTCCTGTTTTTTTTTTTTAATTCATACGAAAAACGTATAACGCTTTGGACATCTGTTTATTCTGTCAGCAAACAAGCTGAACACAGCTTTGAACGGAGGGGACACGGACCGCTGTGGATGTGTAATACGGGTTTAATCGTTTGAATTTGTGAACGGGGTGTCGCTTGCTGCCTTTCGTAAAAGATGGTCAAGTGTACCCTGTGCTAAAGAAGATTAGAAAGGAAGCATTGGAGCACCTTTTCCTTAGCAGTTAGAGAATTCGACCAGTTCTTCTCATAGCTGCCACTTAGGGGTCATTTCACACAGTTAGGAACCTTCCTAAACAAAAAAGACTATTCGACCGCAGCCTTTCCTCTGCTCCGAGGAGCGAGGATCGAGGAGCGAGGAGCGATGAAACACGTGAGCGGCCTTCACGGAAGTCTTTTACCTGCCAACACGCCCCCTTATTGGGTATCAGTTATTGATTGGAGGCCGCAGCTGATCTGACTGATCTGATACATCACTGCAGTTTCATACCTAAATTGGAGACAGATTACAGATTAAATTTAAGTGTATCACTCCAAAGTTTTATGTTTAATTTGTTTTCTGATTCATCATCTAGTTAAAAATCTGTTAATTGTCGGTCTGATCAACAAAAGAACCATAAACAACTTTCTTCATTTATTAGAAAGATTTTTCCTTTCATGATCTGTTATTTCTCCCATTAAACTGTTTCTTGCTGACAGACAAACTCTTCATGACTTTAATTTGATCCATAATAACAGTTAAACACATTTATATTTTATGTCATTTATCGTCATTTTCATTCAGTCACATGTGAGGCTGAAAATTCCTGAGCGTCGGGTTTGATATGAGTTACATCATTTCCATTTTTCCTGAAACATTTAGCCAAATAAATATTTTCCAGTGTTCAAAAGACACTCTGATCATATTCTGGGTTATTAAATAATGAATTCACAATCAGAATATCAAAAAATACAGATGCAAATAATCAATAAATGGTATAAATGCATTCTGTGAGTAGAAATGGTTCCTGTGCATCTGAGCAGGACACAGGACATAGTGTAAATGCAGAATGCAGGTTTTTATTTATGTTTGTTTTTATTTAGGTGTTTGTTAAACAGGTAACAGGCTGCAGAGAGAGGCTGCCGCGGTGAAACTACAATGTTTGAAGATCGACTACAAGAAGCGCATCTTTCATGCAGGCTATATAAACTTGAACACCACGGTGAAAAATACTACCTCATTACCAAGGTTAGAATTGAATGTCAAAAAAGGAATACCAGTCACAAAACTGAAACAAAATGATCACATTGAGAATGCTTGCTCACGCTCACCCCCCTGAATCCCAATTATTGTATGAAAATAAATGTTAAATGTATGCAAGATAGACATAACATGTTAGATCTACAAATCTACTAATGTACATGTCATCATTCTTAAGTTTCAAACATCATCTGACTAAAAACGTCTCATATCCCTTTTTCTTGAAAGAGAGATTTCCTAGTTATGTTTAATACGCTGATTATAATCTGTTATTAACCTGTGCATAGAATAGTTTAAGAACCGCCACACAACTTGTCATATACGGATGACGTAATGAGCAGGGAACTTGAAGTTCAGACTGGAGGATTTAATTCATGTTACATACAGACCATGTCGAGACTACATTTGATGCGGACATTGATAATCAAATAAGAGACGCTGTGCTAAACAGATGTACATCGGACTATGTATGGAGAATGTTATTGGAGGAACTAAAGCTGGTGTTGGCTCGCGCTCTGGAAATGGCAGCGCAGTGTGAGAGGGTGGAGACGCAGATGGTGGCAATGAAGGTGAGCCACCGCTGAGAGAGTGAGAGCTATAGATGAGGCGCGAGAACCTGAGAATGCATCAGAAGTACGCAGCTTTCTGGTAGCTGGCTAAAGATTCATACCCCAGTTTGCCAGTATATCAGAGCCTCTGCGGAGACTGACTAAAAAAGACACACCACGTTCCACTTCGGGCCAGAGCAGAAAAAAGCATTTTGAGTGCTTAAAGAAAAACTAGCTGAGGCTGGCACTCTAGCATATTTTGACAAAGATGCCCCCACCAAAGTCATAGCTGATGCAGGGCCGTTGGTATAGGAGCAGTTCTGATACAAGAGCAGCAAAGAGAAATGCTATGTGAGCAGGAGCCTAACAGACTGTGGACGGAGATATTCATAAACCAAGCGAGAGGCCCTTGCATCAGTGTGGGCCTGCGAGAGACTTCACCCTTACATATATGGTAAAAGGTTTGACTTAGTGACAGACCACAAGGCTCTGGAGGCCATCTAAAGTCCATCATCAAAACCATGTGCCCGTGTGGAACAGTGGGTGCTAAGGCTCCAACCGTTTGATTTTAGGGTGGTTCACTTGCCAGGGAGAGATACTATTGCAGACCCACTATCAAGACTGCTGGGAAAGAGCACAACAGAGGAGGCTCATGAACACGAGGCAGAGGAATATGTGAGGTTTGTAGCAACAAATGCAACTCCAAGAGCACTAACTACAAGAGATGCGGAGGAGGCTTCAGCAGCAGACAAAGAACTGAGAGAAGTGAGAACACGTGGGGACACGTATTATTTTACCACACAGTCTAAGAGCCAGGGCCCTAGCATTGGCCCGTGAGGGACATTTGGGCATAGTGGGTACAAAGCAGCTCCAAGGACTAAAGTATGGTGGCCAGGAATGGATAAGGCTGCAGAGAGACGCATTGAAGCGCCTTTCCTTAGCAATTAGACAATTCGACCAGCTCTTATCGTGGCTGCCGCTTAGATACTTCCGGGTCACTTCACTTCATCCAGTAATAATATGTATGGTGATTTGCACTTGGAAAGGCGTCAAGGTTAAAATACAGTAGATTTTAAAATTATTTGACATATTTATATCTTGGCTCAACAGTATTCAGTGATGCTGTTCGATCCTGCTGACTCCAAAATATTAACATATAATCTACAATATTGGAATGATGTATAGGAATTTAAAAAATATATAATAGGAATGTTGTTCCATCTGTGCAACCAATTACATCATCAGTGATAGAATTAAGCAATATTACACGAGAGAGTGTGCTTTACCGTCATTGTTAGCACAACAGTGATGCGGTCAGGAACGAGGGCTTGCGCAGAGTTCCGTAAGCAAATTAAATTAGGAAAATTAAATTAAGTGAATGAAAATAAAATGATTTAATGTAGGATTAGGATATTGGCCAAACTGGTAAATAAAAAATATATCTTTTCAAATCTATCACGGTTTTTAGGGGCATTCTGAGATTTCTTTGTGCATTTTTGCCCTTGCCTCCAATTAATTTCTGACGCTGGCTACTGGATAGATTGCCTACCTGTGAGCAATTTTCTATTCAGTTAGACAGTGCCAGTGTGGCTCAGTTGATTGTTTTGGTCCACTCTTCATGGGAGGGGAACATTTTGGAGGACTTTCTGTTCTACAAGGAATTGCCTGGGAGGATCCCATTAAGATCAATCACTTTAGAAGTATAATGCTGTCAAGTTGAGTCCAAATGCAAACCCTCTGTTTAAAAGTATATAAGTGGTATTAAAATGATATAAATTTAAATATGTTTTTGTTTATCACTATGAAACAGGTCTGGAGTATTTAGTTTGAAATGTTTTAGAATACAAATAGATCTAATGACATCTAAAAGAGTACAAAGGGTAGTAAGCATATGCTTAATTGGTGTTATGGTCCTTGGAAAATTTTCTCCCCTGTAAGGGGTCTTTGGCCCCAAAAGGTTTGAGAACCCCTGAATTAGACTGACCATAGTAATAGTAGAAATCTGGATGTAAAGCTCCAAGAATTTAGTTGGGAGATAACTGTGGTCCAGTGTGCAAACTTGAAGTCTCCAGTGCTCATACACTGAGAACATACTTTTCAGTGCATAATCTTGTGTCTAGCAAGAAATGATTGTGGGTTTTTCAATGAATAGGAAGTATATGTCATTTCATTAATTTTAACAAGGTAATTGAACTTCAGATAAACTTTGGAATGTGTTTTTACATAGAACAAGGACTGTGTATTTTGTTCCCATCACTTCCATTGGAAGCATGCTAGGAAGGGATCTCTTATTGCCTAGTATGAACAAGAGATGATTACAAAAGCAAAAACTGTTTCAATGTACATATGGGTACCTTTTGTTTTGAGACAGGCTTGAAAAATTGTGAACCTGTCCTTTAAGAAAGAAGTAAAGTTGGTGAAATCAAGGAAGGAGGACTGACTGAGGGCCCAACTGCTCCCCATGATATTACTGGTGGTAAATATGCTTTATTAAATGTACTTAGCTGATGATAAATAAGAAATATATGTATTACATCATATGCTTACAAGTTAGCTTAGCATTTAGCATAACTATAGTAGGCTATATGACCTGGATGTGAATATTTATGAAATGTGCTCAGAATATGATGATTAAACAAAGACTTGTTGAGCATCCTGCTATTTCTGCTATGAAGAAATGTGAATTCCCCAGTAAAAACATAGAAGATTGGTAGGACTATGATGACTTACTTTGGGGGGAAAGTAGAGAGATGGCCAAGTAATGGTAGGATAATCATGAAGTAATGAGGGAATATTTAATAACTTAGTACCATGGATCACTTTATCAAAGGGGGCACAAAAAGGGAAACTAATGCCTAAGTAGTAATAGTAATTATTGAAATGTTAGTAGCTTTGTGGCTGCTGGTTCAGAGTAACTTGTGAAGAATGTGGTCAGTATGTTGATTCACAGATATTTATTAACTAATCATTAGCTATGATTCCATCTTCCAATCTGTTCTCTTGCAACTTATCATTATCTAGCTTACTGTATGGTCCTTGATTATCAGTTTGTTGATTTGTTCCATAATAACTACTCTCAATTTCATGTATAAATGTATCTATTTATTTGACACACACAAACAATAGCCTACTATGTATGTGCCATCCATCTGTGTATGACTGCTTCAGCCAGAGTGCTCTAGACCAGACCTGCTGTGAGCAAATTAAGTAAAGTAATTTAAACAGTAATGTAAAAATTGTGTCAAATAATAAAAGGCTGACATTCATTCCATGTTCTCATTTTACTCATTAGTCTCAATAATTCATTAATATTCATTTCTTTACTTGTGTTTTTGAAATTCTTGTATTTTGTTTGCTATGTGTGTTTAGAAGTGATAGGCTACATGCAGGGACAGTGCTGCTATAGGGGCCATTGAGATGTTGTATCTTTTGCACGCGCACATGTTATACTTTACTGCATTGCCTTTTTTTGGGCATGTCCGAGATGGAAAAATCTCAACATTTTCGAATGCAGCAAGTGTACTCCAGGTCACGTGACAAGAATTAATCAGCTCCAGGACTCGCTTCACCCTTTCCTTCCAAGGACATCAAAACATCCAGTTGAAAGGTCAGCCAACGCAGGTTGTCAACTGCCACTAAGGCCCAGATGAAATGGCATTGTGACAGTATCTAACTTCCATATTATGACATACTTCTGAGTGAAACAGGACATAACGGGACATAACGTTGGGAGGGATTTGATTTTAACGTTGAAAAGTGGGAGTGTCATAATGAATCTTAGCTCTGTGCCACTAAAAGTTGAAGATCGATTGATGGGTGGGTGTCATGATATTATTGGTTGAATTGGTTGGTTCAAGCCTACGTAAGCATATGTCATATTTTGTTTTACAGGAAGAAAACATGATTGGATTTTGATGTTAGAATACAAAGAAACTGATTTTTTTTGGCATATATTGTTAAATAGGTGTACAATATGATCGTGGATGTGATCTAAATGGTTAAAAAGACGTTTTTCATTTAATCTGGACTTCAAAAGCCAAAAACATACAAGCTGTTTTGCTTGTTTAGTAACGGCAGGCGTGACAGCAGCGCAATCTTCCAAGCACATTGGATAAAAGGATGAAAGCTGCACGGCTGGCCTTTTCCACGCGTTTTTGGACATTTTAGACGCAACATCTGAACGGCCCCACAGTCCGCATCACCCTTCACGATGTGTTTGTGTGTGTGTGTGTGTGTGTGTGTTTGTGTGTGTGTGCATGCGTGTGCGTGTACGTGCGTGTGTGGCGTTGCCCCTGGTGACGCGTCTCTATCCAGTTTAGTTTCACCCGTGCTTCTCATTCTCGGCCTGTGATTGGCTGTAAGGCGTTACCCTCTGCCTGTGACTGGCTAAGTCAACTGTCTGTTGGTTAGCTGTTTATATTTAGCTGATTGCATTATCGGATCAGATTTAACCTGCAGTCCAACAATACAGAGTTAAGTACATATACTTTATGCTATTTTCAGGCGAACATTAGCTGGCAGTGTAGTAAGGTAATCAGTGAAGCTAACATAAACAGCAGCTCTATTATTTCAGCAGATCCGGTTTTTCTTTAAGGAACGAAAACAGACGATTTCTGAAATGTCTTCAGACGAAGACAGGGCCAAGGAAATTTTGAAGGGCTTCAAACTGTATCCTTTTGCTGCTGAGGCGGTTTGGTGATGTTCTGCTAGTGTTAGACACAGTAATTATAAAGCGAAGTGTCTTTCCAGTTTATTGCGAGGTAACGTTAGCAAAATGGTAACATCTTGTGATTGCTGTCGAGTCTAATGGTACACGAAGGTTAGCTGCTGTGGCCAGCCTGTTTCACCTCTCATTTGCTAACGTTAGCTACATAGCTGGCGTTAGCAAGTGAGTTGTCGTTATTTGATGTGACAGAATGAAAATGTTACCGTAGTTACGAAGCTAGCTAGTTCGCATCTGAATGTCGACTGGCCAGCTAAATGCTTGGCCTTACCCTGTGGCTAACTTGCTTGGCTAACTGCTCAGTGTGCTGATGGAGATCATGTTAGATTGACGCAGGTGGCTGTTGGATACTGGCTGTCCTTTGTCAAACTTTTACTTCCCATTAGCAGACTATTAGCTGAAAGTTAAAAGCAGAAATGTTACCAGTGTTAAGTACTTTATTTGGTTACTTGTTATTTGGTTTTGCTGTATGATAACTATGTAGGCTACATATCGGGAGTTATGCTAATGTATGGCTGATCATACCAGTGTATTTTAAACGTCTCATCCAAACTGTCGACCATTTCCAATAGTTTTACGATTTTGAATGTCTTTGATTCCATCGCAGTTAGCATGTCTGCTATTATTACTGTTAGAGTCTGCTGTTATTACTGTCAGAGTGATTTAATAACAGTCACTTGTTTTGAACAAAGTGAATTTATGTTTTTCATATTTATCTATGTCAGCAGTTTCTATTATGTATATTATCCAACAAACACACGCGCGTACTTTTATTTTTAATTTAGTTTTGGCATCTGTCTTTATTAGGCTAAATAATATACAGATTAGATGTTGACAGAAAACACGGGGAGAGCAATTTGTGTTTGTATGGTACGCCTCCTAGACCACTAGGTCAATGTTATTAGGGTAAGACCATCTGATAAATACTTGAATCATATATGTAAGCCTTGTTAAACATTTTCCTTCTCTGCTCAAGAGAGATCAGGAGTTCCTCTGTTTCATTAGTCCAAAAGAAAAACTGTTCAGAGTTTTCTTGGGAGCTACTTTTACACATAGTTTTACTGTTTTAAACAGACTTCTAGCTTGCAGAACAAAACACTTGGGTAGGCTATTTCAGATTAGATTGGCAGGGGAGATTGTAAAACTAATGGTATTGTTAATCTAAAATGATTTGATTTTTGTTAAAATGAATTTGAATACTTACACTTATTTACTACTTTATGTTCACAACCTTCATGTGTTATGGAGTAAATGACAACAGACAAAATGTACTAGCCATCCACTTTTCCCATCAAGCTGGCTATTCACTTTTATTGGACAGTCTGCAGTGTCACCTTATCATTCATTCAATTTATCAGTTTTCTTGACATTTGAGCGTTTATTTTCTCAGTAATTGATCTAGCCCTTTTTTGCCAATAGAAATGTAAGGCTAAGATATCTTTGTCCCATTGTAAGTCTATAGTCTAAGACCCCAGGACCCCAGGAAGAATATCTGTTGCCTAGTGTAATGGCTAAACTAATAAACTAAACTAACTAACTAAGATCATCTTATTATAAGGTGCTTTTGTCTTCTTGATAGTGGCTTCTTCACCCTTCTTATCAGCAGACTATCATGCAGTCTAATGTTGACAGTGCACAACTACTTGATATTTGTTGTAGCGTAAACCAGAGTTGTTGTCATCAAGAAATGCACCACAAACAGTACAAGTGTTGTACCACTTCCAGCACATGTCATTAGTTGTCATTGTAGTGGGGAATATGGGTTACTGTTATATTTAAGAGTGAGCAACCAATAAATAATAGTATTTGGTCAAACAAAAAGTAAATCAATTGAATACAATAAAAAAACAAAATAGAAAAAACAAACTACAATTTCAAAGAAAAAGGTATAGGTTGAAGCCACGTATTGCGTAACCTATAAGGCCAGTCCTTCTTACTGGGCACTTACTCAGGCACCAGTATATATCTAGTAAAGAAGTGACTGGGCCATGCCTCTCTGCGAAATAATACAAAGGGCATCAGAACCAAAATTAATTATATTACAATTAAAGAGGGTGCACTTTTTTTTTTTCTACATCACACTGATGTGTTTAAATTTGTTCTTGAGTTTTGTTTTTTTTTTGCTTTTGGTCCAGTTGACACATCAGGTGGAAAATTCAAATTCATACAGGTAGGCAACAGCACTACGTGGTGATATCAGCTCAGAGTGGACAAGTAAGAAGACAATACCTGAGTGGTTCATAGAAATAGCACAGTAAACAAACAAAACAGCCAAATTTACTGCCAAGCTTCCTAAAATAACATCTAATGTACGTTTCAAATACAACAACAAATCCTGTCATTGTTGAACAATGTATCCCCTCAGAGTTTGCAGCAGCCTGTCAGTGGATCAGTGAAAGCCTGCATGTCCTAAGTTCAGCACCTTGGATAGCGGTTGTGACACACTTAAGCCCAAATGATACTTTCCACATCTTCGAGGGTCTGCATGACATATATTTCTGTCCATGTCAAAAATTTGAGAATGTGCAGACCATATGTGTCAACAAAAATATGTAAACACATCTGTAGACATATGCAGACACCTAATGTAGTATTAATGGAATCACTTGAGTAGCTGATTGTTTCTGTGTCCAGGAGTATATCTGGCCCTTTAAGATGATCCACCTGTGCTGAACAGAAAAACGGAAGGATGATACAGACTGTAGGCTGATCTATTGATCATCTTCAGCCTTCATCACAGCTGAACATAATATTATGTATCATGGATTTGTGTCGTCATAGCATCCAGCATCACTGGCTAATTTTCCATCCAAATGCTAAGCATGCTTAACGCAAACTGGAGCTTTGTATCTGAGATGTGATTGTGTGTGAGTGGAGCCAACATGGCAAGTTGATGCTTTCCATATCACTGCTTGGACTGAGTCTTCATGTGAACATATAGGACTAAATTAGCCCCAGTAATACCTTCTAGAATAAGCAGCAGAGCACTACTGCGGCCAAAGGCCCAGTGCTGTCTAACCAGTCAAAAAACATGACCATATAACCTAAGCTGATCTTAGACCAGCTGTAATTTAACTATATATGAAACTTTTCACCTTTACGTATCCCAGTCTATCAGTCCATACAAAAGATGAAGCTATGAGTGTTTTTGTATGTTTCTTGGTGAGGTCAGGCCTTTTGCTGTAGTGTGGTAATACCTAAAGCCATGATTTAGTGGAACAGGGATTTACTGCCTTCTGTCCATGCAGCCTTGTCAAAGTAACACTGAGGCTAAACAGCACCCAGTTATTTACACTGTAAAGTTAACATTGCTACCATCTGTTGTTGAACATGAAGAATAAGAATAAGAATAAGAACAAGAACATAACAATAAGAATATAAAAGTGGCTGCTTTAAAGTGACTTGGTCGGTTGGTCGATGTTTCTCAACAGCAGGGCATAGGGAACATGCACACACAAGCAGTAGTATCTGCTATAGTCAGTTATTTGTAGTCTCACATATTCAAACCCAAAGTCTGGCTGAATTTGTCATTCTGAGATAGTTTGGAAAAAATAAGAGGCACGCAGTCCAAAACTCAGCAACAGGTGCTGGAGCAAACAAGAAATTTCTAGGCAAAAAATAGTACAATCTGTACACTGTTTTGGTATGTCAAAAATGTTGCAGAAGTGAAACAACAGTAACAAGGACTGAAATGGAGTACTCTGTTTTACTCAACAGTTGCACAGATGACTCTAAACCTTCTTGTCGAAAACAAATCTGGCTCTGAACTTCACTTGTTTGATCCTCTGATATGATGTGATGTTAATGGAGAAACAAGTTGTTAATTAACTGGTTAATTAACTGATTGACAGAAAAATAATGAATGGCAATTATTTATTAATCATAAGTGAAAACACCAAACATTTTTGGATGCAGACGCAAGTATAAAAAAAATGCTGCTTTTCTTGGTTTCATGTCATTGTAAAATTAACATTCCCCTCGAGTAGACCACACTGTAGTAACTTGTCTCAACTTTTGCCACAACGCAATGCAACGTCTACTGAAAAATAGTCAATATACTAATTGAGTTACTGTTGAGTTAAGGTTTGGGTTAGGAAGCTGCCAATACTTGGAACTATTAACCTGTCTTTAAAAATGTAGACTAAATGGTAACAGCAGTTTTTCACTAGGGGCTCATTAACTTGTGTGTGTGTGTGTGTGTTTGTGTGTGTTATCACAGATTTATGCAGGCACCCTAGTGGTTTACACACACACAACCAGCAGCAGTCCCTGGAGGGGTTATGGTTCAACCTTGTGTATGATGTTGTTGGAGCTGAAATCAATCGCTGTATAAGATTTTCTTTAGTTTCTAAGGAAGTGATTCGGGGGAGAATGGAAAAAAGGGCACACACTAACAGTTGTGAACAGTCTGATTGTTCCTTCCTAAAGCTGAACAAGTACTCCACTGCTCTTGTTGGTGTCACTGTCATAATGGACATCCTGCTAAAATAATGTGTGTTCTTTATGGCTCTTCTTTTTTTGTTTACAGTGACACATGTTTAGAGATTGGAGTAACACGACCTGGTGAAAGTGCATCAATGAAAACATTGCATTGTGGCTTGGATTATTCTGGAAGGTGTGGAGGATGATGAGTTTGATGCAGGAGATTGGATTTAGTTAGACTTGAGAGGATTAGAGAAACCATTCAACTCAGCACACTTTACTAGAAAGCCAGAGGAAAAGGTGGGGGATGGTTGAGCTCTGCTGTCAGTGGGATCTGATCCATAAGAGTTTCTAACGGCCAGTACAGCATCAGTGTTTAATAACAAAATAATATGATGGTTTTCATTCCCCTCAAAACTCTAAATTTGACTAAATTTTTCCCTTTTTTTTGAAAGGCCCCTAAAGAGGCACTCCACTTAGAGCCTCACTAATTTAATTATTTTAGAGTTTGCTGCTCCATAAATCCACTAAAAGTAGATATTGTCTACATATAAATGTACTAGACAGTTGAGAAGGTGATTTCACTTGTCATTACATCAACTGAATCATGGAACTGCAAGAATTTTGAGTGAAGAGTTGAGTATTTTTAAGCTTTTGTTCTGTTTATTGAATCTGATTCTATTAGAATCATAGTTTAGATTTTTATTATTGAGAAATATATAAAAATATTTAAAAAGCATAAATAATTTTGTATTCTTCCTTCCTTTAATTTTCCCTTTTACAACAATTACAAACCTAATATGATAGCCTATTCTCTATTCCATTTTCTGATCCATTCACTCTGGCAGTTTCACATAGCTCAGGAATTGTTGGTGATTGTTGTTACTTTTATACCTGTCCCTTTTTAGTCAATTTAGTTTATTTAAATTTTGTTTAAGAAAGAAAATGAATTAAAGAAATAAAACAATTAAAGATCTTAATAGTTTGAGATAAAAATGAAAAATGTACATATACCATATAAGACATTTTTGGATGTGTTGACTAGATTTTTTGCTGTGGACATTGATGTGGATGGAAAAAAAAACTAAAGTCTAGCAGAAAGTTCAACAAATAAATCAAAATAAAATAAACCAATCTGTAGCCTAATTTTTGTATATTACATGATCTTTATAGCATGTTACTGGTGAAGATGCTGGACATTATTACAGTGGCCCTTACAACAGCTTTTCTTTAACTATAACCTATCATGTACAAACCTGAATCCTTTTTTAAAATGTCTTAGTAAGAGTCCCTGAACGCACCAGTTCCACCAGAAAAATGATGGGCAAAAAAAATGGTGTCCTTTCATGGAATAGGCGCTATGTGTTTTGAGACAGTTGGTGGTGGTGATGAGGGGGGGATGAAGGGCCTCACAGATGGTGTGGAGTCGAGTGTATGTGACACTAAGTAGTATCTGAGTGTGACAAGATGTTGAGTGGAGAATCTTCTAGAACAGAGGGCTGTGGGATGATTGTTCTTTACTGGTGTCCATCTGTCTGATATCCAAAGATAAAATTTGGCTTTCACAGCATTAGGTGGCATCAGTGTGTTACCAGTGTTACATGGTGTTGGAGCATACGCCGATTACATTACTTGCCCACTGCCCATACCTTTGTTTTTGCATATCAGTGCCCACATTCATCAAATAAAAAAAACTCTAATTTGTAAAATACTAAGCATGTTATCAAAACTTGGTTGGATGATGCAAAGTACAATTATAAAGTGAAAGTGTATACTGACCATCCACAGCAGCAGCAGAGTCACAGCACAGAGTAGCAGAGTGAGATGTCTGTCCTCCTTCCTGCTCTCTGTTGTAAACACACGTAGCTGTTAGCGAGCAGCTGCTCTCATGTCTCCTTGCGTCTCAGTGCTTGTTTTCGGCAAAAACTCTCCTGCTCTCTGCCTGCTTAGCCTGCTCTCATATTGTCTTTCTCTGGATGGCAGGCAGGTTGCTTCGGTTCTGGTTTTAGGCAGTGGTCGTCCTCTGGCTCGTCCCCACACCTGTGTGTACCGCAGTCCGACTGTACACAGAGGAAGACCTGCTGGCAGCAGCCTGAAGCCTGCCGTCACTAACTCGTAAGTAAGGGGAGGATCTAAATTAAAAATCTAATCTTAAAGATCAAAGTAAGCGCTCTACAGATATTGAGTATTGTTGATAAATATCTTGTAAAACGTCTGGTGTAACCCGTAACACCAGTGTTGTCACGAGTTTATTAATAGGTAGGAAAATTTTCTCACCGTGGCATCCCTACTGAGCAGCAGAAACATTGTAAAGTGCTTTGGATAAAAGTACTATATAAATGCAGCCATTTACCTTCTATTTACTATATGAATCTTTTCCACTCCTGCTGTAGCCATTTTTGGGTTGCTGATGTTAACTATGGATAATGGATAGCTTGCATGTCCTGGGTTCATTGGTTGTACATGTCCACAAGATGCAATTCAGGATATGACCAGTGGGGTCAGTATCAGAAAGTATGAACAGCAGCAGACTTGGATCATCACAACATTGATGTAAAGTTTTGAAGAAAACTCAATTTGTTCACTACTACCTGCATTTAGATGTCTCTGTGGCGCTCCACAGTGACAAATATGCATGCCAGAATAGCTGGTGTGAGATCAGAGTGATGCTATAGTTTGTAGTCTGGTAGTGTGATATACTAAAAACAGTGATGAAACACACTAGAATAATATCTTCTCTATGTCCAAACACAGCAAAGCAGTGTTTCTATTGGCTGAATGAACACATCTACCCGGTCAAAGTTGAACAAAGGTGAACTCTGACCTGCGAAACCACTTAGAGTTGGCTGGATATAGTACCGAAACAGGAAACGCACACTTGAACTTCTCAGTTGGACAAGCTTTAATAGAAGAGAAGTGAAACAGAACGAATATTAGTTTAGGACAGAAATGTAACATGACACACCTTTATGGTTCTTCAGGCGGCACTTAGGCGAATGTGCGCAGGGAATGCTCAGAGATGTTCGTGTGGCCATTTCTTTTATACTCATGTAACACGTTTTTGTTTTCATCTCTGTTTTTTTGACCCGCCTCTTGAACAGCAGTTGAATCCAGCGATCAACTTGCTTGACACCAGGTGGCAGGCAACCTCTGGGGCTGAAAAATGAAGCCAATGCAGAAATGCCAAAAACTGCAGTTCCTCGAATGGCCACTTGAGTCTGGCTCCAAAAGCAAGTCAATACCCATAAACCCCCATATTAAAATGCCCAACTTTACAGCAGAAATGAACAGCCTGGTACAAAAAAATGGTTTTGGTGTCTATAGCTAATTTCCCCTTTCATGACAGCTGTACAGGGGGTGATGTTTTATAACTCACCTGTTTAAATTTTATTAAACTGTAATTTTACGCATAATTAAGGATGTGGCTGTTTTGAGTGACAGGTTGCTAACTGCTAGGTGGCTTGTTTCAGCAACCAGGCTTCATGCGACCCACCTCAGCGCCACCTCTTTGCCCATTTTGGATTAGCGAGGAGTTAGGAAGAGTCAGGCACTGCCAAGATGGTGCAGGCTGGAGTCGCCCACTGTGAGCTTTAAAACTGCGCTTCAGAAACCAATGGTCGACGTCACAGTGGCTACGTCCATATTTTTTACGGTCTGTGCCTGACACGCAGGTCTGCACTACGCATTGTTGAGATCTGGAGGGTGTATATGTTGGCTCTTCTGCGAGCTTCAGCCACCTATGGTTACCTGTAATTCCCTTCTCTGGGTAGGTTTGCTGAGATCTTTATGTGTATCTTAAGCATTATTCCAGCTTTACATGCTGCTCATGCTATGCTTTCTAGTCACAGCACCCATCTCTCCTTGGTATAAAGTGTCTCATACACTTTCAGAGTAAAGCAATGGTCAGTTCAGTGTGTCGTCTTTATTTTGCCTCAACAGAGTAACACCTTAAATTACGTATACTTTGCACGAAAATTCCCTTCCCTGCTGGTATGTATAGGTTGATAGATCAGTAGCATTCATTTTATGCATGTTGGTGTATTGGTGTCCCCACAGAAATTTAGCAAATATGGCCCAAGGTGTGTTGTTTCGTACAGTGGAATCACTGACTAGGTCCTCATAACGTCTGTGATTGACGGTTGTATTGTGTTTATTGTGGAGGTCAGGAACAGCTGACCAACTGACAGACTGATGGGACAGCTAGCAGTCATCATCATCTACAAAAAGTCTTTTTCAGCTTCCTCTCTCTCTCTTACACATCGTTGTATCTAGGTAACCTATCTTTTTTGTAATCTTTTCATTCACCCTTCAATTAGTTTGAACAATGTGATCATCTAAAGCATATTATTGCTGGAATTTTGGCCAGTGTTGTGCTTCCAGGTATCCAAGTCAAATGCTTGTGCCTGATTAGCCTTTTTGCAAATATCAGGCCTATGGGTCAGAATCAGAATCAGGTTTATTGGCCATGTATGTTTATGCATACAAGGAATTTGACTCTGGTTTCTAGTAGTTCCTGGAACTACGTGTAAGTACACTGAGAGAGATACATGGCTCGGGCAGTATCTATGTTGTGTCTATATTTTTGATGGTATTGAAAATCACACTTTCTCATGCAAGTGAATGGGAGAGTGTGTTCAAAGTTTTGACTGGTACTCTATATACAGTTTGTTGACTCTGTTTTAGCCCAGGCCATGTAGTGCTCTATGAGTTAAATGCAGACTCAGTGCTTAGGGCTGAAGGTGACCTTTGATACTGGGAAATAAATGAAGACAAAAGTTGCACTTGCTTTAATTTGCCAATGAGTATCAGCTGATAAGAGTCATTGAACTGATCGACCTCCCCCATTTCAATATGGAAGTATGGCAATATCCTGATATGTTTAAATGTTGACCCATTTAATGGCCAAGTCACTGCTTGATATGTAAATGATGACAAATGTGTACAAAAAAGAATTTTGTTACTGTTTTATCTTGGTTAGCTATAAAATGTGTTGAAAGTGAAAGCTCTTCATAATACAATAAGAAATATAATATATGAAGAACTCCTGTTTTGGTAAAAAATTTAGGGATGTGTTTTCTTATTTAGCTACACAGATATCAATGTATTGTAGATGACTGTACTGCAATATGTCCAATATTACAGAATCACTTGTATAGTGATGACATTGTTACTGTATCATGAGCAGTATGGCGTGATAGATTTGCTTTGCGAGTTAATCTGTGATTGTCTGCCCTAATCTCCACCTTCTCCCTGTTAACTTGAACAGAGGTTCTTACCCTGCTTTCCTCTTCCATCTGAACAATGTGAGCTGATTAATATGCCTCCACAGCTTCATCTTACCTGTAACTGACATCTCTGCTACAAATCTTCTACAAATCCAGTCTATATTTAGCGTGATTCCTTCACAACCCTAGCCTATCTGGAAATGTACAGTATGCTGTTTGTAATGCTTGTTCACATAAATTGTTACATATCTTGACTGATATGTTATAGGAAATAAAAGCATTTGTTCAGATTGGATATGATGAAATTTGTTGCTATTATTGTTAAATTGTCCAGTGATTGTCACTGCAGGTGGTAATAGATATTGCTAAACCTGCATTAAAGGCAAATAGGTTTCTTATTCCCTGTAGTGTTTAGAATATTTCATGGCTATTACAGTTCAGTTCAGTTTGTATATGCTTTAGTTTCACTATTGTCACTTAACCTTTTCGTCCCAGAAACTGGATGAATCTTCGAGATGCAGAAACAGGCAAAGTGCTGTGGCAGGGAACTGAGGACCTCTCTGTGCCAGGAGTAGAGCATGAAGGTACATTTATACACTAACCTTAAAATTTGACACACATAGGTAACAGTATATGTAATGTAGCAGATCAGTTTAATTTTTAAATTTTACTATTTTCACTATTATGGCCATTTTTTTCTTGTTTTTTTTTCATCAGTTCAAATAACGTACACATCAGCTACAGTATGTTGCTGAGATCTGTGGATGCAGGGACTCTGCAAGACAGCTTTACAATGAATTGCAGGGGGCAACTGCACAAGCTATCAGACAGGAATTAAATGAGACAATTTTATCCGTTATTTAGAAGTGACAACAAGGATGAATGTTATCACATAGTCATTATAAAGGTATTTCATTTCATTAATTTATTTATAGGGACAGCACACATTAATTATCATTTCCGTATGTGTGCCAATGTTAGCCAGCTGGCTAATATTCAACTCCAGTCCTTTGGAGATGTGATAGCATTATTAGCCAAACTTTCTGTTTAAACTTCAACTGAATTTGCAGCATATACTTTCTGGGTTATATTTCATCCACTATTCTTTCTTTTTCAAGGGTTCAATTGTAAGATTGAATAGAAAAGGAGACAGGCAGGCAGTAACCCTGGCATGTGCCTCTGTGCAATGGGAAATACTTGAAGAAAGTTAGATTTGTATGTAGTGAGGTTTTGGGGTGCAAATTCTATTTAAAGCTTGTATAATATAATACAGACAATAGCAGTGGGTCATAATGCCAGGTTCTTGGGAGGTTCTTTGGAACTGCTGGGAAATTGCAGGTCTGGCAGAACAGGGCTGTGGTCTGAAATCGCTATAACACCATATTGGAACAAGGGGACAGAAGGGAGGAGTCTCTCATCAAATAAGGGGAAAAAAAGGACTGTGGAGAAGAAGGAACATTGTTCAGGGGAAGGGTTGGACCTTCTCTGCGGATCAAATATTTTCTATTTGTATGAACAATGAAACCATAGCTCCTGTTTTTTATATAGTATTCATAGTTTAGGGGTTGGATCTGTCGCAAGTTGCATCAAGAATGCAATTGAAATCTCCTCCTAAAAATAAGCAGTGAGTATTGAGGTCAGGAAGTATTTCTGTTCAGGTAAAGAATTGTGGATTGTTGAAGTTATGTCCCTACACATTGACTACATACTCAAAAGCTTCCCAAGCACATATCTGCCATGGTGTTATCTACTAGCACTGTACTTGGTACAGTTGGTAGAATAGCTGCACTTCACACATTATCCCCAAATTTTGAGGGATCCATCCACCCTTCAATTTCATGCGTTCAGTGGTTTCTTTTAAAAAGAATTACACTAACCTCTTCTTACTCAAAACAACTGCACATAGGTGCAGAACAGGGTTACCACTAAAGAGCTTACCCCCACAGAACATGAACTAACAATGTGTAAAGCACAAGGTCAGTTTTTCTTGGCAGGCTAGGAAGAAAAAATGGTAATAAGAACAGGACAAAAGGAGCAACAAGTGGGTAAATAATGGGGACACTAGCCACTCAAGCAATGTCAGCCCATCTACCTTGACTAGTTGTTTGGTTCTGGCCAGGTGCTGGATATGTGCACAGCTGTGGTAGTAGTGCAAGCGGGTGATAATAGATCACGGGGAATCTCCCTGGCCTCCTTCAGATAGAGCGTTCTCTGCACCAGACTAGAAATGGAAGTTGTAGTGCAGCTGTCCAGCCTCCCTGGTACACCAGTAATCCTGACATTTTTCCTTGACTTTGTCTTGAGGTCTTCACATTTGTTTTGTAGTAACACATTCTGAGCAGCTTATTACTTGACCTTGCGCTGCAGTGAGATAAAATCATCTGTGCAGGAGGACAGGCTGTGCTCCATCTCTCCACTGCTGCTAATGGTGTTGGTGTTAACTCTTTTAACTCCACAGCTTTAATACCATTCCCAAAAGTTGCTTGTTTTCTTGCGCTGACCTCTGTCTTCTATGTGCTGACCAAGTCTTCTTGTTAGGTAGACAGTATCTCAATTTAGCCTTTGGGGCTAAATGTGACAGTACTGATACCAGGCATGTTCTCTCCCCTGTGGCCACTCTCACCCGAGGTTGGAGGTTGCATTTCTGCCTTTCATGAATTCACCTTTTTGCAATGTGGGAATTTAATTGGTGCTGAAAATTTCTCACTGTGTTTAAATTTTTGACAAATGCACTTTTGAGTCAAGTTTTCTTTGGAGCTTTCAAGATGCATCTGCTCCATAGCTCAGCAGCATCCCCCTCATCCACTATTGTTGCTGTAGTTATACACTAGGATTCAAATATTTATTTATGATATACGCAAACAGTATATGTTGTGAAATGCTATGCAAAGTGTGAAAAATTACAATCAGAAAAAAGAAAAGTAAAGGCTAAAAGAAATCATAAGTTTATGTAAAAATGTTCGAGTCACAATTTGGAGACAAATTGAATATTTTGTTCGCACTAGAGATGTGGTGTTATCAAACTTTAATGGTACAATAATTGTGGCCAAAAACATCATGGTAAACAGTATTATCACAATCATCATTTTTCTGAAATACTACTATTTTTGCTAAAATATAGTAACACTTTGCATCATCCATCTGCACACCATCTCCACATGGATAGTAACAAACAGCACAGCAGAGCTGAAGCTGACCTGTGAGGAAAAATGTAATGTGTACAATCTTATTAGTCTGGTAAAATGCAGCTCTCTCTCTCTCACTGAACGTTAGGACTCAGCCCCCATAAACTAGCTGCACTTCAGTAGGTCAACTAGCTAATGTTAGTGTGGCAAGTAATTGCCACAGTGGCTAGAGCCAAACGTACAAGGAGCCTGGTTCTCTGGTCCTGCTAAGACGTCTGTGTCTGTTTGACCTATAAAAATGTGTTTTCTTGTGATTTATCAGAAAAATATGCTAATAAAGACAGGAAAGCTGTGCTGTGGTCTCAGTGCCCTCTAAAAAATAGCAATAATAACAGTAATGACTGTAATGGAAATGGTTGGCAGTATCATTACCATCAGAATGTTTCACCACAGTGTATAGTAAAAACCAGCACATCTCTAGTTCACACTAGTGCAAATATGTAAAAGTATAGGGCAATACAAAGGATTTACAGAGGACTATATGCTGGGCAAGGTTGATGATATACCGAGGTCGTCATGCACACAGTTTTACGATGCAATAGACATTCTGAGTGCATGCATATATATTTTACTTCCAAATCAGTGGTTAGATAGTCAGTTTAAACTGGATATTTGTTTGCCTCTTTTAGTACTGACCTGTACTTGCCATGCCATATCTTAGCAAGAACCTGTTGTTGTAGCTCGGCATAACTGCTTAGAATAATGCCAAACAATGAACATAAGACTATATGTATTGTATATAAAATGTTTATATGATAGATTTAAAGGTGAATACCAATTTTCTGTGTCATTATTGACAATTGTGCAACTTATTTAAATATTGTTAACAGAATGGATTATGAGAAATGATATGAGAAGTTATATGAACAATTTTTTGATATCTCAGCTATGATGACTGTGTACAGACATCTCCAAGGTTGCTTGATGAGGTTTTACTTGATAATATATATCTATATGTTATAATATATTATAAGGGAACAAAGCATCATGATGTGCAGTACAATGCACTGGTCCCCAGTTGGCTATAAGAAGTTAATTAACAGGCCCTCTGAGGGAAAAAAAACCAATGGTTATGGGTATTTTGTAATGTAAAAAAAAATACAATTACATGAATAGTTATGATGTAATGTTAAATGTCTTGTGCCGTCTTTATAATACAAATAATGCTGAATTTCTATAGTTAGCATTTGGTGATAGTGTTTCAAAAAAGTGTCTGATGTTAGATGTGGCTAGCATTAATGCTGTACAGCAAAAAAAGGTAACCTAAAAACAAACTGTTTCCTTTTGAAAACTCTGGTTGCTATTAGTCACATTTTGCGACTGAACCTGCCTCAAGTCTTGATTCAATAGTTCTGCCAGTGAATCTCTACTATACGCTTTCAAAACTAATTTTATTTAGCACACATACTTATAGTTTTTTCCCTGTCTCTCCAGCTCGCGTCCCAAAGAAGATCCTGAAGTGTAAAGCAGTGTCCAGAGAACTGAACTTTTCCTCCTCAGAGAAACTGGAAAAGTTCAGGCTGGAGCAGAAAGTTTTCTTCAAAGGACAGTGTCTAGAAGGTAATACTACTCACAGGGACAAATACCTGAAGGTCAGTTAAAGATACGCTTTGGAGTTTTTGACCAATAGTAGCACTATGAGCTATGTTTAAACATGTGGGCCCCCATTTTGTTCATTCTTGTGCAAGCTGGTTATGCTTGCCAGTGGTTTCACACTATGCCACTACAGGTGGCAGTAATACACCAAAAAAAAAAAAACATCAGATTTGCAAATCTTTTATGAGGAAGGAAATATATTTAATATGCTTGCTAGACCTCAAGGATTCACATTGAATTTTGATGAGTAACACAGAATGTAAACATAACTGTTGCTTGTTTATCAGAACGCTCCACAGGGCATCTTTCATGAAGCAGCCAGTCAGTTTCTTAGACTCTACCAGTTGCCTCTTCACAGACCCTAGACCTGCTTAAAGAACTTCTAAAAGACCAATGTCAAGGGCATGGTGGATTCAGAGGCCTCATCAGCATGTCTGACATGTATCCAAGAAGACATTTTAAAACCAATGGCAGACTCTTTTGATTCTTATGATCTGCAATTTATAGTGCTTTTTTGGGTAGTTAAATGGGTCTAGGATTTCTTGGACAAAGTGGCTGTGGCAAAAACGAATTGAAAAAAGTTGAACCTGACTCAACTTTTGCCACACCTGTCTCATAGTATTTTGGCCTCTGATATGTCTTAAAACTGGATTAATCAACTGGACTTACTTGGATTGTACTTCATCTTCTCACCAGTACCTGTGGCAACACAATGCAGACTGTTATATTTATACAATCTGCAATAACAATGTTCTTGAGAGAACTGCAGGAAAATGAAAACTCTTAACTGATTACTGGAAGAAACTGATAACCTGACTCAACTGTGCTGCATTGTTAATTAGAAGACAATTATTGCTAACTCTTAGTTTGAAGTATATGCTTTTCACTGAACATTTACTGCTGGCATTATGTTTTAATATCTGATCTGATCTTATACTGCATATAGTATTTCACAACAGGCAGTCTGTAAATTGAAAATACTCTAATATATTTGGTAGAAATGGGATGTAATGTGTCTATGTAAATTATTTCCACAGTTTTTAACCCATTCTCATCAAACTTGAGCAGCCACAATGAAAGCATTTGGCTGTGCTTTGATAGAAGTAGCATAAACGTATTTTGTAAAAATGTTTTTTTTCACCAAACACCAAATGAGTGTTGGTTTCATTGATTGCAATTTAACAGACTTTAACAGTGGGCTTGTCTTTAATTATGGAGATCTGTGGAAATATATTTGAGAATTCACATTTTAGCCCCAACCATCGCCCTGAGTACTAGATGTGCCAGAGGGAGTTGTGTTTCTATGGAGCAGTTCACGCTGAGATACTAAATTCAATAGCATGTCACGGTCAAGCAGTCTGAGGTGTGAAAACTCTTGTTATGATAAAAGCACTCAAAAGATGCTTGGTGCTTGGTTCCCTAAAATGTATCATATTATATGATAGAGTTCTCAGTTATCTTATAACACTCTCAGATCTTCAACCTTCTGCCCCACCTTACTGCAGTTATTATAAGAGGGTTAGAGAAGAACGTGAGCATCATATCCACTCACTTTAACAGACAGCTCAGTTTGTAAGTTGTTGTCAGCGTGATCAGTTCCTTGTTACTGTGTTTATAGTGCTGTCCTTGTGGTCCTTGCTGTACAGGGGTGAGGTTACAGAGAGCCCCAGGGGACAGCACAAAACACACAATCCACTAGGGGTGCAAACTCACGGCTCGGATCGTATCATGGATTTGAGTCACGGATTGGATCATTTTGTAGATCAGCAAAAAAGAAAAAAAAATGGGGGAGACAAATAAAACTTTGCTTTCCATACATTCTGATACATTCTGTAAAACACTCACAGCAAGGAACTTTTGCCCATGGTCTTAAATGAAAACAACGTTCAAGATGTCCAATGTTTAAATAAAATCTTAAAATATATAAATATTTAATGCTCAATTGTTAAATTAAATTGTAATATGAGGCCTGATACCTTCCTCCTTTAAACATGGTAGTGAATGAAACAACAGCCTACGTCCACATCATCAAAACTTGATAACTTACAAACATGAACACACGTCTTGTCTTGCAGTTTGTTGAACAAGCCACCAAACAAACATTCACCAGGGAAAAGTGCACCACTAATGTCAGTTAGCAGCTAGATGCTAATTAGCTGCTCAGCTGCAGCACATCAAACAGCGTGTAAACATACCTGCAGATGTCACTACAGACCCCTTAGATGCTGGTTTGGTCGTTGCTCTTCAAAATCCCTGTTAGCAACACGCTGTCTGTCCATGACTTGTACTTACAGCAGGTTGTTTACTTTGTCTTAAATGAGACATTAAATTTTGCAATTAATCCACAGCTCACATGCGTGCCAAACCGTGGGGGGCGATCTGTATGGATCACGGATCAACTACATTCCGTTACACCACAACAATCCACACCAATACAACATGTTTATGTTGCTGGTTTCCACCAGAGAGAGAAAAAGTCTCTGAAATAGTATTTAACCATTATGGTGCACTAACGCACACTGATCTCTTTGTCTCTCTGTGTCTCTCTGACCAGAATGGTTCTTTGAGTTTGGTTTTGTTATTCCCAACTCCACCAACACATGGCAGTCTCTGATAGAAGCAGCCCCAGAGTCCCAGATGATGCCAGCCAATGTTTTAACGTGAGTTTCTTTATCTTTCCTCTGTGTTATGTCTCTGTACTGCTGACACATGCAGTATATCTCCTTTCTCATTTCTACATGTCATCCTTTACAACTGTGTATACTGTCTATTTTAATCAAACTTAAAGTTACATCTGATATACCAACATACAGTGATAACAAAATCAGTGGATATGTGTACATGTTAGAAATAACAGGGTTAATGTCAACGTAATTCACCAATTTCCTGCATGTTATTATGATTTCATCATTGTTTATGGAAATATTGGGAGGATTTGTACAATCTTAAAAATAATCAATCAGGGAAAGATTAAAGGATAATACCTGTTTATTACAACTTATTTTCATAGTTTTGTCCATCATTTGTATCTGTAATAATTATATTGTATTCACCAAGTTAATAGCTGAGATGTGGGAACACAATGACATCACTTCAAGGTCAAGAAACTTAGTCAGACAAACAGATAGGTTGGAAAGGAATCTCCAGGTGAGCCACACTTATTTGTGAGAGAAAACAAAGGTGAACAGTGAAGTTATGACCCAAATCATCTGTTGTAAACATCCATCACAGTTTACAGACCCACTTCCTGCTTCACTTTTGACCTGTAATTACTGTAGTTGTGTGCAGTTTCCCGTACAATGAGGGATTTTTAGGGACCTTCCATAAAATGAAAGAGATTTGATCCCCAAATAAAGTGGTTTAGATAATCTGGATAAATTTGTGATTTGGTGAGCACACTGTCATTATAACAGGAATGGTGGCCAAAACTGCAGGAATAAGACCCAAATTGTAATTTTCCTTTAACTTTGTATTGATTCTTTTGTGCATTTCATGCATCAATGGTAGCATTATATATTGTACATGTGGTTTTCTGTGGCGTAGTGCAATTTAATTAAGTTAACATGTCTCTTTATATTCCAGTGGTAATGTGATCATAGAGACCAAGTTCTACGATGATGACCTCCATGTCAGCACCTCCAGGGTACGACTTTTCTACGTCTGACCTCTGGCCCCCGGCTTCACCTTCCAAAAATGCTGATGTCCTGCCAAGGTCTATAAATTACCAAGTTTAGCTACAATTTGCAGCAGTAAACAGCTCATTGCTGACTTGGGATCAGCACATTTGGGTGAAACCCAGCTGTGACCCCACAGTCAGTGAAGTGAACCTTGTATTTGGTTGTTTTCTTGTTTTGTGTTGACCTGAAAACTTCTAGACCTTGGGAGGAGAGGGAAGAGGATGAGAGAGAACTCTGCTGTTTCCTATGTATACAGACTGTTTCACTGTAAATACATTACCACTGATCTCAAGTCAGCCAGGAAGCCACTCTGTAAATGACACAATTTGTGCTTTTTCAAAAATTCTGCCCTTTCTCACTCCAAGGTTGCTTTTACTCAGGAACTGAACACCAGACTTGTAACCTTCTCCTTCCTCCTTTCTGCCTGAACATGGAAACATGAGCAACACGAGCTGCACATCAGTGTCGGGGGAAGATGCAGCTCAATGTCTCTTCTGAACTACACTCAAGACGTCATCATAAAACAATGTTTCCTCTAGCTGTGTCCCATTCCAGAATCACCTCTTGTGAAGTCCACGTTTTCTGACAGAATACATGATCAGGGGTAAATAAAGCTGTACTTTTCTAGAGGCACAAGAAATGCCGCCTCCTTTTGCGCAAATTTGAGGTACACAGCAGATGTATTTTCCCCATTGTATCCCCAAATCCTCAGAAAATTATTCTGTCTATTAAATGAGAAATGGAAGTCACATGGACATATCTGGACATATTAATTTTATCAGCCAACAACTCAACTCTGAAATTTGTACTTGTACAACTTGACGAGGACTGACTGAATGCACTGTAATTAGTGGTCTCTGTGAGGCCTAGTATGGGAACTGCTGATGTAGCTGTAATTCTCTAAAGGACACCTTAGCAGGCAGCTTCTGCAGTGGGACACAGCTTCTACCAACCAAACATGTTCTGTTTTCTGACTACATGAACTAGTGTAGAACAGTGGTTTTCAGTCTAGTAAGATGGAGGACCAAGCGCCTGTTTTATTCCAGTCCACCACCAGAGCCACTGGTTTAACTGGATTGCTTCTTGTCTGTAGTGTTTGGAATGAAAACCTGCACATTGTTGTCATGATGACACATGTTTGAAAAGCACTGTGTTTGAGGGACGTTCATCAGCAAACAGGAGGGGGTTTTATTACATTCATTTATGTGCTCGTACTTGACTTTCAGAGGTGTACTTACTTAAAATATTCAACTTTCAGCTAAAAAATAATCAGGTGCAGACCAGACATGCATCATGTATTCTCAGTAGTTCACCTGTTTACAATTTTATCCCAGCTAGACCCAGAGCTTAACAGCTGCTTAAGGTGTTAAATTCTGCACTGCTCTGTACATCCTTTTAACTTGGCTTCCCATCCAATTCACTGCAGTCATGTCATTGTTTGTTTTTTCTTAGCTGCTAACTGAGCTGTGTAAAATAGACTTGTGTTTTAATATTACAGGACTTGTGGATTAAAATCATCCAATGTTGTAATAAAGTGCTGTGTGTGCATGGTCTCAATTGGGTATGGTTAGGGTTACTCTGTGGGTTGAGATCATTTTTGCCCCTCAAACCCTTAAACATAGGGACAAAAATGCATTATCATCTAGCAAAACATGCTATTTTCTGAAACCCCGACATTTACATTATAAAGATGTTTGTTTTTACAGTTATGCCTGTTAATTGTTAAGGAAGTAAGTCAGAAAAGGAATTGGAACACTTACAGCATATGTTTTATCATTTATAGACTAGTATTACTTGATTATCAAAACATCAGTCTTTAGCACTCTATACTAAGCAGTGATGGAAAGTACAGGCATTTACATTTTCTACAGCTTTGTACCTCTATTGCAGTACAGAAAGAAATGGTACTTTTTACTCATCTACATATCTGACAGTTATAGTAGTTACATTACAGATCAAGGTTTTACAATCAAAACATGAGTTTGTAAGATTAGATACATCCCTATAGATATGACAACCCAACGCTATAGAAAGTAGTTAAAATCAGTTCCACCTCAACAAGCACCAAATTCCTGCTTATATATGAATGCATCAGTAATAGTAATCAAATAATATAACGCTCTTAAAGTAGCCATTCTGCATAGAATAGAATACAACTTTGTTCACAAAAGTGGAAAATTGTCTGGCCCATCCAGCAGTTCATTAAAATATCAAAAAACACATACAAACACCACATAACAACAACACTGACAGTATGAATACTCAAGTAATAACATTCAATACACTAAGTTTAAGAAACACTATTAACATTGAGTCTCTAAGAATTGAGGAAAGCCTGTTGCTTATGGGTTAATGATTTTTTATATACGTTTGAAGCCAGTGGCGCTGAATACTGAGAATAGAGGATGTATACCTTCCTCCTCACCCTCTGTTCCCTAACCGGCTCTGAGGCCTTCGGATTAGCCACACTGATGGCCAGCTTGCTCCTGTATGGTTACAATACCATGCGGTGATATTAGATGACACATTTTCAATAAGAGTCTTTAGATTCACTGTAAATATCTGAAATACGAAAGTGTTGTCTCATAAGATCAGACATGGTGAAAAATACTGACTGTCACAAATAAAAAGAAAAGAAGATCTGAGTTGTATAAATCTCACCGGAGTTATATCACACTTGATGGCTTTAAACATCATCACATATGCAGCAGACTTAGTTTCAGTCTAAGATGCAGTGGCCTCTAGTGGCATTTAGGTGATCTCTACAAGACAGGAGCTGAGTTCAGGACAGGTGAAGGTTTATCTGAGGACACAGCAATGATGTTTGAATTTTTTAAAAAAAAGCATATTTTGTCTCCTCTGTCCCATTGTATCTAACTTTGTAGGAGGTTTTGGATTTTTATCTGTCTCTGGAAAGTCTGCCTCCAACTCCAGAAGAAAGGTGAATAGTATTGTTTTATGCTTCTCACAGCATTGAAAATATTTTTTAAAATCAGCAGCAACATCTCTCTCCTCAAACGTTATCCCTGTTTCTTCTGGATAATTGTCAAAACAAGCTGACAATTGGAATGAATAGAAAGTAATGCCAATAAAAACTTTTTACAGTGAGGTCTGTGGATCACAAGCTGTAACCCATCATCATTCCTGAGACTTGTATGGTATTTACATAATAATGAGAACATCATTATTATTGGAATATTGATTTCCCTAGTGTCACTGATCTGCTTCATGACAGTGCAACACCCTCTCATATAGAAGGAATAGATGGCAGAGAACTGATATCCCCTGCCTCTGTGTCAGGCCATTACCAAAATGCTTCTATAGTGAATATTTGGCTCTGTGAAGACCTTGATATTAATTCATGTTTTGACAGCCCCCTTCAAGCTTTCAAGTCTGCCATCTAGTGAATTGTTCCCAAACTTACCTGAATTCTTATTTATCATTTAACCGAATGTTTAAAAGTCAAATTAATTTATGCGACTGCCAACAGATTCTGATGTCACTGGTTGGCAGAGAAGCAGCATGTTAGACCTTGTTTCTTTGAGTCATGTTTATCCTCTACTAATAGTGACTGATGTAGCCACATGCAACACGAATACAACGCAGCAAAGCAACCTTTACTTCCCTCTCCCAACTACTCATCCTCAACTTCTAAATCATTTTTAGCAGCATGTGTATATAATTCTGTCATCTCAGTGTGTGTCTTCAGTCTAACAGAGCAGTGGAAGAGGCATGAAACTTGATGCTAAAGCCTTTCCTTGAAATGTTTGTTTGAAACATTTAATACACTATCTTCATTATCCTCAACTTAAGACAGAACCATCACCCTTTAATTGGCATCATCATTGTTGGCCTCTTTTTTGTATTAATTTATTTATTGATGAGTACAGGTTTAACAGAAATTTTCAAGGTCTATTCACATTTCCCTGTTTTTGAAGAAAACTTCTTCTATTATAAAGAATTGGTTCGACATAATACAGAGGAAAATGAAATTCCAATATTCCCCCTCTTTTGTTTATACCAATTCCCCCACAGTCCCCCATCTCCACTTCACCCAACCTCACCACGGCTAGAAAATTGGACATCTTAACAAAGGAAGGAAAAAAAGGGAAGAAGATAGAAGTTTAGTCTGGAGGTAACACCTTTAGTGAGTTGAAGTATGTTATAAAGGGTTGCTGTTTCCAGAGTTACATTGAGTTACCCATCCTGAAGCCATTGAAAGATGGATGAGGCTCATCTAGATTTCTACTGGAGTAGAAGACGGCATTGTGCAAATAAAGATATGAAAGCTAAAGTGTCTAACTGTTTAGAGGTGAATGGACTACAGTCCTGAGGGCCACCAAATATCACAATAAAAGGGCAGTTTTCTCATACCTTTTATTTTGGAGCAATGGGACAGACCAGTCAACTGGATACAGATTTATCCTAACAAAGCTTCATAAAATATTGTAACATTGCATTTTTACTTCCTGTGAGATTTTGCATCTCTTTCATCAACTAAGTTTCTTAAGGGTGTTCTTTCTTTCTTTTTGAGTGATTTCAACTGTTAACTTACAGTACATACAGTGCTCACAACACTAAAAAATATGCCTGACCAGCAATGAGAGTCCTGCCCTGTTACTACACAATGCTGGACCTCCTTTTTTAGTTTTAGTTTTAGTGTTGGCTGGCTGTAATAATAAATTGTATAATTACAATACACAACACAATAACAATATAATGAGTATGGAGAACACTTAGTATGCATTGCATGGCAGGCACACAAAATTATATAATAATAATAATAATAATAATAATAATAATAATAATAATAATAACAATAATAATAATAACAATAATAATAATAATAATAATAATAATAATAATAATAATTATTATTATTATTATTATTATTATTATGTTGTTGTTGTTGTTGTTATTGTTGTTGTTGTGTATTGTAGTAATTCTATTCTATTCTATCTTTTTAATACACCCATGGCGAGAACCTACAATAATTCTTGTTCTAGTGGCATTACTGTTTTTTCAACTAAAAAAGATGGGCCCATGCTGTCTAACTACATGTCCCAGTAGTCTTTGCGGTTGACGAGGAAGGGGGGTTGTCTCGACCTTGGAGTTTGACGTGCAGCAGCATGGCAAACAAGGAGCCGAATGTAAGTGATTTAAATGATAAACGATTTTAAAGTAAGAGTTCTTCACATTGCTGAATGTGCTGTGTGACGTGTTTATATACAACATGTTTATACGCTCTGTTGTTGAGTTAACGTTTACTCTGTTAACCAGCTAAGTTAAATGTTTGCCAGGTTCTGTCAGTTAGCATGTCACAGACTGTTCTGCTAGTTCATGCTTTGCTGAAATTCGCATACAGTCGTCGTTATAGCAAGGTCATGTTGTACGACATGACGTGACTGTTTATCAGCAAACTAATGTTCTATCCTGGGTTTAAACAGGCGGAGTGGAGCTGCTCAGTAGGTCCATGCTTATTCATTCAGTTTGTTTAATCAAGAGTTCAGTTTTAAAATGAATCCAAATTGTGGCAAATATTCCAGATGAGACGGTTCTATGTCGTACGTGCTCCATATTTTAACGGGCTTTACTATTGGTTTACCCTTGCGAGGCTCCGCCTCGGCACCTGAGGCCGGGGGAGTGGTTCCGCTGTTTAGCCTTGCAGCCAATTTTTCTGTAAAACTGTTGACAGGACACCTCGAACTACAAGTAAGATCAATTATGACTCTTTGTTGTATGATTTTTTCATCTATGGATGTTTTATATTTGTAAAACTTTCCTCGAACTTGTGGGCGGGGCCAGTGAAAGAAACACCACTGCACACATTCAATGGGCCACACAATGCACAAGTAAACCCGGAAGGTAGAGGTTTTTTTTGGTATATGTGCTAGCCGAGCAATTCTTATTGGACTTAATGGATGTTGTTTTCGGTTCGGTATCCAGCTCTGATAATACATCCATGACAAAGCTCCAGTGCATGCATTGCTCACCTCTCTTTTTCACTCAGCCACCTCCACAACATCTGCAGCTACTGTTTGGCTACTGCTGCTCAGGCCGTGTCAGTAGCTTACACAGACTGGTTAGCTCTGGCTCATGTCCTACTAGCACCTGCTCTGGGTTAGCACCATAGACTGTATAAAAATATGGATGTATTTACGGTGACGTCACCCATTGGTTTCTGAAGAGCGGTTTTGAAGCTTAAAGTGAGCCGCTCGGCCATCGCCATCTTGGCAGTGCGTGCCACTGCCTAACTCCCAGCCAATCAAAAATGGGCAAAGAGGCGGGCCGAATGGCTGAAACAAGCCACCTAGCGGCTGGCGGACCTGTCACTCAAAGCAACATGTCCTTCATTATGCATAACATAATAAAATTTAAACGGGCGAGTTATAAAAAAAATCACCCCAGTACAGTTGTCATGAAAGGGGAAATTAGCTATAGAGACCTAAACCGTTTTTTGTACCAGGCTGTAAACATGTTTATTTCTGCTGTAAAGTTGGGCATTTTAACATGGGGGTCTATGGGGATTGACTCGCTTTTGGAGCCAGCCTCAAGTGGCCATTCAAGAAACTGCAGTTTTTGGCACTTCCGCATTGGCTTCATTTTACAGCCCCAGAGGTTGCCACTTGGTTAGCACGAGCTAGCAGCACCACTTCGACCCCTGCCCACCCAGTCATGCTGGTGGTGAAATATGTCTGGTTTTGAGGACCTATGGCATGTACACACTGCTTTTTAGGTTACTGCTGCTCAGGCTGTGTCAGCAGCCATACTAGCTGGTTAGTTCTAGCCACATCATGGTTTGCTAGCACTGTTATCTGGCTAAGTATTAGCAGACAAACCGCTTTGCTCGTTGACTCACTCAACCCTGCAGTCTCCAGTATGCATTATATTACACTGCGGACCCCGTCGCGTCTGAGACTAGGCCTTGTGTCGCTGTTGCCCCCAGGCGAAGCGCTTTTTGGCTAATGAATTCCAGAGGAGTGGCTGCACTAGGAGTGAGCTCCTGATTATATCTCAAACTTGGACCCAAAAAAGTGGAACATTTTGCAAAATAACACTCAAAAATCCTCAGAAAGGACTCTATAGAAGAAGTAGTAGCATTGATCAGCAAGAACAGAAGAGAAAACATCATGTTTAGATATATTTTTCAAATCAAAAACAACTAGCTAGCTGTCAACTGCTAACTGCTACCTGCTGTTACCAATATTTCAAAGGAGATACAGCACTAAAGAAGCTAACAGAAGAGTTTTTTTTTTTTAAACAAGAAGAAAACTTAAAGGATCCTTGTTGGTAATGTAATCCACACATGCTGGAGCCTCTCTATGCACCCTGGATTCAAGAAGTGATGGCATATGACTGGGGGTCACTTGTCATGATGGGGAGTGTGCTCTGTGGTGATGGGGAGCACATGGTTTTCAGGAAGTTCGACTGGCTGTTTGTTTGCCACGGCAGTCGGGCCCAGTGGGCCTCTCTGTCTGTGCAGTGGCTTGCTCACTGCATTTGTGATGCAATCTGCAGGGGTTATGAGGTGATGGATTGTGCTCCTCCAGTGGGCCTGAGGGCACACTCCACGAGGGGCTACGCATCCTTGAGGGTGCTTTTCTGGGGTGTCTCAGTGGAGGACATCTGTCCAGCTGCTTCCTGGTCTTCCACTTAAACTTTTGTGCATTCATATCTTAGGGACATGACTGCCAATTCTATGTTTAATTCAGTGCTTGCAGCACTGTGGGGGAACCTTGTCTGGAGCAGACTCAGGTGTTTTGTTTATAACATCCAGCGTTGCCAGCGTTAGTTTTTGGCTGGGTTTGGACTAGTGTTGGTTTGGACCCAGCTGGGAGTTCAAAATTTTTGGCTGGACTGGCCATGGACCAGCCCTATAACTGCGATTGTCTGTGAGTGAGTGAGTGCCTGAGTGAGTGATGAAGTTACACCATTGGCCGGCGTAAGATGATTGAAGCAGAGGACAGCAGTGTGACGCAGAGTGACTGTGTTTCTACTCCAAGCTCTGATGCTCTCTGCTCTGGCGTTAAATGCAGCGAAGTTGGCTGAACTCTTGTTAAAACAGCAGTGTCTATACCGTCTCCTCCTCCACTGTCCAGTGTGATCGACTCTTCAGCTGACAGCGCTGTCAGCAGCCGGTAGGAGAGACACTCTGTGTTGCGTTTGGATTTTATAACTGAACTAAATGCAACTTTTTATTTTTCTGACATTTTCACATCACAAATGGCAGCTGCTCTGCAGGTGTGCTTGATTTGACTGTAACTGCAGTAACAAGGCGGAGATAAGCCTCCTGAATTTACACTCAAAATGCTGTCAAAACTTTAATTTACAATTTCCACCACAGCCTCCATGATCATTCACCAGGAAAGAGGTAGAAAAAAGGTGCATAGAGGCATGAGAGAGCGCGCAGGGTTAAAGCACCCTAAATAACCATCACTCTGACAAAACACTCAATGCAGAGTGAAAGATGAGAGACATCCACAGAGTGAAACAGATGAAAGAGCAGGGAGAGTTAACAGATATGTAATTAGAATAGTTATAATTAGAATTAAAATAAGTTCTCTTTCAAATCAAACATGTTAAGACATGAGTGGAAAGTATTGTTCTTGCAACTGCATTTATAATCTTTTTTTTTTGTGTCTCAAACGTAGCTTAACCATGTCATGTGATATGCAAGCAGCAACCTCTGGGGCTGTAAAATGAAGCCAATGCGGAAGTACCAAAAACTGCAGTTCCTTGAATGACCACCTGAGGCTGGCTCCAAAAGCGAGTCAATCCCCATAGACCCCCATGTTAAAATGCCCAACTTTACAGCAGAAATAAACATGTTTACAGCCTGGTACAAAAAATGGTTTACATCTCTATAGCTTATTTCCCCTTTCATGACAACTGTACGGGGGGTGAATTTTTTTATAACTCACCCGTTTGAATTATATTAAGCTGTAAAGTTGCATAATGAAGGACATGGCTGCTTAGAGTGACAGGTCCGCCAGCCGCTAGGTGGCTTGTTTCAGCCATTCGGCCCGCCTCTTTGCCCATTTTTTGATTGGCTGGGAATTATGCAGCGTCACGCACTGCCAAGATGGCGATGGCCGGAGCAGCTCACTTTGAGCTTCAAAACCGCTCTTCAGAAACCAACAGGTGACGTCACAGTAACTACGTCCAAATTTTATACAGTCTATGGTGATATGCTACTTCAGTACACTTTACCAGCAAATATTACTGGGATCACTACAGAAAATTGATGAACATTTAAAATCCCGGAATTTACATTATAGACCTTGCCATACACTAGCTTTGGACTTAGTCTTGTTTTCTCAGGTGCCAAGGTGGAGCCTCACAAGGGTAATTTAATAGCGAAGCCTGTTAGAGGGCTACACACTTACTCATAGAACTTACTTCCAGGTAACTACTACTTACTGCAGTAATCTACTTTTTAAATGGACAGTGAAGTTAAATATTCTTCCTGGAATCTTGACTGTCCATTTCTTCCTACACGGAATGATGAGCATCATCTTTCTTATTCTGATCCTCTTGTGTTATCAAGTCAAACTCCTGTGACACCATCACCACCTATGCTCACATCAACTCAGTTTCCACTTTTTCTTCTGAACTGACTGTAGGATGAGGTGTGTGTGTGTGTGTGTGTGTGTGTGTGTGTGTGTGTGTGTGTGTGTGTGTATGTATATGTATGTGTATCCATCCTGTACTACTCTATGTTGAATTGACTTTACTGCATGCCATTTGTGTAGTTCTAAATGCCCATGGCTGCAATTAATGTTTATATTCATTAGTGAGCAATGTGTTGTTTTTTTATCAACCGATTAATCATTAAAGTTAGGAAATGGTGAAAAATATTGATAAAATGTGAAAAATGTCTGTTAGGAAGTCCCATTCCAAAGTGACATCTTCAAATGTATTGAAGAGATATTTAGTCAGCAATTACGTCAAACTAAGGGTGTATATCTCTCCCTGTAAGATGATTCCATACGTATCTAGATGCATCATCCACAATCCGGTACAAAACCAACACCAATACATTGTAACTATATGATGAGTGGCAGGACTCACACGCATACAGGCTACAGGCACAGAGAGGGGGACTTTGGGACAAATGGTTCTTAACAGATGTATCGATTTTTTTCAGAATTTTGTTCAGAACTTGGGTCGGATCTGTCGTTGTTCATCGATGTAGCTAAAACTTTGACTCTTATATCGATTTCCCGATACGTTTGGTCAATCTATACAGTTTGCTGCTGTTCTCTGTAAAACAATAACAGTGCACAGCAGCAAACTGGAACCAGATAATTATTTCAATAGATGACTTAAATGATTATCAAATTTGATAACTATTAATTTTCTCACAAATAACTAATCAATTAAGTGACTAATAATATCCGGCTACTCTAAAGTCACACATTGAGGACATGACTATGATCTATATATGTCATATATGTCATTGTGTTGCTATCTCTCTCGTCTTCACACACACAAACGCATCAACTGAAGCGTTTCGTCCAGCACCTGAGGGATCTGGCAGGTCGGTTATCTTCGTCCGGTGGCAGAGGGGCAGGATTGGGACTGAAGCTGCTGATTGGAGCCGGTGCTTTGGCATATGGCGTTAAAGAAGCCACCTACACAGGTAAACACACACTCGTACAGTAATCACACCAAGCTTAAATATGTGACAGATGCAGGTAGATGCAGGTTCAAGTCCCAAGATGGCACTGATAGTAATACACTAAAACTACCAGGAGACTGTTGTATGTGGTCCTTCTTACACAGAGTTCCACCCTGTTAGTGACCAAACAGCAAGGCACAGGATGCAGGTTTTTGTGGTTTCAAAAGTTTTTATGTACCCAAAAATGCAAAAAGAATAAAGCAATCATGATTAATAACTAAATTGGGCCATAAAAGAGGTCAACAGAACAGAGCTTACCTCAAAATACAGCAAACTGAGCTGCATAACTGAACTAACCTCAACAGAGACAAAACTGACCTCACTAATGACACGAGGGGAACATATTGTCCGTTTACACCTTGCATTAAAATGCGTCTCGTATCCAGATTGTATCTAGATATGATTTAACCTGATTATATTTACACCTGGTATTAATATGTGTCTCCAGTGTCCACATTGAGACCTGATTGAGATCTGAACGCTCTTTCCAGCTCAAATAACTGAACGCCTGATCCTGATCCTCCTCACGGGTCCAAAAAAAACAACAAACAGAAAAACATGATGGCCATTTGTGAAGCTGCACTATTGTATGGACTTTTGCTTGCTTTTCGAAGCGGGGGAAGAAGCCCTGTTCTGTGCAAAAATGATATTCAGCTGAAGCTAATATGACGCTTCAGTGGTCTGACTCCATGAGACGTATACACTAAGAAAATGACATTGTTTTTATTCATTGATTCATTGATTTTCTGCTTTTCACAAAGCTATAAGCACTGAATCTTTCCCAGTGCTTATATTTTACCAGTGGTAGTAATTCTCATATTCTGTGTGTGTGTGTGTGTGTGTGTGTGTGTGTGTGTGTGTGTGTGTGTGTGTGTGTGTGTGTGTGTGTGAGCAGTGGAGGGTGGTCACAGAGCTATCATCTTCAACAGGATTGGAGGGATGCAGATGGACACTGTTCTGGCCGAGGGGCTGCATTTCAGGTGGGATCAGCTGATTGATGAACTGATTGGTTTCAGTAATTATAATGATCAGTCTTTGATTAGCGTCTGTGTTGTAGGGTGCCATGGTTCCAATACCCTATCGTCTATGATATCAGAGCCAGACCCAGGAAGATCTCCTCTTTGACTGGCAGCAAAGGTAACACACACACTCACACACACATATATACTGACTATTGACTGGCTCTTAACTTTTATGATTGGCTGAATGTAAGTAATTGTAGTAGAAATGTGCTGCTGCAGCTTAACAGTCATCTTAATGTGTCATGGTGAAAACTTGACTCTTGTAACCTGTAGGGATACAGGGAAGAAAGGTTGTACTTCGATGACATATTGAGATTTTTTGAATGACATATTTAATCATCATTTTTAAGGTCAGGAATAATCTCGCTTTTTGCACCCTATACAGATCAGAGTCCAATATATACTTATTATGTTCATACACTATACAGCTGCAGAATGCAAAGTTCGGCTAGATTAGTAAATGTGTTTAACAGATGAATTGCTCTGCATTTAGAAAATGTAACCTGCAAAGTCACTCCACAATATGTAACACACTGAATTGTTAATATTTGGGGTTTTAACACCTTTAACAAGATCGGTACCTGAATCTGACTATTCAGTCTAAGCTGATTCACCCGTTTGGGCCAGTACTTTGAATGTTTGATGGTGAACATGAAACACTGATGTGAAACCGCCATGAAATATTGTGTGCGTGACAAAAACTATGGTTTTTATCGAGACCGTAGTCATCTCCCTGTCCCCTCTCATCCACTATGTTTTACAGCCACATGGAGCTCGTTGTATTAATAGCAAACTGACCATGACTCACACTGGTGGTCACTGATAATTCTCAGGGCTGCATAGTTTTCAACTATAGACTGATGCTGAATATAACATACTAGCTTTTTATTAAAAACAAAGTAAAATGATGAGTGAAAAATGAGTCCCATTTGGTGTAAAATGTTCTAACTCACTGGAATAGCCTACATCAGAGGTCACGTAAGCAAAGAAAATAAAAAGTCCATAAAGTGAAAACAGGAGTGACACAGACTCCAGGCCTGTATAGAATTTACCATGCATCTAGAATCAATCACCCCTACACTAGTTACAGCTTCAAATCATTATTTTAAAATCACCATGTCCTCTGACAAAATCAACATAAAGAAGAATCAAGTGCTTTGGAAGCGTCTTTCAGCACATCACGGCCTGTTGTGGACAGAGACGAAACACAATGCGCACCTGGCGCAGAAGTAGAGATTTATTTAGATCAGTTCCACAGATCTGCACATTTATCAACTTTTTATTTTTTTTACGGATGTAGTGGCGCAACAAGTATGCAAGATATATCACAATCAGGTTCCAAATGGTTGTGCCAATGACACGTTTACCAGCCAATCTGCCTTTTGTGGCTTCTACTTCTGAGCAGTTAAGTTTTTCTGTAGTTTTACCATCACAGCCCTCTTTGCAATGAGTGTCAGCTCTCTGCACTGCTGCACTGCTCCAACAGAGCTTTCCTTACACAGAGAAATGGGGGTGTGGTAGTATACTAATCACCAATAGTGGGCATGCACCCGTTAAGTTAGAATGATTCTGATTTACTAACATACGCATGGTGGTAAGAACAAAATTGGCCAGTGCGCATGTGTCATGAATCTGATGGTAATTTTGCGTGCACACTTATTTTGTGTGCCAAGTAAGAATATTTCTACGCACATATTAGTGAATGAGGCCCAATGTGTATATACAGGTGAAACTGTTTCTGTAATCTGTAAACAGGATACAAATTGTGAGGGGAGTGCTGAAATAAATATTGAATGGAATGCTGAAATAATATTGTATGGATAAAAAAGTGATATTAATTTATAAACATACAATAGGTTTATATGTGTGTGATTGACTATATCAACGTTTAGAATGAGTGATCACAGAGAAAGTTGGAGATGACAGAACGTTGTCCTCTTAACTCCATCAATGTTTTCAATGGATTATGTTCACCTGTGTTTCCTCCTGATCAAAAGCATCCCAGAAGTGGCTCCCTGCTCCTCTGTGCTAAAGATACGCGCCCCATCTATTTTTGACAGAGGCCACATCAAGCAGCATTGAGCACCCGGTCAATTTTCTAAATAAAACATCCTGTGCAGACTCCCGATTGTATATATCAACAATTAACGCAATTAATACAGACAAATAAAGATACCATTTAACTATGTAGCCTACTTAACCATAGTAGAAGCACAAAAATCAAGGAAAATGACCAAATGAATGAAAGGGGCAGTCGCCCTGCTAATGCAGTAATAACAGTAGCCTAAAGTGCTTTATCAGCTTTGACAAGGCTGCCGTAATTACTGTAGTAGGAGTGCAACTGAATTTAAAAGGCGAATGGCTTCCTCGCAGTCAAGATGCCCGGCGGGACAGGATGCCATGCAGAGGACGGAGAAAAACCATGTCAGAGTTGAAAAGCGGCGCATAGTACACAGGGATTCAAATCAGTAAAAACACTGAATAAAGCAGTTTCACATAATCATGTGAATAAAGCAGTTTCACGTTAAAAATCAGTGTTTCTCCGAGGCTGTTCAGTGGACACAGGACGTTTGGGAAGGGCTCTGTGTAAGCTGAGCTGCCGCTAACGTTTGCTCAGCTTGTTTCTCTGACAACTTAAGATCCAGACGTCCGATGACTAAAATCCTCTATCTGGTTAAAAGATATACTTAAAAACGACCAAGATCTAAAAAGTTTATCGTAAAATGTGGCTTAAAACTGAATAAAAGTTCATTCATGACAGTGGCTGGCAACGCTGACATATTACCTTCTATGCGTATACTCTTTGGTAGATGTCATTGTAGTGGACAATCAGAACGCTGATGCATGTGCAGAAGATGATTATCATCTTGTGTGCATATACTCACTGGTAGAAGGGGTATAACGCCATTGACAGGCGACCAAATGAAACGGATTGTTAACTTGATTACGGCTTTCTCTTTGAAAATTGTTGGAAACATTTGGGATAATGTTAGTACACAACTTAGCAAAATATATAACATAGATCTAGTTGTTTTTAGATATTTTAATGCGGAATAGTTACATATTACAGCTTTAAATTCACACATTAGAAGAAAACAGGGCCTGACCAATACTGGATTTTACTAATACAAATGTTATGGAGTAAAAAAATTCCAATACCAATATATCAGTTGATAATCTTATATATACAGAATATATACATAAATGCACATTTTTTGCAATGTTCCTTCAAATATGGTTATCAAACACTTCTGACAAATATATGTAATGGAGGCATGATGTTTTACAGTTTAAAAATAAACTTTATTGTGTAAAATGATGTCAGTGCACTGAAACAGTAAACTTCACTGGGAATTTAATAATTATAAATAACTATAAATAAAACAGAACAAAAAACCACATGTACGTATATATTTAACTTGAATTAAGAAAAAAGATCAAATATACATGCTGCCTATGTAACTTTAAAACAATATCTCTTGAAAACTCTCTCTCTTGTAGAAAACATTGGCAACGTGTGCTGCTATTTATACTACTAGTGATGTCAGAGTGTGGTCTGGTTCAGGAGTGGTTTAGTTGACCTCACTCGCATTTAGCATTGTATCTGAGAGCATCAGAGGGTTGTGAAAAAATAAGGGTGCAGAAATGGGGTATCGCACCGCATCATCCCCATCACCCCTCCCTATTTCATGTACAGTTCTGTTTGTAGTTGATCAATTTTGAGACACAACCTTGTTTGTAAAACTTTGTAGCCTGCCGTCCTATCATCTTGCGTTGCTCTTTGATGTGTGGGCTACTCTACAGATGAATGGAATCATCAGTGTTTAGGGGGTAGTTTTATATTTAACATAAAGGAATGAAGACATTCAGGATATACTTTTGGTGTAAAAGAATTGATTACCCGTGCCACCAATGGGGGCATTTATGAAATAGAACGCATCACATCTGCATTCCAGAAAATAATGCAGTAAAATGCAGGGAGTGGTGGTTTAAAAGTTTCAGGCCAATTCATGGTTTCTGTGTATGTCAGCTGGGGACCTGCACATGGACCATGCGGAAAAACACGTTATTCTATACATTCTACACTCGGGGATCTGCAGACACAGACGCGTTCCACATGTGCACACTAGAACACAAGGTTGCAGCCTTGATAACTTTCCAGAGTTGTAAAATCCAGACCGTGAATATTACAAACTGCTGTGTAGTGTTTTTCTGATCAGCCTTTAAATGCAATAATCTGTTACTCCAACAGGACTTGCTGGATCGTATTTCATTGTCTCACCAGCATTTTAAACCAGGGGCTGCTGTGGCTCAGGAGGTAGAGCAGGTTGTCCACTAATCGGAAGATCGGCAGGTCGATTCCCAACTCCTCCAGTCCACATGTTGAAATGTCCTTGGTCCTTGTTTACAGTCTGAATGCAGCTGAGGAGTTCCTGTATGTTGCTGAATAACAAGAAAAAGTAAAAAAAAGAGAATTTTGTGTGCAACAGCTTACTAAGAACATGATTACAATACACAGATACAGTAGATGAGACAGGCATTCCTGTTTGCCCTTAAACGCATGCACAGTTGGCGTACAGTCCGTGCAGTCTCAAATTTTGGTCTGCGTGTGGTCTCTCATGGACATGGTCAGTTGACGAAAATTTACACCATGTGGAAAGCATGAATTGGCCCATACAGAAGTGAGTTTGTGATGGGAAGGTTGTTGTTCAATCCTCAGACTCTGGGTGGGGAAAGTGAAAGAGTGAGCAAGGCCCTTAACCCTAACTGCTCCAGTGGAGCTTCTCAGCAGCCAGTAGATCAGACTGTGGTTATACTGGGCAGCTTCCAGGTTTGAGTGTGTGTAACTGAGAGTATGGTCAGTGTTTCTGCAAAAGAGAAGCTTCCTCTCAGTCAAATGTCCCTTAACAAATAAAGGTTAAAAAGATATGCCAGCAAAACACAAGTTTTAATCTCTCCTGTGTTAGAAAACATTTTTGAGACATTGGCCCATTATGCACAGTATTTAACCTATGGGAGTAACAACTACTCAGAAAGAGCAGGAGGATTTGGAGTCACAGTCAGAGGCTGGTCAGTTTGTGTTTAAACAGGTTAAACTGGATCCTGTTTTAATCAGCATACTATAACATACATAACTTGATTTTCTGTAAAATATTTAATCTCTCAGTAACAAGTGTCTAATGTGTGTGTGTATGTGTGTAGATCTGCAGATGGTCAACATAGCGGTGCGGGTATTGTCCAGACCCATGGCGTCCAACCTGCCAACCATGTACCAACAGCTAGGGAAGGACTACGATGAGAGAGTCCTGCCCTCCATTGTCAACGAGGTCCTCAAGTCAGTGGTAGCAAAGTTCAACGCCTCGCAGCTCATCACACAGAGAGCACAGGTACTGTTCTCACCACATCCTAACAGCTGATAAAGGTCTGTGATTTTTGTTTTTAACACAGTCTGTATTTATAGTCTCCCAATCAAGGATGTAATAATTAACTGTTTCAGCATTACCTGAAACTATTAATATTATTGTGAAGTATATAATGATACTCTGACGGTGTCAGAGAGACGACCTCAGCGATTAATGCAATCCAATATACTAAAACTACAAACCACTGCCTCAAGGCTTGCCACAGAGTTCAGTACATACCTGGTGTAATGTTGAATATTGTTGGTCTTTATTGTTGTCTAGGTGTCCCTGCTGGTCCGCAGGGAGTTGTTTGAGAGAGCCAAAGACTTCAACATCATCCTTGACGATGTAGCCATTACTGAGCTGAGCTTCAGCAGCCAGTACACTGCTGCTGTAGAGGCCAAGCAAGTTGGTAAGGCTCCTCCGTATACCACATAGAGGCAACAGAATCGCTCATGCTGACTGATGTTTGTTGTGTTGTTCAACAGTCCCGTTAATCTCAGACTATTTTGTTTTGAGCTTCAATTTAAACAATTAAAAAATGTTGTTTTTGAATTTAAAAATTGTTTAAATTCAAACAGCCATAAAGGAAAACTGTTTGATTATCACAGCAGGCTGAGTAGGATTTTTAAAGAATTTGTTTTCATGAATTCTTAAGTTGCACATCAGCTGGGGTCTCTTTATTGAGACCCAATGTGTTGCTTTGGTCTGATTGAGCCAACAGACAGTCACATGACTGTCTCTGCACCATTTGTCATTATTTAAGACAAAGACTTTATGATGAAAAGTACTATGAAATAATGAAACAAAATGATCAATGGTCCACACTTTGGGTCTCCATAATCAGCAGGTGGCCATTGTCTTTTCAGTTGTCAACATCTGATATGATTGTCAGTTGGCGCAACCCCAATGTATGTATTAATATTGTGTGCACTAAGACCACACATGTCCAGTGATTCTCATGAGGTGCACTTTAAATGGAAGCTTATTCAGGAAACATTGAGTGCATTATATCATAGGCCAGCAGAAGAACAACATAAAGAACACCACCCCATTCGAAGGCACTAATTGTCAGAAGATATTCCAACTGAGAAAATGTAAAGAAAAGTTCTTCATTCTCATGTAAAGTTTGAAAAGTGCAAAGTAAGCAAACAGTAGTCCTGCCACTGAGTCATACACTGTGTTGCCTACAGCTAGTTTGGCTATTTTCACTACAGCTGTTTCACTGGCAGTAACTGTGTTCATGGAAAGGTGTAGACTATTCAATAAACAAGTTTATACAACAGAGCGAATCTGATGAAGCAACGTGCAAAACGCGTAGTTCGCTCCATTTGTTTTTTTAATGTAATCTAAAATCTAAAATAGTATTCTGGTGTGCACTGAAATACTTTTTTGATTTTCTGTAATTTGCCCTGCATAAGCTGGCATCCAGGAAAGAGGCACTGCTGTGCACGGGGGAAGTTTATACTTTTGTTTGTAGAAATGTTTCTTGCTTTAGTAACGGTATATATTATGTTTCACTTTGGAGGTTTTTGACAAAGTCTTAAAATTCATTTAATTTGTACTTAGAACTCATTAATTGTGTGTGTGCATGTGTGTGTGTGTTTAGCCCAGCAAGAGGCCCAGAGAGCCCAGTTCTATGTGGAGAAAGCCAAACAAGATCAGAGGCAGAAGATCATCCAGGCTGAGGGAGAGGCTGAAGCTGCCAAAATGGTAACTGACTGTCTGACTGGATGACTAACCTGGTTCTCACTAGCCAGGTTTTCAACCAAATGTAGCTCAAATTTTAACCAAATTTCCAGGAAATGGCAAAGAAGATTTGAATTGATGTGCACTTCCATCCACTACTGTTGTGTAAATATTAGAAGTTGGGTCGTTGACATAAACAATTGGTGGCACAAAATTCCTAGTTGCAAAAGCAATGTAGAATGGATGGAAATATGACATTTTAGTTTGTTTCATATATTCATTTGAGGAATGTTACAGTTTCCTCATTGCTCCACACAGATCTGATGTTTTTGTCTTCTGCTTTTTGTTGTCTCTTCTGTGGACGTTTAAGTCACCTGCTTCATGCACATAACTTTTTTCCTAAGTCTATTTCCACTGCACTCTGTCACATTTTGCATTTTCAAGATACTTATATTTAATTTTACAATTTTTCAATGTTTTCATTCAGGTTTTTTTATGTGCAAATCGAAATGTGAATAAAAACAGGTGGATGGAAACACACCTACTATTGAAACAGAAACAGCAGCGCTCCACCTCAGGTGATTTATCCTACTGAGAAATGAACTGATCTGTAATATCAGTGCTGCCAGTTTCTGTTAATATGTAAACTTCAATCACACAATGAAACCGTTTTATTGACCATAAGGACTTTGAATATCTAAAGAAGAGAAAAAGAAACAGTGTCATTTGCTGCCCTGCATCACATTTCTGGTCATGCTGTATGAATGGCAATATGCTGACTAAACAAAAACTGTGTTTGTCAGCTGGGCCGAGCAGTGACTAAGAACCCAGGCTACCTGAAGCTGAGAAGAATCAGAGCAGCACAGAACATCGCTAAGACGGTCAGTACTGCTGTTTGTCTACTACTGTCTGTTACAGTGTGCTGCTGTCTACTACTGTCTACTGCAGTCTGCTACTGTCTGCTACTGTCTATTACAGTCTACTACTGTCTACTGCAGTCTACTACTGTCTATTACAGTCTGCTACTGTCTACTGCAGTCTGCTACTGTCTATTACAGTCTGCTACTGTCTACTGCAGTCTGCTACTGTCCGCTACTGTCTATTACAGTCTGCTACTGTCTACCGCAGTCGTTTTAAGACATCTTTGGATTAAGACTATTTAAGGATTATGAGAATTTGTTTATTGAGAGTTTGCATTATATGTTTACATTACATAACATGGTGATGATCATGGTGGTATGGCAGTGATGATGAAGATGATGATAATGATGGCTGTTGTGTCTGCTTCCAGGTGGCATCATCTCAGAACAAGGTGTACCTTAATGCTGACAGTTTGGTCCTGAACCTACAAGACCAGACAATGTTTGACAAGTAGGTTTACAAACACACACACACACACACACATTATAAATATGTTCCCATATTAAAAGTACCATCCTTTTCTGTCACGTTAACTAAGGCTAACACAACACACGCACACACAAACATTTTACTTATACACACACACAAACATTTTACATATATATGTAAAATGTTAATGTGTGTGTGTGTATATGTTTTCTTTTTTTTCTGTCATTCCTACTTTCCAGGCAGTCAAACTCATGAAAACACAACCTTCTTTCCTTGAAAAACTTAGATTGACAGAACAAATGTTAATTCATGGTTCACTTACTAGCTTTTTCTAGGGCTTTCAACTGCCCCATGGTCTTCTTCAGTGGATAAAGTTTGCTTAATTGCCACTGAAATGACAACATCTCCATGACAATGTACATAATTTATTTCTAAGGCCCTGCCAGGCCTTTACTATAGTTGAGTTTAGTTAGTTAGAACTAAAGGACTGTAAACTGGATCAAAGAGTGTGTTTTTAGAAGTGGCTATTCTGTTAGCTAACATTACCGTCACTTGAATGTACAGATTTCTTGCAATTAGTTAAGTAACTTTGTGACTCATGGTAAACTGTGACATACCTGTAATAGATAAGATTTCAAATGCAGCAAAGCTCTGTTAGCTACTATGTTCTGTTAGCTACTAAAGATAACCTTTGGCGTCTTGTGCACCCACATGGGCGCACATGGGGGACTCAACTGCACAGTATTCCACTGATCTACAGATGGTGGTTGGATATCGCCCCTGATGGCCCGATTTGATTTGATTTTGATTCACTGTCCAGAATCAATGAATTTCAATTTGATTCAATTCTTGATTCAGTTACATCAGATAAATATGAGTACTGTATAAAGCTTTTCTCAGTTTATCCTGGGAAATTAAATTACTTCTGCATTCAACAAGTGAGTAACACTGTTGAACATTACAGGCTGGATTGTCAACACCTTTCCTTGTTATTGTTGTAAGGATTTTTTTCTTGAGCAAATGCAAAAAGAACATGACACATCTATATTATTTAGGCTGACGTGCAAAACAGCTAGAATAATAAAAGACCTGCAATACTAGCAAGAGCTTCATCATTATGCATATTTAAAAAATTAATGCTATCCCATACATCAACGCATGGACTGTCAAAATTGGACTGTTAAAATAATCTTTTTGCGCATGTAATAACTCAGTTTACAAAGTAGATATTTTACCAACGAGTAAACACTGCACACAACACACAACATTTAGTGCCCATGGACAAATGGTTGCTGAGTAAAGGCTCAAATGCAAAGATCAATCTCTCTCTCTCTCAATATATAAAATATGTTAACATGTTCAAATAAAAACATCATTGCCAAACAATATTCCATATAAAATAAATTTACACAAAAGCTTCCCAGTAACAGTAAAAAGAACAGAACTGATGACACCTACCCTGTGCAGCAGTGTGATAGTGCTGGTTAATGAAGTTTGCTGTTGTTTTTCAGCTTGTCACTGGGCCGTAAGAAGTGATGAAGACACAAAGAGAGGCAATTGATCTGCCCGTTATCAACTTCTGAACAGTCTGTATCAGTTTTTCACAGAGAATCAACATACATGACTTTGGACAAGTATGAATGTGGACGACAAGAAAGAGGAGACTTTTTTTTACCCGTCTCAGATATTTGGGAGTGGCCTGTGTTATCTCTGAAGTTTGTCAATTAATTATTGTATTGGAACAAAACAGTGATCTCATTTTCACAATGAACAAATCAGTAAGTAATACATTTGTTTTTGGACAGATAGAAAGTACAAAGTCAAACAAACCGGATGAGCACATATCAGCCATATCTCCACCAAGGTGGAGGTGGTGTCACAGATGTTTGGTTATGTGTGTGGATTCATGAAGTAAACATGTAAATGCAGCCACCTGTGTTGGCAGACCAAGTTAATACAACCTAATTTATCATTTAATAAACTTTTATTGTAAGTGAACTTTGTCATGTCATCCCTATATAGCAATATGATTTAATTGGATCACAGTTATAGTTAGTTGTATTCGTATGATGAAGACAATAAATCAAAGTAAAACAGTTTATCAGAGGGTACATCAGAGAGTTCTCCTGCACAAGGACGTTTTCCCTACTTTTTCCCAGGATTCACCTGGCCGTCTCTCTCATCTCTATGATCATACATGATTATGAATCATTAATAAAAAGGTTAGTGTTCACATTTTCTCAGCCATTCAGTCATCACCTCATCAGTTGATCAGTTGTACTTGTGTCAGGCCTCCAGAGTATTGTCAGTATTCACGGGAGGATCATGGGGTTTGACCATGTATAGTTTTTGCTGAGGCACCTGCAGCATTTGTGGTGAATTTCCCAACATCCCTCTTCTGACCTTTGACACATAACCATATGACCACAGCACATACATAGGTCAATTCTTACTGTACATTCAAAGGAGGTGGACATGGTGATGCTGACCAATGGCAAAGAAGTATGAATACAGCCCCTTATGACAAACGTCAGTAAACAAGGCAGTCTGCTCACACTAATGTGTTCAGTGATTTAAAGTATCCAAAATGTTCAATCAAAGTAAATGTGAAAGACAGTGTTCCCTTGAGGTGTGAGTGTGCTCTCTGGCTCTAGTCTGTAACAGAGGTCAGTCAGTTCAGCAGGCACACTGATGGGGGGCTTACATCTCACTAATTCAGGCTAAATAACTATGTTGCACAAATCTAGTTGTGGACTGTGTTCATTAATGCTTTACTGTATATTCTGGGTCTTATAGCCTTAAGACCAAGGAAGGACTTCAGATTTCTTCTGCCCTCTGGAAGAAAACAAAGACATCGTATAGGGAACACTAAGTGATGACAGTAGCAATAACACTGTAGTTTCTAAAACCTTGTTTCTTACTGTTCACTTTACAAGTTTGTTAATTACTGCTAATTGAGCTGTGTCTTGCTCCTGTTAACAGCAGATGACATTGATTGTTACCATGGAAAAACAGCTCTTGGGTATGAAAAAGCCTTCAATTTGGGGTTTTTTGTGTGTGTGTGACTTTCATCGATGAACTAAGCTTGGCCTAATAGCAGTAATCTTTGTGGAAGCAGATCCAGGTGCCTCCACTAGAGGGAAGTAAAACTCAACTATAAGCTGTGTGTGTGTGTGTGTGTGTGTGTGTGTGTGTGTGTGTGTTAATGTGTTTGGAGGGGTGAATGTAGATTGATTACAGTGCTGAACTTGTGTTGATTCCTACTGTGAATCTATTTAAATGTCTCGCTCTCTCAGTGGGTATTTTCAGCTGCCATGTTTCTATGGCAACAGTAACATCATGCATTAGGGTTCAGCAATGCCACAGTGACAAGGTGTGACATCAGAGCAGGTGGTTGTCTTTCTGTTAAAAAGCAACCACATGATGGAACACTGCTTGGTCCAAATGTCTAGATGTTGATGGCATTATGTACAAAGGTATCTTAAAGGTATCTAAGTATCTTAAATTAATAAACATCTTGACACATTATAATTGTCTTAACATCCCCATTTATCACTTCTTTCCTCTGTTCACACCAGAAAGTAACACAGCAGACATGCACACCCATCTTTGCAAAATAGGTGGTGCTGGAAGTTTGGTGTCTAGACTACTGCGCTCAGTTAACCAGTGTTGAGCCTTGGTTACAGGTTTGGCTATCAGCACTAATGAATGATTATCAAAGATAATAATTATTAAAATCAATAGAAATTATTAATAAGAATTAATCATGATGGGGCACCACCCTCGAGTCAGGGAAAAAGACAACCAATTCAGTCCCATAAAATTTACTAAGCTATCATTACGGAACTGATAATTAACTTGATAACTATAACTGAAATTTCCATATCAATAGCTAGTGAGGCTTGAAGGATTTTGGAGGTCTTTGCAGAGCAGAGGTTGGGAACGTTCACCCTTGTGCAACATTAAACAGACTGCATGTATATCCAAAAATATTTATTTAAAAAGAATTTATTTAAAAGGGTAAAACACACACAATATGTAATCTAGCTAGAGAGGCTATATAGGTGTGTGTGTGTGTAGGAAAGCAGGCAAAAACTAAATGGTGGAACTCAGACCACGTACTGGCTGAAACAAAGGAAAATTACAAAGATGGCTGACAAGGAAGATAGCACCAGAACTACATGGCGTGAGAGGGGACAAAGGAAGAGGGTGTCTTCTTTGTTCTGTCTCCATGTGTTGAACATATGTTATGTCAGAACAGTGTGTAAATGTGTGTTTATGTTAAAGCCAATTTGTGTAGGATATGATGCCAGGTTAGCAAAGAAGATAGTGCATGCAAGATCTAGTAGTCACTGTGTGTGAAACATGCTAACATCAACTTAATATTTGCACTCAGCCAGTGCAAATGTACTCTGCTAGTGATTCCACTGATCGCAGATATTGCATTGAGTTGGAGTCTGAAACTTTACTGTGATAAATACTGGTGTGACCAAGCCCTTGCTCAAACTCTTTTTATTAGGAACTGTATTGTTATAATTACTGAAAGAATGTAACATCAGCATCACTGTGTGACATTTGTTTCTTAGAGCAACTACACGCTAAATCTGTACAGAGGAAACTTTGTTTCCAAATTCCATTGGCTAAAAGGCTGAAGTTTGTTCATCATTGCTGGGTGTGGTCAGGTGTAATTTGTTGTACTTGTGTCCCAAGCATGATGAAGCATTGCATTATAACCCTGTAAGCATTATAATGCATAGTTTAAGCCATGTAAGTGTCCTTCAGGTCACTAGCAGTTCAGAATTAATTCAGATCAGAATCTGAAAGATTACCACTCACATGTAAACACGAGGTTTCATCAAGACATGAAAGTTACCCCCAACACTACAATGGTCGTTAATTAATCTACACAGAGACAAGCAGTCAATAAACTGTTAAAATGTTCAAATTGACCACTAATACAGCCTGTAACAGACCATTTGACATGTGCCAATACATATCAAATGTACTGCAGCTTTGGACAGAACTGCTGAGTTCACATTTTTCACACAGATTTATGTGTGTATCTAATAAAAAAGACCTCCACTTGTACATAAGAAATATCCAAATCAAGAGTCCATTGATTACATTTACTGAGCACATTCAGGAGGATGATTTTGATTTGGATCCCATGACCTTTCCTTTAGTTCACCCTTCAGGACAAAGTGTACACTTTCAGCCTCATCAACAGTGAGTAAAGAGTAAAGAACAAGAGTAGAGAACATTACAGCCTCTAAGGGATGCTAGAAATGTTTGAGACTTTAGTCTTGTTTTTTGCTGTATCCTAATACATTTTGCTAATATCTCATTGAAGATTTACAATTATACATAAGTTACAATTAATGTCCACGTTTCACTTCTGTTATATCAACAGTAATGCACACTTACTTATCTGTGGCACTAGTTTAAAATGCAGACAATGGATTTTTGAGTTCACAACCAGAAAAGTGCAGCATGAATCCTGTTCTTCAAGCACAACCATGGGAGTCTGACACTGACATGGACAAGAAGTGGATGAAGATTATGTAATGCCACAGACACAATAAATATGAAGCCATGTACATCAACACTGGCACAAAGTGATGTGCAGGCTGCAGCAGATCTCTCAGGTGGGCTTCACAGGAACCCAGTTGACCTGTTGAAACAAGCAAACAACATCGCAAACACCTCCTCACTATCTCTGAGTCACTCACTGAGCTTCAAACACTCCCAGCTACAAAGCTAAAGTGACAGTCTCCATTGTCATGTTCTGGTTGGTAAAAGAAGAGGCAGCAGGGAGGCCTCATGTTCAGACAAAACTAAATGGCTGCAGCCACAGTGTCCTTGAGAAAGTTACCACCTAGATATCCCTCTGCTTCTTTACCGTAAATCAATCAATCAATCAATCAATCAATCTTTATTTATATAGCGCCATATCACAACAGAAGTCATCTCAAGGCACTTTTCACATAGAGCAGGTCAAGACCGTACTCTTTAATTTACAGAGACCCAACAGTTCCCCCATGAGCAAGCACTTGGCGACAGCGGTAAGGAAAAACTCCCCTTTAACGGGTAGAAACCTCAAGCAGACCCCGGCTCTTGGTGGGCGGCCATCTGCTTTGACCGGTTGGGTTGAGAGAGAGAAAGAGAGAGGGGAAGGGGGAGGGGGGACAGCAGAAAAACAATGACAACAACAAACAACAACAAGCACAAGCATCAACAGACAGGGAAGGATGCCATCAGGACTGTGAAGAACCGCGAAGGTTCGGCCCGGGAGTCAGGTTTTCCTGTGAGATGAGAAAGCACAAAAAACTCCGGGGAAGAAGCAAAGTTAGTGACATGCATTGCTGTTACATGAATGCATACAGATGGAGAGGAGGAGGAGGAGAGAGGAGCTCAGTGCATCATGGGAAGTCCCCCAGTAGTCTAGGCCTATAGCAGCATAACTAAGGGCTGATCCAAGGCGAGCCTGGTCGGCCCTAACTATAAGCTTTATCAAAAAGGAAAGTTTTAAGCCTACTCTTAAACATAGAGAGGGTGTCTGCACCCCGGACTGAATCCGGTAGATGGTTCCAAAGAAGAGGAGCCTGATAGCTGAAGGCTCTGCCTCCCATTCTACTTTTAAAGACTGTAGGGACCACCAGTAAGCCTGCATACTGGGAGCGCAGTGTTCTAGTGGGGTAATACGGTATTATGAGCTCTTCAAGATATGATGGTGCCTGACCATTAAGGGCTTTGTAAGTTAGGAGAAGGATTTTAAATTCTATTCTAGATTTTACAGGAAGCCAATGTAGTGAAGCTAAAATGGGAGAAATATGATCTCTTTTTCTAGTTTTAGTCAATACACGTGCAGCTGCGTTCTGGACCAGCTGGAGAGTCTTTAGAGACTTGTTAGGGCAGCCTGATAATAAGGAATTGCAATAATCCAGCCTAGAAGTAACAAATGCGTGAACTAGTTTTTCTGCATCTTTTAGGGACAGGATGTGCCTGATTTTTGAGATATTACGTAAGTGAAAAAAGGCAGTCCTTGAAATTTGATTTATGTGGGAGTTAAAGGACATATCCTGATCAAAGATAACTCCCAGATTCCTTACGGTGGTGCTGGAGGCCAGGGTAATGCCATCCAGAGCAGCTTTGTCATTAGATAATGTGTTCCTAAGGTGTTTAGGGCCAAGCACAATAACTTCAGTTTTATCTGAATTTAGTAGTAGAAAATTGCAGGTCATCCAGGTCTTTATGTCGTTAAGGCATGTTTGGAGTTTAGTTAACTGATTGGGTTCATCTGGCTTCATTGATAAATATAATTGGGTATCGTCTGCGTAACAATGAAAATTTATGGAGTGTTTCCTAATAATGTTACCTAAAGGAAGCATATATAAGGTGAATAGAATTGGTCCAAGTACAGAACCTTGTGGAACTCCGTGTCTAACTTTTGCCTTCACGGAGGATTCATCATTAACATGTACAAACTGAAATCGGTCTGATAAATAAGACTTAAACCAGCTTAATGCAGTTCCTTTAATGCCAATTAAATGTTCCAGTCTCTGCAAAAGGATTTGATGGTCAATTGTGTCAAATGCAGCACTAAGATCTAACAGGACAAGTATAGAGACAAATCCTTTGTCTGATGCAGTTAGGAGGTCATTTGTGACTTTCACCAGTGCTGTTTCTGTGCTATGATGCGCTCTAAATCCTGACTGAAAATCCTCAAATAAACTATTGTTATGTAGAAAGTCACATAACTGATTGGAGACTGCTTTCTCAAGGATCTTGGATAGAAATGGAAGGTTAGATATAGGTCTATAATTGGCTAAAACACCTGAATCCAGAGTAGGCTTTTTAAGAAGAGGTTTAATTACAGCTACTTTAAAGGACTGTGGTACATAGCCTGTTACTAAAGACAGATTGATCATATCTAGTAGAGAAGTGCTCACTAAGGGTAAGGCTTCCTTAAGCAGCCTAGTTGGGATGGGATCTAAGAGACAGGTTGATGGTTTAGCTGAACAAATCATTGAAGTTAGTTCAGACAAGTCTACTGGAGAAAAACAGTCCAAATATATGTCTGGATTTACTGCCGTTACCAAGGTTCCTGTGTTTGGGGAGAGAACGGTGCCTGTTGAGGGCAGGAGATGGTTAATTTTGTCTCTAATAGTTATAATTTTATCATTAAAGAAGCTCATAAAGTCGTTACTACTGAGAGCTATAGGAATACATGGATCAGTAGAGTTATGACTCTTTGTCAGCCTGGCCAAAGTGCTGAAAAGGAACCTAGGGCAGTTTTTATTCTCTTCTATTAATGCTGAGTAATAGGCGGCTCTGGCATTACAGAGGGCCTTCCTATATGTTTTAAGACTATCTTGCCAGACTAAGCGAGAATCTTCTACTTTGGTGGAACGCCAAATCCTTTCCAATTTTCGCGATGTTTGCTTTAATTTGCGGGTTTGGGAGTTATACCATGGAGCTAACCTCTTACGTTTTATTATCTTCTTTTTTAAGGGGGCGATGGAGTCGAGTGTTTGTCTTAGTGAGCCTGCAGCACTATCAATAAGATTATCAATTTGGGAGGGACTAAAGTTAACATAAGAGTCCTCTGTAGTATTCAGACATGGCAGTGAATTCAGTATTGACGGAATTGCTTCCTTAAATTTATCTACAACACTATCAGATAGACATCTAGTGAGGACATTTTTATCTAATGGTGTGTAATCCAGTAATAGGAATTCAAAAGTTATTAAAAAATGATCTGATAAAATAGGATTTTGTGGAAAAATTATTAAATGTTCAATTTCAATCCCATAAGTTAGAACAAGGTCTAGGGTGTGGTTAAAACGGTGAGTGGGATTATTTACACACTGAGAGAAGCCAATTGAGTCTAATAATGAGAGAAATGCAGTGCTGAGACTGTCACTATCAACGTCCACATGAATATTAAAATCACCTACTATAATTACTTTATCTGTACTAAGGACTAAATACGACAAAAACTCTGAGAATTCAGATAGGAATTCAGAGTACGGGCCAGGAGGACGGTACACTATAACAAATAGAACTGGCTGTAAAGTTTTCCAGGTTGGCTGAGAGAGACTAAGAACAAGGCTTTCGAATGAGTTATAATTAAATTTAGGTCTAGGGTTGATGATTAGGCTTGAGTTGAAAATGGCTGCAACTCCTCCTCCTCGGCCAGTGTCTCGAGGAATATGAGTATTAATATGACTGGGGGGAGTGGATTCATTAAGGCTGACATATTCTTCATGACACAGCCAGGTTTCAGTGAGACAAAATAAATCGTTTACTAAAACTGCTTTAGATGAAAGAGATCTAATGTTCAAGAGTCCACATTTAATTATCTTATTTTGTTGTACTATTGCAGTAGTGGTTTTAATTTTTACTAGATTTTCATGAATGGCTCTTCTTTTATATACTTTGGATTTAATTGATTTATGTGGTCGGGGGACAGACACAGTCTCTATGTGGTTTTGGGTGGGTAACTGCTCTAATGGAAGCGCAGAGAAGCGTGTAGGACTGCAGCTCTGCCTCCTGGTCTCAACTCTGGGTTGTCATGGTTTTGGTTTACTAATAAACTTGGCCATATTTCTGGATATCAGAGCAGCTCCATCCAAAGTGGGATGTATGCCGTCTCTCCTAATCAGACCAGGTCTTCCCCAGAAAGTCTGCCAATTATCTATGAAGCCCACATCGTTTGCTGGACACCACCTCGACAACCAGCGGTTGAATTGTGACATGCGGCTATACATGTCATCACTGGTCAGATTAGGCAGCGGTCCAGAGAAAATTACGGAGTCCGACATTGTTTTAGCAAATGTACACACCGACTCAACATTAATTTTGGTAAATAAGACAGACAGCTGTATGACTAAAAACTCAAAATTCATACTGTGCACAAATGATTTAATTAAACTGACTGACAGATTTCAGCCCTGGTTGATTTGGAAACACCTGTGCTTACTGTTCCTAACAATGCAAACTACTACTGTATAGGGAAGAAATTACACAGTGCAAATACTGAATAGCTTAAAGCATGCCAGCCATAAATCATATCAAAAATGGGGTTTGGTTGATATAATGAAAATAACAATGATTAGAACTGTGAGTCTCTTTCACTAATATACTATAGATTTTTATGAAATGACAGGTTCACAATTTTTTCAAGCCTGTCTTAAAACAACAGTCAGGTGTCCATATGAACAGTGAAAGAGGTTTTCCTTGCTGTAATCATTCCTCCTGTTCATACTAAATATTAAAAGATCGCCTTCAAATGTACTTTCAATGTATGTGATGGGTGCCAAAATCCACAGTGTGTCTACACAGTCATTTAGTGCAAAAATGCATTTAAAAGTTGATGTGAAGCTTATATTCAAGATTTAGTTTATTGTCATTTTCGTGTGTGTTTGCATACATAAAAATACGAAATGCTGTTCCTCCAACAACAGAAAGGATAAAGAAAGTACATGTCTCAGTTTGATGTAGCACCGACGGGGGAGTGAAATAATCCATTTTACTGTCCAGAGAACATTAGGCAGCATAATTGTTGGAACTGCTGGTTTGTATGAGCTAGCAGTTAGCCTAGCTTGCACTCCTATGCGCTTGCCCAGCTTCCGCGTCCTATCACATTGCTTTTGATGTTTCCTGTCCAGTGCAGCTCCAGGCAAGGTCGTGGTCTCCTTTGGGTTCACTGGGGGTAGCAGACCAAGCTTGCTCAGCTGATTTAGGTCCCCCAGCCAGTATTTCTTGTAGCAAAAGTCTTTGTTATGAATGTCCAAAACAAACTGACAATCATAGACATATTTCCCTTGCACTCCACACGATGACACAGATGTAGACATAAACATAGACAAAGACACTGCATAGTCAGGACTAGGAGAGGCCGAGGCAGATATTGTTATATTGTTGCGCCGCCATCACACCGTTTCATGGAGAGGGAGAGAGAGAGAATACCACCAACAAGGGCCCCTTAATTTCTCTTTTCTTCACAAAATAACTCTTCTGTTAGCTTCCTCAGTGCTTCTCCTTTGGAATGTTGGTAACAGCGGCAGTTAGCAGTTGACAGCTAGCTAGTTGTTTTGATTTTAAAAAATATATCCAAAGATGGTATTTCCTCTTCTGTTCTTGCTGATTAATGCTGTTACCTCTTCTTTAGAGTCTTTTCTGAAGATTATTTTTTGCAAAATGTCCCACTTTTTAGGTCCAAGTTTGAGATGTATTCAGGAGCCCATCTCTGGTGAAGCCACTTTCTCTCATTCCAGGCTGGCTTTTATGAGGCTTCAGTAGTCTGAGTTAGTCATATCAAGTGGATATCTGCCACATTTACAGTCTTTTTAGCATCAAATTTGCTTTTTGTGTTTCCTCAGACAGTGTTTCTGAAGCTTCATATTAGCTTCAGATCCAGCCTGGTCACCAGAATAAAACATTGGCATTGTATGTTTCTGCAAACCACGGATACGTTGAATATCTATGCTTCAGCACATGTAATACGTAGTATATCAACATTTCAACAAGATGTATCTTATCAACATTTCTAAAATACATATCATATCAACATTTCCAGAATAAGTTACATATCATATTAACATTTCTAGAATACGTATCATATCAACAAGTCTAAAGTGATGTAGTTCACGAGATCTATATGAGCGGACTTTCTCATCAGGAGGAGTAGGGGTCGGTGGATGGCTTGGAAGTTTGTTGGCAGAAAGTCGGAAATCAGCATGGTTCGAGACCACCTTGAAACAAACGCCCACTTCCCATTTCAACCGACAAAACTGGGTGTTGTTAGTGAGACGTCGGGGCATTTGCAGCCGTTTTTCTGGCGACAAAACCAGGTGTTTTTAGTGAGACGGGACATTTGCAGATGTTTTTAATTATTTAATTTTTTGAATTTTAATCCAAACCACAATCTTTCCCTAACCCTAACCAAGTGGTTTTTGTGACTAATCCTAACAAGACCTGAACCACAACGTTGTCACATCATAAAACGTCATTATTCAACTGATAATGGCCAACATTGAAACATAGATATTCAATGTATCCATGGTTTGCAGAAACGTACAATGCCAATGTTTTTATTCTGGCGATTGGGTTGTCAAATAAACTAGATTTTGTCCCCTACCACTTACACTGTAAGCTGCATTATGAAGGGATCTTCTAATGGTCAGTATGACCAGGGGGAATGATTACAGCAAGAAAAATATATTGTTCATTTGGGCTCCTGACTGTTGTTTTAAGACAGACTTGGAAAATTGTGAACCTGTCCTGTCCTGTAGACTCTTAAACTGATAAACACACAAAGTCCAAGCATTTCCTTTGCTTACTGCCAGGTGTCATAAAATGTGGACTATTTCTTCACTGAAATCTTGTGTTTGAAGCCATTATAGGTCCAACATCAAGACTAGGTGTGAAACATGAGCAGGATTGTGGAAAAAAATCCACAACCTGAAAGCCTCTGATGCTACTGATGTATTCAATTAATTCATCTGCTGCTTTCAAGGAAGGGCGGCAGCCTCAAGACAAACTGATGAAACATCAGTCACTCAATATTTTGTGTTGAGAATAAATGTATTCATTGCATCAGGAACCTTCTGTGTCCACACACTGGTAAATATAGTTTGTCATTGTCATCACAAATGCTGAAAGAACTGTGAACATCAGCTTTGGTCTGCTTTGGATTGGCCCTCAACAGACTGAACTGACATCAGTCAATCACATTAGAATAAGCTTTTAAAATATCATTTATGGGGAAGTTACATGCTGGAACTTTTTCTTGAGTATCTGCCCAGTAGTTCTGTGCAGCACCTTTTTAGTTGCCAGCTACACTTGGTGAGCACAGGTTTGGTCTGTGTATATGCATGATGGTACCAAACCACACTGTGACGACAAGACCATCACGCGATGCTGTACACAGTCACTGTTGTTTTTTTTTTTAAGGAATAGGTCCACCACACTCCTTAAAAGGAGAAAATGTCATTTTTACATGCCTGTTTATGTACAGTTGCAGCTTCAGAGGTGTTTTTAGTTGTAAGTTTGAACTTTTGACAGAGCAGGCTAGCTGCTTCCCCAGGGGTGGAGCAGCGATTTTAAAAGTAGGGATGCACGATGTTGGATCCGATATGCCGATAGTACAATCTATGCTTGCATGCATAATAGTATCGACATTGGCAATCGGCAGAGGAAGCACTGGGACCGTCAGGGTAGCACAGTCCATCCAGGGAAGCATAGTCAGGCGGCGGAGGAGAAGGCGACATATCGGCCTCTCATAATTGGCAAATTCGCCGATGCCGATATTTCATTTTAGTGTTTTTATCAGCCAATACCAATGGCGTGCTGATAATATCGTGCATCCCTATTTAAAAGTGTGGGGGTTCTACAGGTGGGACATGAGCACGGCAACCTCCCCGCCTTCGAGCCCTGTTCCAGTCTCAACATGCCAAATCAAAATGAATAAATGAATACCATGCATTTAAACAATTTTTTCTACTACTGTAGTTGTAACCACTGCTTCAGCTTACCATAAAATAATTACTGAGACCATATGAGTGTAACAACTCAGCACAATTTATTTAGGGTCTGGTAGCAGTTTACTACTTACATCCAGTTATTTGTATGAAATGCTGTACTGAAGCATAGCTAAACTTATTATACTTAAGATAATCACAGAGTATCTTTATCCTACTTCCTTACATACCTTATGGACATGACATTAAAGGAAACTTACACTTCCATTAAAATGAAATGGATAGTTATAGATGCAAAACAAATTGAACCCTGGTAACAAATCAGTATCTTCAAATAATTGGCTTAATAACATTAACAATTACAGGTTCAACCTGAAAATGTTTATGTTGCCCTTAAAACATAGAGTTTCATTTCTGAGTCCATGGACTAGTACAACCTAAACTGTTTTCAAAAAGTGTCTCTTTTAGTAGGAATCCGAAGGGGACCTTTAATTGTCTTTAACTGGGAAATTAAATACCAAAAGTTGTCCTGGAGGTTTTGTATCAGCAGGCGTCAGTTCCTCGCTAATAGCCACAGGGAACAAGTGGTCCCTCTTCACCCGAAGTCCACCTCAAAGCTAACAGGTGAATATCACAAAAGCAGGTGATTTGAGGCTAGTGATTGCAGAGAGTGAGCAACTAGCTCTGCCACAGCTACAACCATCTGAGCCCTTTTTAAGCTTAATAATAAACAGTAATATTACTGTGGTCTAGCTTTAATACACAATTCAAACTACATTTAGCTTATGTGAGTTTACATTCTGGACACAGAGGTAACTTGTACATATTCTTGCCAAAGTCCGCCTAGCATGGTGGCTAATTAGCGATTAGTTTAACTCATGGTTAGCGATTAGCATGCTAATAATTAATTTGGTCGTTAAGACTTTACAATAAGGCAACACATTGTCATGAGACAGACAGATGTTACACATCTCAAATATGAGTGCTCACCTTTGTCTATGACTATTTAAGAACGACTAGCCGAGCTGACACATCACATAACGAGACATCGTTACAAAAGAAAATTCTACATTACTAACTAGTTAAATAGCTGTTTCATACCTCTGATCTGTTATTCTCTAATCTGTTATCACAGCCGGCAGCGAGTAACAGAAGCACCGTCGCTGAATGCACAAACGTGTCTTTACTATACTTCAATTCTTTACTCTTCCCTGGCCCGGTGGATTGGTCAAATGGCTGGATGGATGTTCAATTAATCTAACTTGACCAATAGGTTTCATCAATGACTACCTCAGGAAAAAAAGAGGGGGGCGGCATGTTCAGATATCCATCTGAACATGTCACTCTTGAAAAGAAAACAAATTAGAGTATTTCCCCAAATTCTGAACTCTTTCTTTCAACAATAAAGGGGCCATGGACAGTTTTTGCATAAAGTCGCTGCATTTTGATCAAAACACAATGTGTCAGTGATTGTGCTCCTATAGGCTGAGATTTTGTTCTACAGTTGCTGCCCATGTTGTTTGTCATTTTTAACCATAAGCTGCATAAAGGAATAATCACACCAGTTGAATAATTCATCAAGGCCGTGACAGCTAAATGAACTATAAAAAAGTGTTGTACAAACATGGAAAACTGCCTATCTGGGTAGATTTCTGCCCTATATGACAGTGATTACACTAATGGGGAAAGGACACACCACTATGTAAAGATGATCAAAGAAGCTGCCAGTTACTTGTTTTTACATTTAAAGAATTAAAATCCACTTGTGAATACATTTGCTCTGACTCACAGCTGCAGTTGCTGACAGTGTGCTCACTGCCTCTTCTCATGAAAAAGTCCAGTTCCACTTTGCACTGCAGCTCCACTCTGGGTTTTCTCTGCAGCCTAATGTGCCTCTGATCTCCTCTTTCCTCCGCCATTTCAAACAGCTGCCTTCAGCCTGCCCTGTGATGGAAGAAGACAGAGCTCAGTGGGCTCAGTTTACAGGAGAGCAGAGGAGGGAGGGAGAGAGTGTACAGAGATCAGACAAGAGGTGAATTACAGCAGAAGCAACAGTGACTGGAACACAAAGGAAAATCTAAATTTATTTGCAGAGTCATGTTTAAAATACACATGATTGGGCATTGAAGACATTTGATTTTAAATCTGTCTTAAACTCTATCATTCATTGCAACATTAGAAATGGTTGATAATTCATCAGTTTTTTAACCCAAACTTGAACTGTTCAGGGGAGCTTAGGTCTCTCCATTGGCAGCCTTAAAATTCAAACACTGGTGGAGACCAAACAGAGCTGAGAGGAGAGTGAGTAATGAACTTAAATTCACCAGGTGGACACAAACATGACTCCAAGTGAAAGATAGTGTTACTTTATGTCTGCTGAGTAATTGTATGCTAACATATAAGTCAGAGGACTTAAGTAAGGTGATAAAACAGACCTTTCTTGATCTGTGTTCTTGTCTGTTCCTGAGTTGTCATCGACTTGTGAGTTTAAATTGCACTAAGCTCACTGCTGCTTTTGGTAGAGTGGTTGGGAAGAAACTATCACTGAGGAACATTGTTCACATGGCTACCTGCAGTATGCTTATGGAGTTACTTTTGTGTCTTTATTATGCAATCAAACAGAATAGGTTTGCAATCAAAAAATAGATTTGAGAGTAAAACTATTGTCACTGCAATCTAAAAATGTTTTATTGCAAGTAAAATAAATTTGTTATTAAAATGCAAATCAAAAACTTTTCTTTGCGAATCCAAAGTTTTGTTTGAGAATCCAAGTTTTGTTTGAGAATTTTAAAGTTTTGCTTGCTGAATTTCATGGGCGGGACCTACACTGAAAGATGTAAGACATGCCTCTATTGGCCAGTCTTGAACGGAGTGACAGCTTGGCAACATCCACAGTTAGTAAACGATCTGTGGGTAACTAGCCAATTGAGCTAAGCTAGCAGCTACAGACTGACAAAATAATATATATATATTCTTAACCCATTACACTCATTTACACCCATTAAACTTTTGGATTCACAAACAAAACTTTTGGATTTGCAAAGAAAAGTTTTTGATTTGCATTTTAATCACAAATTTATATTATTTGCAATAAAACATTTTTTGATTGCAGTGTTGATAGTTTTGATTGCAAACCTATTCTGTTTGATTGTATAATAAAGACACAAAAGTAACTCCATATATGCTCAGTAGAAGCTTTCCATCATTAGCATGTAGCTTATCAGCTAGATGACCTCTCATCATCATTGTAACAAGGGGGGCAGAGGGCTGATTACAGAGATCAGTCTGTTATAGCATGCAGCGATTTATTAGATATATTACATACATATTGACATTAGTGCTGTTTGCTTAATTGGAGCATGAATTACAATAACTTGTAAGAGAAAAAGAAAAATATTTCACAATGGGAGCTAAATATAATGAAAAAAGTTACACTGCACTGCCTTAATACATACTTTTGCATTATTCAATAGTATGACCTTTGCTGACCTTTGTTGGAGATGAGATGCAGGAGAAATTATCCTTGTAATTTGTGTGTGCTCCCCTTTCCTCAGCAGAAACATTTAACTGAGGCACTCTTTACTTTTTCACTGTAGTCCATAAACAGTAGCGTTCTTCAGTGTGTCTGTCCACTGTCAATCCACTGCTGCCCCCTGCTGTCAGGCTGTCACAGCTACACGTAATGCAGATAAAACATAGTTTAAATGACCCTGCAGTCAACTACATGTGAATTGGATAACTGGACATAGACAGAAACACAACAAGAGCATCCTTCTTCATACCTGTAGTTTGAGCAGCCAGTGGTTGATTCACATGACAACTTGATAAATTATATTTCTGCTTCTTCACAATTCTCCAAGAGGCTGTGTTGTTCTCTAGCATTATTATTGTAAAAATATAACAGTAAGACCTGCCTGTTTTGATGATGTGGATGTAGGTGCAATAGGATTCAGGAATTTGTAGGATTCGTAGGTTTCAGTAAAATTCTAATGAAAAGTAAAAGGTCTACTAAACTATCTTTGTAATTTATCAGTACTTTTGTTTTTGTGACATGACAGAAAAATGAATTGAGTTCTGTCTTAATTCAATTTGAACTCTAATCACCTCAACAACATCAAAGGACCCTCCTACACAGAGTACAACATCAGTGAGGAGGTTGGAGAGGGAGTACAGCAGGTCCTGGGCACAAATAGGGGATGATGAGAATCTCAGACTGACTTCAGACCAGGACAGACACTACACCAACTGTCTTCGAGTCATAATGAGTCAACACACAAACCATTTAACATGACCACCAGACCAAAACCACTCAAGATCATCAACCAGGAGTCAGTGGATAACCAGAGAAAGAACAAGGACAACATCTTTTAACAGAGTTACAATTTCCCTTCATATACAGCCACCTGTCACATGATAACAAGTGAACTGTCTCTATTCACAAAATTCTATTCTCTATTATCTATCTATCAATACTCTATTCATGAAAATCATGAGATGCAGTTGAAAGCTATGAAAAAAAAAACAAATAAGAAGACTTTGAGTTAAAATTATGTAAAACTATAGAAAAGGGAGTTTTGTGACATCTATACTCATCCAATTCTTAAGATAAAAAACATTTCTGCTGGATGGCCCTGTATTGTGTTGTAGCAAAAGCTGAGCCAGGTTAATCTTTTCTAGACTCTAAAAGACACCCAGTCGTCTCACTGAAATGCATGATGGGGCTGCAAATGTCAGTCTGGACACAGCTTTAAAATGCTCAGTACACTCTTATCAAATGTGTTCACATGACTCTAAACTTTCCAAGTTACATAGTAGGCTAGCAACAGTCCATGTCTCAGGTTGGATTACCAAAAAGGTAAAGCAGACAACTTCACAAGAGCGCAAGAAGCTCAGGGGCCCCTAGAAGCTCCACATTATGTGTCTGTTGGTTTGCAGTACTATGATATGGTGATTCATTTAGAATGAATATACACTAAACTTTCCATTAACTGAGATGATAAGGGCCATAAGATCCTGCAGTATCTTGAAGTTGGGCCCTGTGTCACACACACATCCATGTAATTTAATTTCATGATATCTTCTCTGGTGCAGACATACACCATGCTTATACTGTATATTCATTTTATTTTATTTTAAAAACAAGCCAGAGTTGGGGGATTTCAGCCCTGCTTTGAAACAGCTAGTCCACTCTGTCTCTGATTCGCTCCTGCCTTTACCTGCAACCAAACAAATCCCTCCCACCTTCATACTTCTGCTCTGGCTGATTGGCAGGTGTATCAGCTACTCATTGGCTGCAAAGCGTCAGCTTTACGTTCGCTCCAGTTCACTAACCAATCAGTTGTCTTCAACAATCGCAACGCCATACGGACCCTACGGGCCGCCATGTTGGTGAGGGACTAATAACCACAGCACTGTTTGCGCTCCTTTAAATCTCACTGGGACCACAGAGCAGTATTTTTCTTAATCAGTTTTATAAAAGAAATATGATAAATAAATATTTTTTCTCACAGTGTTTTCTTCCCTTTTCCAATTAAGCTTTTATTAATTTGTATTTCCTGAATTATCAGTGTTTTAATGTAATATTTATCATTTATTTCTGAAATTAATTATTGAATTATTATTGAAATGAATAATATTCTATACATCATTCTATGTGCTACAGAGAACAGTTTCACATGAACATGATTTAAATAGCCTACCTCCATGAACACCTCTCCCCCATTTCCTTAACGAGTCCTCCTGTCCTTCTCTCCACCTTTTTTTTCTTGGCCATTCTGTCTCCCCTTCTTCCCCTTCTCCGTCATCCTCTCTTACCCATCACCACCTCACCTCACCTCCCTCCATGCCTCTCTCTCTTTCTCCCTTTCACCCTTCCCCTCTCTTTCTCTCCCTTTCTCCGTTGCCCTCTCTCATTCTATCTCACTGTAAAGAGCTGTACCTAAAAAACACCAGCACATACAGACTTGCACAAAGAATAATGAATAACAATGAGACCAATTAGGAAAATAACATAAACATATTAGAAACATATTTAGATAAGCAGATATTATAGACTATACACACCCTGACCTAACTAGTAGTTGCCATATTAGTGATAGTTGTGCTACTAAGTAGTAGTTGTAAGACAGTCATAGCAGTCATAGCAGTAGGAGATGCAACAGTAACAACAGTGGTAGCAACAGTAATATTATAATCAAAGTAAAAGCAGCAGTTATGTGTATAACGTACAGGATATAGTTGCAGCAGTAGTAGTGGTAGTCTGTATCACTTAAAGTACCAGTGCCAGGGTACTGTAACCTAAGTACTCATCTTTACCTACCCAGGGATCAGTAATGGTTTGTTTGCAGTAGCTAGTTGTTGTACAGGTTGCATTGGTTGCAGTATAGTTGTGACTACAGCAACAGCATTTTCAATAATTGCTGCTTTGACAATAGGTTAGTAGTTGCAGGGACAGTATCAGCTGCAGTAGCTGTTTAAGGTGCAATAACAGTATTACTTGCACTGCTTAATACTTGAGTAAAATAATTTGTGGTCAAGTACAATACTCATTTACAATACTTTTTTACATTAATTTTGTGTACTTGCACTTTGCTTCAGTAAATCCACTTTGTGCAGCTGTATACTTGGAGTGAAGAGGTTTTTGCTTATCCCATGACTGTTACTTGATAATAAAGATTCAAATAAAGTGTCGACAAGTAACCTGATGCATATAATGAAGTCAAAAATATGATGCATTGATTGAACATGATAATTGGTAGATCCAGTTACCCAACAGTATTAAGCACCACCTGGACCAGCTACATTAAAATGGAACCACATTTATTGCTTCAATAATTGAACAGTCTGGGAGTCATTTTGTAAAATGACTGTTTTTTTAGCACATTTCGTTGCCAATGAAAAATAACTTTTACTGAAGTACATTTTTGAATGCATATTACTTGTAATGGGGTATTTTATATTGACATTAAGTAAAAAAATCTTGAGAATTCTTCCTCCACTGGGGGGTGATGGGGGTTGCAGTACAGTAGGAGTTGCAGCAGTAGTTTTAACAGAAGTAGAAGTAGAAGTTACACTGATTCCATTACAATGCAACTGAAATGACTGTACAGTAGCACTAATAGTTGCAGTAGCAGTAGTAAAAATAGCAGTTGCTTGCCATAGTGGGCTGGTTTAGCCATGACTAACGTAAGAACATGATTTAGACGACAGTGTTAGCAGTTGGGCTGCACAACTTATTAGGAGATTAAAGGTCCAGCCTGTAGAATTTAGTGGCATCTAGTGGTGAAGGTGCAGATTGCAACCAATTGAATACCCTTCCCCTTACCCTCCCCTTCCAAGCATGTAGGAGAACCATGGCTCTGTGAAGGAGGATCAAGTGGCAACCCCCATGTTAAAATGTCCAACTTTACAGCAGACATAAACATGTTTACAACCTGGTACAAAAGGCTGGTCTCTATAGCTATAGCTAATTTCCCCATGCATGACAGCTGTATGGGGGGTGAATTTTTATAAAACTCATCCATTTAAATTTTATGAGGGCTTAAAATTATGCATAATTAAGGGTGTGGCCGCTTTGACTACTAGTGGGTGCTGTCACAGGCAAGCTGTTACCATGGCGACAACGTTGGTTAGGTAACATAACCATGGTGTAACCCCAGATTCACAGAGTATAGGCGTGGCCGTAGCCATCACTGTTTCAGTGAGTTTTCAGTTCATGAAAGTTTGGTAGCCTAAAAATTCTTGTTCAGCGTTAGTTTGTTCTAAAAGACCCTCGAAAGAGTTGGATGTCCATTTTTTCTTTGGTAAGTACATTTTGTTTTACTGGTTTTAAGCCTGTTTTTCGCTAGCGTTAGGGTCAGCTCCACCCTCTTGTCCAAATATGGTCACTTCTCGCTCCAAATATCCAAGATGGTGATGGTCAAAATGCAGACTCGAGGCTTCAAAACAGGAGTCTACAAACCAATAACATCACGGCCAATAATGGTCACGGTGGCTACGTCAGTTTTTACAGTCTATGAAGTCTCCCTGTGTCGGTATAAGGGGCTCATTCTAAGGTAACAAAAACACAAAGATTCTTATTTTCAGATGATTATACACTAATTAAAACCCACTTATGAATTATATTCCATTTCTGCCAAATCCATTCTGCTAGATGCCACTAAATTCTACACAATGGACCTTTAAGCTATACATGCACACCATAGAAAACTCTCACATCCCCTGTGTTGCTGACACACATACACCAAGAGGGTGACAGATTAAAGATTAAAAACTTGTGTAGATAAAATTTGCTTCACATGGAGGTAAATCACACACGCGCACACACACACACACACACACACACACACACACACACACACACACACACACACACACACACACACGGGGGAGGGTTGTCTATTGTTTCCATCTGGCCAATTGCAGGCTGAATATTTTTAAAGCTAATCGACCAATCACCGTGTACCTTCAGCAACCTCGCTCTTCCCACTGGCCTATAAAGTCGGGGGCTCCGGCTAGCGAGTAGGCAGCTGTCAAAGTAACGATTGTCTCTCACACCAACAGCAACACAAACTCCTATTCATCTATTTTTTCATCGTGCAATATTGGATATTCATCTCTTTTTCTAGCCTTCATCTAACATGGCGGACAGTAAAGTGGAAAGCAGCGGAGAACTCAGCGCCAAGGTAAGGACAAGAGGAGAAGATGCAGACAATGCTTTTTCTAATTCCTGCCTCCATTTATATCACTGATTTCCCTTTTTAAGCACACCGTCGACATAAAAGAAGACTTGATTTAAAAAATACTATCCAATATCGCATGTCTTATCATTAGCTTATAAGTTTAGTAAACACTGACATTAAGCTCTATACTATTGTAGTCCACTGAGTTGTATACTGTAGGTAAAGCAGCTGTGTGAATGGATGAGGAGTGAAGACAGGCTGGTTAAGTAACGTTACTGGTTTAGGGGAAGAAAATACATCAGCTCCTCAATGGGTTTTAAGCCTTTGCTGCTTTATTTTTTGAATGTTTAATGAACATGGAGCCAGACATGAAGAGATTAGAGCATATCAATGTGTCATTTTAAACTACATTTACGGGCTCCATGTGCTTTCTGTGTATACCACGGTCCCTGCCAACCAGTCCCCAAACTCATTGAGAGATTTGCCAATCGAATCGGTTCAGTTACGCACCTTATTTGTACATTGTACCGTTTATGTAGCTATAACCTAATTTAGAACCCCCCCTAATCAAATCAGCAGTTTAATTGAAAGTAGTAGTATAAAGATCATAATTTGTTAACTACGCGACCGCTCAGTGTTTCATGCAACGCTGTGGGAATAAAGCATACAGTTGATTTCTGATCTCTAAATATTGGGTCTATATTAAAGAGATGCCTGGTGATATTTCAGAATTGCTCAGATGTCACAATTCAGAATGTGTTTGAACATCCATATTCACACAACATTTTAATTGCATCTTAAATTTATATTCTGAAGGAGTTTTGTATACTATCGAGTTCGGACTGAGTTGTATGGTGAGACAACATGAGTAGCTAATAGGCTAGGAAGGCTATACATGGATATAACTACACTATCCAGCTTAGTCTCGCCAGGCGCTAACTCCAACAATAATAGTTTATTCATCTCCAGCTCCTCCTCACTGTCGGCGGAGAGCTCCGGTCAGTTGTTGAGAACGCGCATGGATCCATGTTTAGTAGTGTGTTATTCTGGAGGCAGCCTGTTGTAGATATTGCCTCCCAGTATTTATTGTCCTCTTTAAAAATGGAAATGGTTTCTCGAAGTCTGTCGTTTCTAACTGGTAGTTCTGTTGCGTAAGGGAGGCAGTTATTGTTGAGTCCCGCTTTTGTTTCTATGATGGAAGGACGGCACGGTAGTGCCAGTCTGAATGCAGCGCGCGGTTTGAGTGATGGATCGTTAGGTAGAGTGTAAAAGAGCTCTGTTTGCGATTGTATTACACAGGTCTGGTGGAAAGGAGTAACGAACAGCCTATGGCAATCACAGACAACTAAATTAAGTTAGAATTAGGGAGGTTTGCCGTTCATTTCCAATAAGAAAGCAGGTGGATGGTCGATACAGAGAAGGTTAGCATGACCCCTGAAGAATGAAAGGATGACACGCAGTCAGATGGATGGGTAGACAGCATGGGATTCTTCTGCATGTAGCAGGTAGTTATGTTAGGTTTCTGCAGCCTATGTGTAAGTAACATTTAGAAAAGTGGCTACAATACTAAAAGACATTGGATACAGCAGCGAGGACTACATGCCCTGGAAACATCTCTTACTACTACTACTACTACTACTACTACTACTAATAATAATAATAATAACAATAATAGTAGCCTATGTGTAGTACAGTAGCCTGCATGGAGATACATGGTGTCATTCAGGTAAGTTTGGTGGCTATTGGGGTTGTTTGAGGAGTTTTGTCAGAAGAAAAGCATGTATTTGCTTTGGCACTTTCTCTGATTAGCAGAAAGAGAACAGTCAGCTGCTGTGCTGCTGGGAGTTCTGGTCTGGGTGTGTCTGTTGTTTCCCCACCAGGCTGCAGTAACAGATGGTGTCAGGTTTCAGCCAGCCAGAACGAGGTAGGAGGGACTTAGAAAAAGCTGACCAATAGGAGGTCTGAGCTTCAAAGCACCACCTGTCGCTAAAAAGGCAACTTGCAGCCCGACAGCTTCATGGAACCGAGAAGGAGGGAGGGGAGAACATCTCAATGTTCCTCCCCTCTTTCAGCAGGACACACTTGTTGTGTCTGCTACCAATCAGAAAGTCCAGTTTGATTAACAAACCACATTTACTGTTGCCAGTTGGAACGTGAGAAAATTGCATTTTTGTGTGTTGTCTATTTGGTTTAGCAAGGGATACATGAAAATTAAACTTTCTTGATGTTGGGTGCCTATTTTTTTCCATGGTCATTTTAGTCATTAATGATAGGATGTCTTTCATTTCATTGTAAAACTTTGTGCCTATTTTGTGTCATAGCATGTGGCAACTGCTCCCTTCAGTCATTACAGTACATTTTGCCAATGCTATAGAGAGTTAAATTTTGCCTTGACCTTTTTAGACTGCCCAAATTCATGTAAATGGGATGGACAAAATATTAGAAACACCTCTCAGTATAACTCCAAAATAACCCTAAAATAAAGAAACACCTCTTGAAAACTGATTAAATAAAAACTGAACATTATAATCTTCATGAAGCTGGGATGTATTGTATGGATGTAGTATTATACACAGCATTACTTTTATCTAGGTGTTCCTAATAAACTGCTCAATGTCTGCACAGTGCCCCGGCAGTTTGACCACAGAGCAAAAGAAAGGACAATACAAAGTTTAAACAAACACAGAAAGATGTTGAACCTTTGCATTAGTATTTTGATGCAGAGAGCTTAAAGATCCCCTCCAGACTTGTTTTAACACATAAAATTGGAATAATAATGTGTGTCTGAACTATTTTTTCCACAGAAAAGCACAATTCGCACATTAACATTTGCACATTCTTAAAATGGCATCTATTCCTTCTCCCTCATTAACAGTTCCAGAATCTATGAATATGCAAATATTTTTCTTTTCAAATGTTTAAGTGCTTGATGTAAAATATGTCCTACTTCATTGAATAGTCCATTCTCAGTGTGCAATGGAGGCTTCAAGTTTCCACATCACACTTGTGTGGAGGATTAGCTTCCAAACTAGTTGTGATGTCACAAATCATGCTCAGAGGTACGCACCTTAAATTCAGATTTTTGATGAGCACAGAGAAACTTTCCTCCTTCAGTAAATGAATGTGAAAACAGCTTTTAAGTATCAAAGTCTGCACATACATCATTCTGCACAGTTAAGCTCAAACTACTAACTGTAGGAACAAGAAGAAAAACACATTTTTGAGTGGAGTGGGACTTAAATGTTGACCTTTCACACTCATTTGCTGGATACATTAAGACAGATCATTTTCAGTTTTGATCATTAGGTCATTTCTTTTGTCCTTGTGTTAATAACACAATACTACATTCATAAAACTGGATGTGTGTGTGTGTTTGCTTTCAGGAGCTGAAGGAGAAGAAACAGGCTGAAGAGACAAAGAATGGAGAGGATGCCACTGCCAATGGCAAAACTGTAAGAACAGATCCTCTCTCAGTTTTTAGAACATGAATGGTCTTTGTTTCTCTGCTGATGAGCAATATAACTGTCTTACATGTCAGGATGAGGAGAACGGAGAGCGGGAGAATGAGGTAGAGGAGGATGAGGAGGACGTGGGAGAAGAGGAGGAGGATGGCGAGGGTAGGTGTCTTCATACCATGCTGAACCAAATGGAAAAAGAGAAGCTGACACTATTTTTGTGAGACTCACACTCATTATCTCACTATTGTCGCCAGAACAAAAAAAAAACATATATATACAGTACTGTGCAAAAGTTTTAGACACTTTAGATGTTTAGATTCCTTTATGCAGTTCCATCAGGGAGGCGTCTGATCATCCCAAATTTATTCTGCGGCATGACAATGAGCCCAAACAGACAGCCAGAGTCATAAAGAACTATCTTCATCAACAAGAAGAACAAGGAGTCCTGCAACAGATGGTATGCCCCCCACAGAGCCCTGATCTCAACATCATGGAGTCAGTCTGGGATTATATAAAGAGACAGAAGCAGCTGAGAAGACGAAATCCACAGAAGAACTATAGCAACTTCTCCGAGATGCAGGAACAACTGACCTGCCAAGTACCTGAAAAACTGTGTGCAGGTGTACTGAAGAGAACTGCTGCTGTCTTAAAAGCAAATCTGCTCACACCAAATATTGATTTAATTTAGGTTTCTGCTTTTTACTCAACTTTGTGTGAAGTTTATTGATAAATAAAAACTATAAATGACAGTATTTTTGAAAGCATCCTCATTTTACTTTTAGTGGCTAAAACTTTTGCACAGTACTGTGCGTATATTACATTATATATGTATATAGAATTTCAGAATACTGTTCAGAATGATGGTTGGTTATTTGTAGAGTATGCTAAATTAACAATCACTTTTACTATTTGTGCAAACAACTGTATATTTACAACAGTAATTCACGTAGTACACTGACAACATAGCAGCGCTTAGAAGAGACTTATTTCACTAACACATGGTTAGCAGAATCTGGGAGGTGTTCTCCGGAGCTTCAGTGCAGAATACCAGTCCAGCCCTCTCTCAGAGGAGGAGCCTGTTTTTAAGCCTGTTTTTACTAGTGCTACTTTAGTTGATTGTGTGTTAACTCAGGTAAGAAAGGAGAAACTGCACTAAAGAATGTAACAGAAGAGTTATTTTATGAAGACAAGAAAGAAAATTAAAGGATCCTTGTTGGTAATGTTTTTATGAGGTGCGTACACACAGGTCCAGATGCAGGGCTGCATGACTGTGAAAAATACAACAAACCAACAGAAATGTCAATGTGCTGTATATTTGTGCATGTCTTTGTGATTACAATATATGTATTAATTACCATCAACCACTGAAGCAAGCTACTTCACACTGTTGTAGTTTATATGTATATATATATATATATATATATATATATATATATATATATATATATATATATATATATATATATATATATATATATATGTGTGTGTGTGTGTGTGTATACATACATTTATTTATTAAGTCAATAATTTCTCCTTATTCAAAATTGAATTTCTGCAGTATCTATAAAACAGGGAACAGTCAGTTCGTGCTGTACAGTCTGCTGACAACAAAACTGACTGATTCTACAAGTCTCTGGAACTCTACCAGAGGAGTGAACACCATTCTTCAAAAAGATATTCCATCATTTGGTGTTTTGTTGATGGTGGTGGAGAGCTCTGTTTAACACGTCAGTCCAAAATCTCCTGTAGATGTTCAATTGGGTTGAGATCTGGTGACTGTGAAGGCCATAGCATATGATTGACATCATTTTCATACTCAGTTAACCATTCAGTGACCCCTCTTGCCTTGTAAATTGGGGCAGCATTGTCATCCTGGACGAGACCACCATCAGGATAGAAATGTTTCATCATAGGATAAAGATGACCACTCAGAACACTGTGTTGATTTGCAGTGACCCTTCCCTCCAAGGGGACAAGTGAACCCAAACCATGCCAGCAAAATGCCCCCCAAAGCATAACAGAGCAACCAGATCCAATCACTGTAGGGGTCAAGCATTCAAACCTGTACGAGTCTCTTGGTGTACACTCGCCCATTTGTCAAGAATACGGTGGTGATGACTCATCTGACCATATCACCTTTTTCCACATCTCTATAGACCAGTACCTAACACACCCTGGACTCCAGAATGCGCAGATCTATCCAGTCGCCTCTCCATCAGCTTCGCCAAATCTGTTCACTTTTGTGAACTTTTTGGACAATGATAACATATGACTATAAGTCACTCATCAGGACAGGGAAATTTTCAACTCACTACTTTGGAGGCTCTCTCCTGCCGACACTGCTACCTCGCCGGTCGAGGTTTTCCAATGTAAACATCGGAGTAAACATCGAGGAAAAGGTGGAGAGGATAAACACCAGCTGCTATCCCGACCACATAGACGAGCAAAACCATCTCTACCTCTATCTCTTACATTGGAGGAAATACCGAGGTGAACATGGAGGGATTAAACACCAGCCACATGAATCTTCTGGGGACCCCAACTGCCCTGATGGTGACCTTTTCTCCCTGCTGTGGTTGGGAGGAAGGTGTACTGGGCACTGAGGGGCTCAGGAGGAGCTTCTACCATCAGGCCACTGGGATCCTGAATTGGGCTGCTGCCTTGGACTGGCCACTCAGTGGCCAGACTATGGCACTCAGCCCCTCACAGACATAGTTTATATTTTAAAAAAGCCTTAGTATTTCTTTACAACTAGATGCTGTAGTTTTTAACAAACATTACTTAAACAGGAGGAAAATTTATTGGGGACTATTATCAACAGCAGATTATATGTAATACATGTTTGGTTCTCTGCTCCAAGCAGCATCATTTACTTCTGTTCAGTAAGCTACATTACAGCCCATCAAAATCAACAAAGGATTAGGTTCAACAACTCTTCTTCAATATACTGTGTTCATTCCTGTCCATAGTAACCTACAGACTTCATAATACCTGTGAATGTATTGTTTTCCCCTCATATACGGATATTAGTTTCCCCTGTTGCACTGCCCATACGAGTTCCTATGATATTTTCCTGCCTATATACAATGTGAATTACATCTGTATTTTAACATGAATATTAGTTCAGATCATACACACCCACACATAAACCCAGATGATACAGCAAAGTACCAGATCTGACAGATAAACCTGAAAGCTGTCTACATCCTTTATCAGTATAGGATCAGAGGAATACCTGACACAGCTGCTCAGCGCTTCCCCAACTCTTTTTAAATGTATAATGCAGTAACATATATTTTACTATCATGTTCAAGTATCTCAGATTGACAAGAACAGAAATGACAGATAAGGGGAGGTTGCAGCAGTATTCACTGTAAGGTCAACATAATCCACACAGTAATGTGATGGGAGCATTGTTATCCAGGTCAGGTAATACATGTCCACTTAAAGCCTGGGTTTATCCTGCATCACTGCATCAGTCTAACAGGCTGTGATTATCTGTGTGTATTCAGGTGATGAAGAGGATGATGAAGAAGATGAACTTGATGGGCCAACAGGGAAGAGAGCAGCTGAGGATGATGACGATGATGAAGAGGTGAGAAAGAGCTGCAATGATATATGTTCAGTTATAGGAAGAACAGTGACCAAAGAACACTTAGTGGCAGCTAAAAGGGACAGTTGATCCCTCACACTATAGAAAGGCCTTCACCCTGAAGCTGAACAAAAGTGGGGTCACCAGAGCTCAGTAGCCTTTGTATAGAGGAGGATTAGGGGCAACTTCATAAAAACCATTATATTTAATATATATTCAACTCAACTCAATTCATTCAAAGAAATGCAGGCAACTGACAAGTTATGAGTATAGTGTGTTTCCATTAACCTGAACTTCACAGATATTGTATCTTCTAAATTTCACATCACATCAACATCCTCATCTTTATAATGCACTGACAGGACAGTGAATTTAACTCCACAAGGCAGTGACTGATGGGCAAGATATTGTCTAATTCAGTAATGGAGACTATGAAGATAAATATTCAGATGCATGGTAACTTTGCCCACTGTCAATATATGAGGAAGTAGTTGGTAAGCAGACTAGATTAGTTGGCACTGGGACACAGTGATTATGTGATTGATAAAAGCTGATAATGAAAGATGATGGTGACTTGAGCTGAATATTGAAACCCCTGAGGTATAGATGTGAGGGCTGACACTGAGGTTGAAGCCTGAATGTGGAGGTGGAGAGATGAACTGATCAGAGAGGAGTGGGCTGCTGGCAGCTAAGGAGGAGTCTGAACCTGCACTTCCTCCGGTGGTCACTAGATAGAGCCTCCAGAACATCCAACTTGTCTTTGCCAAACACAAAGGGGATAGAGAAGTCATTATATACATAGAGGATCTCTATAATGTTCTTATTTTTCATTCTGATTGGTTTGAAGGTGCGGATTAACTTTTAGTAACCAGATAGTATAACCAGACACATATAACATAGGTGTTTGATTTCAATGAATGCCTCAGATGATTAATTATTGGCATAGGAAAGAAGTAAAAACAAAGTTATGCTACAAAAATTTGTATTAATGTTTGGGAAAGGGACCATTGGGAACCACTGGTTTAATACATAACAATGCATGGTATTTTATAAGCTTATCTTTTGTTTTTTTGTTGTTTTTTAATGAAATCTTAATTTACAAAGTAACTAGTATAGCTGTTAAGAAATGTTGTGAAGTAAAAAGTGCAATATTTCCCTCTAAAGTAGTGGAGTGGAAGTATAAGAATAATATGGAGAAACTCAAGGAAAGTACAGGAACCTCAAAATTCTGCTTAAGTACAGTGCTTGAGGAAATGCACTTGTCAGAATTTTAAAACTCCTTGCCCAGCCTTGTGAGTGCCTTCCTGTTTAGTTAGATGTTGCCTTGCAACATAAAAGGCTCAGGAACTATATCTTATGATATTTCAAACAGAAAAATGAGATAAACATTTGTTATGTGTAAATATTATATTTTAAATTAGATTTTACATGTGGATTTTGTTGGCAAGAGGCCATGGTATAAGCAGGATAATCATTCAATTCTATTCAGTTCAATTCAATTCAATTTTATTTATATTGCGTCAAATCATAACAAAAGTTATCTCAGGGCACTTTTCACATAGAGCAGGTCTAGACCATACTCTTTAATTTAGAGAGACATTCCCCCATGAGCAAGCACTTGGTTACAGCAGCACAGAAAAACTCCCCTTTAACGGGAAGAAACCTCAAACAGAACCGGACTCTTGGTGGGCGGCCATCTGCCTTGACCAGTTGGGTTGAGAGAGAAAAGGAGGTAGGGGGAGAGGGGTGAGAGACACAGAGAAGCATAATAACAACAATAATAACAATAACAACGATAATAATAATAGAAGTATGACTAGTAATAATAATAGCAGGAGTGGGTGTTGAGGCAGGATACCAACAGGACCACGCCACAACGGTGTCCCTGCAGCCATGTTTCTCGCTGTCCATAACCAGGTGGTCCAAGTCCCTCATCCTGTGAGACAAGAAAGCAAAAAACTCCGGGGACGAAGCAAAATTAGGCAGTCTAGGCCTATAGCAGCATAACTCAGGGCTGGTCCAAGGCAAGCCTGGCTGGCCTTAACTAAAAGCTTTATCAAAAAGCAAAGTTTTAAGCCTATTCTTAAATGTGGAGAGGACCGAATCTGGAAGATAGTTCCATAGGAGAGGGGCCTGATAGCTGACTGTAGGAACCACAAGTAAACCTGCATTCTGGGAATGCAGTGTTCTAGTGGGATAATACGGTACTGTGAGCTCTTTAAGATCTGATGGTGCCTGACCGTTAAGGGCTTTGTAGGTGAGGAGAAGGATTGATCTCTTTTTCTAGTTTTTGTCAGTACACCTGCAGCTGTATTCTGGACCATGTGGAGAGTCTTTAGAGATTGTTAGGGCAGCCTGATAATATGGAATTGCAATAATACAGCCTAGAAGTAACAAATGCGTGAACTACTTTTTCTGCATCTTTTTGAGACAGGATGTGCCTGATTTTTTGCAATATTATGTAGGTAAAAAAGGCGGTCCTTGAAATTTGTTTTATGTGGGAGTTAAAGGACATATCCTGATCAAAGATAACTTCCTGATTCCTTACGGTGGTGCTGGAGGCCAGGGTAATGCCATCTAGAGTAGCTATATCATTAGATAATGTGTTTCTAAGGTGTTTAGGGCCAAGCATGATAACTTCAGATTAGTACTGATCAGCACTGATGTTTTGCGAAAACCATTACATCCATTACGATACATTCAGTGACACTTGAACATTATAGTAAGACTCGGACATTAATCTAACATGTTTCAGACCTGCCTGAGTCACATTAAAAAAGAAGCAACGTAAAAATAGCAAAAATAAAGAGGCAAAATACATGGAAGTTGGTTTATGATTGTGGAAAGCTCTATGTGTGCACACCTCTGCTAATTGAAGATACACTTTTGTGCTCGCTGCAGTTTTCATTATGGACCAATCTGTGTGCTGAAATGTGGACAAAGGCTTGATACACTAGAAACCACTCCCCTCACTCAAACAGACGCAAACCATAGGCTAATTGCGCTCAGCTGGAAAACTTTATGGGCATGTTTGCGACGGCATACTATTAGCGCAAAATCTTTTGTAGACAAGACCTTAAAACGGAGCAGATTGTGGGTGCAAATGCTACGCAATTCACAGTGCTATTGGCGGCGCAATCCATTCTTTGTGGATTTGGCCCGTTGTGGGCATTCTCCTGGATGACTGTAATATATTTAAACACAGTTAATTTAAATTTGACTACTTTTAGATCAACACAAATAAAAAATTAATCCCCTCAAAATTTATTTCTGGCTTGAAACAGCATGCTGTAATTTCCTAATCATTTCCCAGGAGGTTTACTGGAAAGAACTAATTAATCTGGGACAATTTATAGCAAAAATAGAGACAAAGTTGGAGAAAGTTATTTAATTAGACTTGAGATTAGTTGAGTTTATAGGCAGTTGCTGATATGCAGTGGAAATAACTCCTCCATTTAAATAAAGCTTGGCAGAAGATTTAACTGAATTGAACTGCTAATTCAGTAAATAAAATATGAAAAATCTAAATGGCCACTTTGCAGCTCTGGCTTTCTATAAAGCTGCTCTTTTCCTTTTTTCTTTTGCATATTTCTGATATTATTTGGTGACATACTGCTTCTAATCTATGTTCTATATCGTTCCACATCTATAAATACAATTTTTATTTACATCAAATCTAAAACCAAACAACAAATTAGTTAAGAGTCTTTCCTCTCATGTTAGTGACTGTGGAGCTGTCATTTGTTAAGATTATTAGGTAACCAAGCATCCAGCATCTTAACACAGCACAGCCCGCATCTCAGAAAAGCATCTCTGCTTTTTTCTAACCAGCTGACTGGCTTGCATGCAGACCAGTGTTATATGTACCTGAGACAACACCTATCACCCTGTTCTTTATTTCCAGGATGAATTTGAGACCAAGAAACAGAAGACAGATAAGTAAAGTCTGCAGTGGCTGCTCTGTCTGGAGGACGACACCATCAAGAGACAGACAGTTTTCTAGCAAACCTTCAACACCTCAGTCCTCCCTTCTTAACGAGAATACTTTTAAAAAGAGAATTTGTTTGTATTTTTATTTACATTTTATATTTTTGTATATATTGTAAAGAGGACGGCCAATTTGCAACAGTAATCTTTCTGGTTATCAAGTGGTGCTTTGAAGACTTTTAGATCCAGAGTCGTTATCATGAGCCGTCCACATTCTGTATGAACCAACCAGATGCATCCAGCCTATCATTCCATTCACACTCACACCTCCAACATACTGCAGCATGTCCAACACAACACACACACACACACACCCTGGCTTACTTTACTCCAACATGGGATTCATGTATCAGTTGGAAAAAGGTGTGTTGACCTGTAATCACATGGGAGTGTTACAGTAATTCAGTACTTCTCAGGGTGCTGAGTGTGGATTAGTAGTACTTTGTATGACATTCTAAGGCGGTAATTTCTGCTGACCATCTGTCTCTGTCTGTTATGGCCTAGTTTGAATGTTTTTTATGTTCTGTTCTGTATGCTCTATCTGTGCTATTTTATTGAACAATAAACAGTCATTTGATTTTGTTTGTAACTGTGCTGTTTTGTGCAAAACACAGTCTGTGCACTGTGTATTTTACACCATCTCTGTGTCTTCTCACACTTGCACTACCCAGCACAGATGCAGTGGTAGGTGATGGGAATAAACAGCAGGCAGCGGGATGCTACAGATGTCAGCTGTAAACTGACTTCTGCTGTTGGATTGTGACTGTCACAGATGCATCATCATGCCTTAACACGAGAAAAGCTGGCAGTTGATCCAGATGAGTAAGACCAGAGCTGTCCTCTGACCCACAATTCTCTTAAACTTCCTCAAAGAGTGTGGACGACATGTCTGTGTTTAGGATTTCAGCATTAATCAAATAATGCTCATTTACACTAGATTATAAATAAACAATTTCAAACAATATTTTTGACTCTGATTTGCTTTCACAACCATGTTTAATTTCCCATTTCCATTCGTCAATTATTACCTTTATCAGGGTCATGACTACCAGTGAAGAAAAATTTTGACTTATCTCATCATTAACTATTTCTTCTGGGTCACAATTAATTTGTAATTTGTCACACTCACAATCAGTTGCATATTTTCATGTGTCATGAAAGCTGAAAGTTTGATACATTTTCAGAAAAGATGCTACACATTCCAGCTCCAGGTCTAAAGGCAAACAGCAATTTTGGTGAAATGTCAACAACATTTTAACAGTCTAACATTTTTTGAAGAAAGAGTGATGGATGAGGTTATTTCCACCTGTTGTCAGTGTATGGTTCTCCTTAGCTCACATTATGGTTAAAGTTACAAAGGTTTGGCACAGTTTTTACATCTGCTGATGAACCACGTTGTGTAACAGTGTCCATCCTCCAGTCAGGCATGGACAATCATCTATTTACTGATTCAAACATGTGGGATATGGTGAATAATGAAATGAGGTCAACAAACCACAAGTCAGTTCACCAAACAGGAGGGACAAAGACTACTTTGAAGGAAATGTTTTACTGTATGCAGAAATTGGGCTTTTGTAAGAGTTAACACAAAACAAACTGCCAACTGGAGACCGCCTTGAAGCCAGAAACGACCAATAAGTATACTGCCAGTACTCTCAAAGGTTGCTGGTCTACATTGTGTGCAATTTGGCTTTAGAGCAAATCATTCCACTGAAACTGCTACCTTGCACTTAATAGAACAAATTAAATCAAGACTTGACAAAGGAGGAGTAGTTGGTGCTGTATTTTTAGTTCTGCATAAAGCATTTGATACAGTCAATTATGATGTTTAAATATTGAAACTCTCTTAATTTAACTTCTCATCTGGAGCACTGGCATGGATGTCTTCATATTTATCAAATAGGAGACAATCTGTTAAAGTTGGTGACACACTGTCCAATAACATGAAGTGCACAATGGGTGTTCCACAAGGGTCAGTGTGAGGTCCCCTATTATTTAGCCTATATATTAATGATGTCCCTCAACAGTGTCATGATGCAGAACTACAAATGTATGCAGAAGACACCATTGTGTACACACATGCAAAAATAGCTGAGTTAGCTGCTGCTGAGCTAACAATCGCATTGGAAAGGATCACACATTGACTTGATCAATCATGTCTAAGTCTAAATGTTAACAAGACAAAAGGTATGTTTTTCTCTAAGACTATGGTACAACCTCCTAATGCTGATATTTTCATAAAAGGTGAAAACACTGACATAGTTACTGATTTAAAATATCTTGGTGTGACACTGGATCCAATTTTGAACTTTAAGAAACATGTTAAAAAAACGGTTAAAACCATAAAGTACCACTTAGCAAATTTTAGACATATTAGAAACTGTCTCTCTTTGGATGCAGCAAAGATATTTATGCATGCTATGATTCTTTCCCATATGTCTTATTGCATCACATGTTGGGGGCAGGCTGGAGAAACAGCCATAAAACCTTGAGTCCTTATACAAACAAACTTTAAAAACTCTGGACAAAAAGCCAATGCATTTCCATCACAGTAGGGTACTGGAGAAATACAATTTACTGAGCTTTGAGAACTTTAGATTATTCTCAAATTTGTGCCTAGTTTATAAAATTTTGAATGGTTTGGCCCCTCCTCCACTATGTGACTTTGTGTACACGCGCTTTGTAAGTTCTATTAGATCCTCCAGAATATCCTCTATACAAGATTGTACCATACCATTTTGTCACACTGCATTTGGGCAGTCAGCTTTCTCTGTGAAAGCCACAACTCAATGGAATGCCCCACCTGATGATATGAAGAAATGTAGTTCTATCAATGCATTCAAGACCAGACTGAAACATGTACTAAAATGTTTCAAACTGCACACTGTCCCATTCATTAAATAAATAAATCAATAAAAATTAACAGTTAGCTCACAAGACTCACTTTGGTTTTAAAGCTGTTTACAGTTTTCATGGGCCTGTGTTCTTAGAAGCACTTTGTGACTGAGGTTGTGAAAAGACAGTTGATATTACAATATTATAAAATTCACATCACAGTTCTTAGCAACAACTTTATTAAGTGACCAAGTAGCTTTGTCATTGGTTCTTTTCTGTCATACATGTAGTTTGAATCAGATTGTCCGGCAACATTCATCACATTCAGACACTCAACACATCCATCTAACACAAACCACATCACTGCAGCTGAAATTCAGATTTTTAACAACAGATGGAAACTGCTCTGTCTTGCTTCATAATGAAGACTATGTAATGTCATCACAACTTCGCACACAAATGTGGACGCTGAATTGCAGACTTGTGTAAACAAACATGGCTGATTCATTTAAGTGTCAAAATTTTTAGAAAATGAGGAATTGCAATCCCCAAAAAAATTCCCGTGTTGATCATGGTAGTGGAGCTGATGTAGGTATGCGGCCACGGAGGTACTCCAACACTGCATCCGTTCCTTTAGCAACAATGGCTGCTCTTGGTGTGCGGAAAGGATTCCCCTCCAGACTAAGACACCTGAGGACAACACAGGGTTTGAGTGCCCCAATAGAAAAATTGTTACCTGCATTTGATGCAAAATACCTGGTTCAATTCCAACCAGGGACCTTTGTTGCATGTCATACCCATCTCTCTCCCCGTTTCCTGTCTGCCACTTCACTATCCAGATTATATTGAGTTTTTCAAATCCTATTCTCACCAGTTATATTAAACTCAATAAAAAGCAAAAATAAATTCCTGTATTGAAAAATACAGGAATTTATATATTGAGCCCAAACGACAATTAAGTACAATACAAGACAGATTGTGCTTTGAGTACTTGCAGAGAGCTGTGAATCTCTCACAGTTCTCTGTGCTATACTACTACTACTTAGGAACAAGTAATTGACGCAGTTTGAGGACGGGTGTTAGTTTCACCTCATAATCATAATGCAAGACTTCTAGAAGACTTCTAGCAGTGGACACTGCACATGTAGAATACTGAACAGCACCAGTGGTGGTGTGCTGCAGTGAAGGATCTGAGACTTAGAAATAGTTGGGAGAAGGAGGAGGATAGTGTGTGTTTCTTTGTTCAGGTGTGCTCCTTACCTAAGGCTGACACACAGGCCCAGTTCAGGGGGTATGTTCAGCAAGTCATTGTTTGACAGGTCCAGTGTTGACAGATGAACCAACTTCATCAGACGACTAGGGTCCAACGCGCCCACCTGATTGTTACCAAGCAACACCGTATCCAAGGAAACTATCTGATAGAGGACTTCAGGGAAGGACTTGAACCTGTGTTCAGATCAGAGATTCTGACTCAAAGACCTACTTTACTATAGGTGCTTTCCATTCAACTAATACTGCTTCTTGTCCTCCATCCTCTGGCCCGTGACCTGGAAATCTATTGAGAGGAGGCTCCCAGAGGAATTATTCTACATAATTTACCATTCAAAAGGTTGGACACACTTTCTCCTTCAAGTGAATGGGGATGTGTGTCCAAACTATTATTATAGTATGATTATATTCAAATATAGATTCAGTAAACAAGCATCTACTCTATTTAAATAACATATTTTGGGACCTGTTCTACCAATGACTGTAATGAATAGGGGTTATTTATCCTTCTGAAATCAGTATTTTCACCAATGAGAAAGTGAATACTGATACACACACAGGTACAAAACATCCAAAAGCTTGATGAGACATCATGAAAAATATGACAAAACTAAAATCAACAAAATGAACCCAAGACATTGATGCTTCTTTGTTAAAACTGCTGTCTAGTAACATTATGTATTATGTGCTATGTGTGTGTATGTCCATCTTCCTCTAGAGAAGCTGCTGTGAGCTCTATGTGTAAAGGGCTGCAGGTGAGCCTCTCTGATTGAATGATTATGTAAATGAGTGCTTAGGTGATTCCTCTTTCCACTTCCACTTTGTAATGCTGTATATTGTAAATAGCATCATGCAAGTAGCTATGGAAGCCCTTGTAAGGGTGGGTAGCAAATGTAGTTTTCTCTCTGTATCACCTGTTTTTAGAGATTAGATAAGAGATTTGTGTTTTTGTTTCCTTTTTGTTTTGAACAGGTAATCATAGGTTGGACTGATTTAGTTTGTTGTGTTACTGTTAGCAAACCTTAAAGCAAAAATGTCCTATAACTTGTAAGAAATGAATAGCTTGAAGACTGTTATCTCTTGTTGCTGCTGATTCTTTGGAGCTAGGAAAAGGGGATCCTCATCTTCATGTTGCGCCAGGGTTTCTAAGGTAGCTAAGGTGTGTGTTTGGTGGTTGTGCAAACTTCAGTTCCATTAAAACAGATTCCAGCAGATGATGAAGATTTCATTTGCAGTTGAACTGGTCTTGAAAGAGTGAGTTACCTGTTGTAATTGAGGATTATGGAGCGTAGTTTAGTTAGGTTCCTCATTTCAGATGGTAAATCATTCAGCTGGTTATTCCTGAAAGAAAAAAATGCCACACATTAGTGCAATATTAACTCCTTTACTAATGATTCTATATCTAAATCCTATTCCTGTCCTGTTCCTAGGCCCTTGTCAGACATGAAATCTGTGACATTGCTGGCTGTTAAAGTATTCAAACACAAGTCTCCTTCATGTAATGTTTAGTAATGGCTCTATTCAAATGTGACATGACCACTATAGATGAAGCTGCAATGCTTGCAAAATATTTGGCACCAAGTCCGTGAACAGGAGCAGTGGCACTAATGGAAAATCATGGTAATAGTGTAGTGCCAGATTTGACATCTTATTTTACAGTTGAATGTTTATCACTGTGACTTTATTTAAGATCACTGTGAGTGTGAGAGACACCCACCTCACTCCAACTTTCACTAATTTAAATCAACTCTATAGATCACACTCAAAATGAAAATGACAAAGTATTAGATTGGGACACTCATTTAATCCCTATTTATTCAGATGCTGTATGTAAAGTGTTTTGCTGGATCATTTGCTGATCATTGTGTTGTCTTGTTCCTCGTATGCAGTGTATCATAAGCAAAATGGTGGAATAAAAACACATTTTGATAGACTGATCTGACTGACTTAAAATAAGCTAATTTGCAGTAGTAAGTTTTAGAGTTGTAATATATAATAAATATAATATATAAAAATATTAGATAACAAGTGCTCTTTTACTGTCTGACATCTGAGCATTCAGTTCAGACTTTTGGAAGTGTTACAGAAATGTTACAAGGTCCAACCTTGTAAGATTGCTATTGTGACTTTTATAGAATCTCTGGGCTTATTCATATGGAAAGAGTAAATTATGAAAAAAATACTCATATATAAATAATTTTACTTAAAATAAACAATTAATACAATTAATTATGTTAATGTATTTCTTTCATTTTCATCAATTAAAATGAGCTTATATTTAAGATGTAAGGAAAAACAAACAAACAAAACCCAAAAAATGGTTTTGGGCATTTTAATATGACATGTAAGCTGCTTCTGATGTGGAGAGAGAGAACATCCTGTTTCTTTGTTTCTTCTTAAGTTATTGGGACCATGTAGAGTGTTAAACATAAATGTTACCATTTGATGTACTGTACCAACGTTAGCTTATAGTTAAGTTTCATCTGCAGTCTCTTCGGCAGGTCACAATTAAAACATATAAAAGCACAATAACAGTACAAAGCAAAAAACACACAGGACACATACAAAGTACAAAGCTACACACAATAATAATCGTTCTGGCCAATGAGCCGTTGTTGATGTTTACATTTTTCAAATTGAAAGACCAAAATGTTACTTCCTACCATTCTTTTTTTACCCCTGCTGTACCAAAATCATACCAAACTGTGACCCGAAAACTGAGGTACGTACGGAACTGTAAACTTGGTGTGCTGTTACACCCTACTGACTGCCCAAACACAGCGCAACAAAATGGTATGGTACAATCTCGTATAGAGGATATTCTGGAAGATCTAATAGAACTTTCTGAGCAAGTGTACACCGGTCTGACTCCACTGACAGGACTTGTTTTCATTTTTACCATTGATCAGACAGCCACTTAACACGAATATGAATTTGGGAACGTGTAACACCACAACTAATGTGAACAGATAATGATGGATATCCGTCTCTCACAAGCAGCCAAAACCTGTCCGTTAAGCCATCAGCCGAGTCGTTTTATCAGTCAGCTGAGTTTCAGTCGTCTTGTTGAGAGCTGCAATGTTTCAACATTTCTCTGAACAACATTTCCCTTTTGTGTCAAATGTTTCCATTGCTGCTCTGAAGCTCATTTTTTTCTGACTGCTGAGCTCCCCAAAAAATCCCGAGCTAGAAAGCAGGTTGTTTTACTATGACAACAGGCAATAATGAGTTGTCATGTCAGCCAACTACCTGCATATTATACAATTTTTAATATTTAACAGTTATAAATTTGGTGATTTTAATATCGATTATTTATTCTGTTTTGATATGTTTGAAAATGTAACATAAAGAGTGGTTAATGTAATTGTTGCTGTTTTTTTTAAAATGTGATGAGATGTTATTAAAAATGCACAATAAAAGATGGTATGATTAATCTCATGGCATCCACTTTGGGAACCACTGCTGTAGTGCCAGCCTCTCCAACGTGAATACTTTCTGTGTTTTATGTCATTATGAACAGATTATCTTTGGATTTTTGACTGTTGGAGAAAACAAGACATTTGAAGATGGCTGGCCTTTTCCTCCCAATATTTTCTGACATTTTATAGGCAATTTGTTTTATCAAGAAACTAATCAGCAGATTAATTGATAAAAGAATTGTTAGTTGCAGCCCTACATATTAATACTGTATGAGCAGAACTTATAATGGAAATAAGAAATCTCTGTGTTGATCTTTGTTGGTGTGTGTTAATCTGTGTGCGTACCTGAGGTCAATGTGTGTCAGCTGCAGTAACTTGCAGATGTCAGGAGGACAGCAAGTCAGTTTGTTGAAGCCCAGATTGATATCTGATAGTGAGGACTGGAACTCCACCAGTCTGCATACACAGTTCACAAATCTGTGGTTAGTCTGGAATTCATCTCTGTTCAAACAGCCTTTTGTTGTAATATTATCTTTGATCTCAGTCCCACCCTGATGATGTCAGCACCACTCATGTTGAGTGTGAGTGATTGTGTGTATGTGTGGTTGTACCTGGTAGGTATGGAGGTCAGCTGGTTCTTGCTGAAGTTAACAGTGGTAATAGCTTGATCTACTGCAGCATCAAACAGCTCATCTGGAATATTATCTGCCTGCTTCTCACTGAACACAAACACCAAGTTAGTTAAACTCTAGTAACTTTAACTTGAAAAACATCAAACACCCTGTGATGTGAAAGTCGCTGGTAGTGCTGAAACCAGTGTAAAGAAATATACAACCATGCAGCTTTAAATTCCAGTTTATGACAACTTGGGTCTTATTCTGTTATTCAGTTAAGATAACACGGCACTTGCCAAAGTAATTACTGAGATCTGGGAACACGGTGCCATCACTAAAATTAAGTCTGATGGAGGTTTGACTATTTGGAGGTCAAACTGGAAGTGAGCACACCTAAAATGTTGCTAATAGTCCTTCATTGTACAGGAAAACTGTGCGCAAAACTACAAAAAGTGCAGTAGGTCAAAGCTAAAACAGGAAGGCAGTCTGGATGCTGGATTTTAGAGGCCAATACTGATGTCTGATAATAACAATGCATTCGTCAATATTTACTCTTTTTTCCATAAACACATGTCATAAAACATTTTTGATAAGGGACATTTTACAGTGTAAAAACAAACCTGTCAGTGGAAAACTGTAATGGTTAATGTTGGACATATAAAGCTTTATTTACAAGTGACAGCATGAATAATAATTTAAACAAATACCTTGGTTTTCTCTTCCAAAATAAGTTATCTAACTTGGGGAGTTTGCTTCCAACTTATCTGATCTGATTATAACTGGTTACCCTCTCAACTCAGTATAAAACTGTATGTGGCGGTAAACAAGCTCAGACAAGCCACATGTATAGAACCTGCCCAGCACCAAACCCATGACCCTGTACAGGACACGCAGTGTAGGGAATGGATGGATCTCAGCCAGAGGCATGCTAAATCTGCAACATCCAAGCTGTGATTTGCAAAATGAGATCATTTCCTTCTGCTCATTTTGACACATAAAGACATGGCACAAGTTATTGGTACCCTTGCATTTTATTAAAATAATGTACCATTTGCCCTGAACAATGTTGAAATTAAAATATATTTTAGTGTCAATGCATGCCTATGTTAGGTTTGCAGTGGAACAAAACAAAAAAGTTGTGAAAATAACTGAATTCATGCTTATTCTACATTAACCATGCTCATTCTAAAATGCCTGCACAAAATTATTGGTACCCTTTAGAAGTTGTAAGAAATAATTGATTTGTAGTGATACTTTAAGCAGACTATTGTTTTAATTAGTATCACGTGTTTTCATCTTATAATCACTCATGCAGCTAGTTTAAAAGGAGAAAGTTACTCTGCTGTTTTGTGCCACTGGGTGCATCACATTGAACATGGAAAACAGAAGGAAAACCAGACAGTGGTCTGAATACATTAGAAAAAAGGTAACAGCCAAGCATGGTCAACGTAAAGGTTACAAGAGCATCTCCAAAGAGTTTGATGTTCCTGTGACCACTGTTGCCAATGTTATTAAGAAGTTTAAGGCTCATGGAACTGTAGCCAACATCTCCGGATGTGGTCGCAAGAGGAAAATTGGCCTGAGATTGAACAGAGGGATTGCGGGAATGGTCTAGAAATAACCAAGGAAAACTTCAATACAGATCCAAGCTAATCTTAAAGTTCAAAAGTACAAAAGTTTCAAGCCACATCATCCGTTGCTGTCTGAATGAAAATGGGCTCCATAGCAGAAGACCCAGAAGACCCCCCTTCTAAGAGGGAGACACAAAAAGCCAGACTGGACTTTGCCAAAATGCATGTTGACAAACCACAGTCCTTCTGGGAGAATGTGCTTTGGACAGATGAAACAAAATTAGAACTTTCTGGTTAAACACACCAACCCTATGTTTACAGAAGAAAAAATGGAGCTTTCAAAGAAAAGAACACCATGCCTACTGTGAAACATGGAGGAGGCTCAGTGATGTTTTGGGCTTGCTTTGCTGCCTCAGGCACTGGGTGTCTTGAATCTATGCAGGGCACAATTAAATCAGGAGACTTTCAAGGCATTTTGGAGTGAAACATGCAGCCCAGTGTCAGAAAGCTGTGTCTTCATCATAGGTCATTGGTCTTCCAGCAGGATAATGACCCCAAACAATACATCAAAACGCACCCAAGAGTGGATGAGAAGAAAATGTTAGACTGTTCTGAAGTGGCCTGCTATGAGTCCTGATCCGAATCCCATTGAACATCTGTCGAAAGAGCTGAAACTTGCAGTTGGAAGACGACACCCATCAAACCTGAGAGAACTGAAGCAGTTCGCTCAAGAAGAGTAGGCTGAACTACCAGTGGAGAAGTGTAGAAACCTTACAGAGTTACAGAAAGGGCTTGACTGCAGTTGTTGCCTCAAAAAGCTGTGCTACAAAATATTAAGCTAAGGGTACCAATATTTTTGGCCATGCCATTTTCATTTGTTTTATTGTATTAAATATGTTACGTTGTAAATCAAAAGCAAAGTTTCAGTTATATTCAATGTGAAATAAAGAATGATGGATACCATATACTTCTGTTAGTTTCAACGTAATACAGAGAAAATTTAGTTTTTTTAAGAAAAGGTGGAAGGGTACCAATATTTTTGGCCATGTCTGTATAACTATTCAAAACAAATGGCATATTTGCAACCCATACATGAGCATGCAAGAGCCCTGCAGGACTCATATTACTCTGCAGTTAGAGAGCGACACAATCATTAATGAAATTTGATGCTGTGTGTGCAGTGTGTATCGCTAACCTGTACATCAATGACTTGAGAGTTTTAATGTTATGTACATTGACCCTGGCCTGGCTGGGTAACGTCATGGCTGTAGGTCCTTCATCTGCTCTCTCAGGTTCCTCTGCAAGTCTCACACACACACACACACACACACACACACACACACACACACACACACACACACACACACATTAGAATAGGCTCTCCATCCCATTTAGTGGGTGAGAATAGTAAGCAGGTTAAATATATTCAGATGTAACTCGTAGAACCAGGAGAGTCAGTAATGTCAGCAGATTATTGAGTTAAGTAAGTAAAGAGTGTTGATTTTCTGGGCTACAATGATTTAAAACATGAGTTCACCATCAGTTTTACACATGGAAACTAAATGAAACTGGAGTTTAGGGAGTATGTTTTAATTAGTATATAATTACTTGAAAATAAGAATCATTGTGTTTTCGTTACCTTAGAGTGACCTTATTACCTTAGAACAAGCCCTTTAAATTTACAGAGGGAGTGGGACCTCTTCCACAGAGCACGCCATGTTACATCGCCATGTTTCTACAGTAGCTCTGAACGGACAAACCAAACACTGGCTTTAGAGAGTGCCTTTCATAATGAATATGCAAGTTTTCGTGTATTCAGTTTGTTGCAATCTGAAAACTCACTGCTAGATGCCACTGAATCCTACACACTGCAAACCAACACAGCTTGCAGTGTCCAGTCTCCTGAGAAGAAGCAACAAAGCAGTATGGCAGACTAGCATCACATTTTATCTGGAAGATAACTGAATGATAGAAGAAGGGGAGCTGGTGGCTTCTAACTGAGATGAGAAAACAATGACACTATATTTGAGCAGTTTTCACTACATTTGTCAGTGACTGAATGAACCATAGGGAGGGGACAGTATCTCTTGTCTCTGTTCAAAGATGGTCTCTGGTGGTGGTTGGTGGTTCAGTGTTCATTCAGTCTCTTTTCAAGCGTCCTTGCAGTTTCCCTGATGTACTGTGTGTCAGGCTTTCTCAGGCCTAAGCAATTTTGCATGAGGCCTACAATTCTGGACCTGGATTCATGGACCTGCAATTCTGACTGAAGCCACTGCGTCAAAATCACCTCACATCTCAGCACTGCACCTGATGGCTTGTGAGGTTATGATGATATCATACACCCCAAGTGCCCTTAAATATCCATCTTGCACTTTCTGATGAAGACCTTGAGATGTAATTTAAAGCTCAGCTAAAGCTGAGTGGACCTTGAGCTGAGGTTATATTGTCACTGATAATACTGATAACAAGGTGAAGAGTGAACTTCCATGCTCTGATAATCAAGATGACTTAAGAAATGCCTGTTTCTGTTGTTGTCACCAGTGATGTTGCCATAAATGTAAGAAGAAACTGATGCTGCAGTTAATCTCGGTGGAACAGATGAACACTGTCCAAGGATGTTCGGACAAACATGGGGACAAGAAATCATTCTTATTTTGGGAGTTTCTAGACAATTAGAATCAGAATCTGAAACTTAATAGTCCATCACAAGGCAATGGAAATTTGTCCTTGATGTGGCTCACACAGTACACAGTATTTTTTTGTAAGAAATGATTTGATGTGTGTGGTGGGATTAGTGGCAAATCTTCAGTCTGCTGTCATTACACTCATATTGGTTTCTAACTAAAAGATACTACATGTGACCCTGAGTCATGGGCTTTTTATGGAACTACTTCAGTCCTTCTGGGTTCAGTGGTCAAAACAGTTTCCAGTCAGCACCAAAAGTGAACTGTACCTTTAATTCTTCCTTTTAAATATTTCAGAAGCTCGTTGGTTCCTTTCTGTGATGAGGACAACAGAAGAGGAGTGATAGAATATTATTAATATGAATGCATGTACTAGTGGAGAAATACATGAACATTACCAGCTGATTTATGGATTGTTAATAGAAACATGTCAGTGAAATTCCATAAATAAAGTATCATCTGTAAACTTATTTACTGCAGACATCTGTAGGGTATTGTTTTCATTCATGGTTTGCAGCCATTCAAATGCAGTGCACAATGTCTGTTGTGATGTGAGTTATGGCAAGCAAAGCATTGTAAAGCTTTCTTTTAAATGAAAATCTATATGGAGGAACCTTTCCTAGAGACCGGCCTTAGTGGCAGGTGTGTTGAATCTTGTTGACTTAGGGCTGAAACGTCTTTACATGGAAGTTAGTGTGACACAGTAAACTGTTACAGTGACACAGTGCTACTTTCTTACATCATACAAGCACATTTCCCCCAGCCATTCTTATATTCACACAATCTCTTATTATGATTTATATCTGTACTTAATTTAGATCATTTTGACAAGATTTTTTTAAATTAACATTAACTCTAAGATCTAGACACATGTAAATACAAGCGTGTTTGGCTATGTATTATAGTTTGGTTACTATAATTTCAGTGTTTGGACAGGCTGTACTACCACTGCAGTATTTGCCTTCCTTCACTGTGCTCATGTCCTCAGTGTGTCACCTACAGTGAGCAGGTCTCTCCTGATTCCTCGCAGAGGGTTTCCCTCCAACAGTAGCATCTTCAGGTTAGGCAGCAGGCTGAGAGACGCTGGAAGACTGACAGAGAGAGAGATTCCAATTCACATGAAAATACCTGGAACTCAGGTGGATGACAGCGTCCTGATAGTATCTCCTGATAAATATTATCTAACATCTCAGTCACTAACATTTGCTTTGGAAGACTCAGCTGAAACAGTGTGCATCATACTGAAATCATGTAGGACTATATTAATATGTAGGAGTACATGTGTATATAAATGTGTTCCAATGGCTAACTCTAGAATCCACCTGGTGAAATCCCTGTGAACTAGTGCAAAGACCAATGCTCATGTTAGTTATTAACTACTAGAATCATCTGTTGAATTTGACACATAAGCACAAACAGTTAATTACGTCGTTATGTCATTGTTGGTGAGGTCAAGGCGTGTGAGCGTGCTCAATAAGGTGATCTGGTCAGGGAGGGTTTTGATCTTGTTGTCTCGGAGTTCTAGAAGAGAGATGACTGTCAGGCTGGCCAGCTGCTCCGTCTCCAACTGCTCAATCTGGTTGTTTCCAACATACAACTCCTATACTCACACACACACACACACACACACACACACACACACAATTATATTTCTTGCGGCCATAATATATGAACAACATTTAAGGCTGTAGATATAGATGTAGAGGTTTCAGTTCCTGACCTAAAATAAAGATCCAAATTCATTTGGCCATTGGTCATGTTAATGATAAGTAATGAATTAATCATTACAAGCTAATAAAATCTATAAACATTTTGAAGTAAATGGGGTATTTGACGCATAATTTAAATGAAAACACACGAAAATTATTTGAATCATAAATTAAGGCAGTAACTTTATATATTAGACATAAAGTTAAACCATTTAATGCTGTTCCACATATTGCTCTTGTTCCTGCTCCACCTGCTCTTATGCAACAAATGGCCAAACTACATTCTATTCTTCTCAAACTATAAGAATCAGTTTTCAGTGTGCCGCTAACTCTGACAGTACACATCAGATGACAGCACTCTCAGGTTGCTGTGCTTGTTAAATGAATAACATATATGACTCCAGGAACAGAATGGGTCAGAGAGGACGCACAGAACGATCAGTAAATTTGGTCAACATGACTCAAAATCACTTTACACCTGGGGACACACATGTTTCTATGGTTACCTTGAGTGCGGGTGCGGGGAGCTGTGGGAGGAGGCGGAGCTTGTTGTGTCTGAGATACAGCTGCTCCAGAGCAAGCATTCCTGATAGGCTGGCAGGAATGTCAGTCAGCTGGTTATTGCTGCAGTCCAACAGCTTAACATCTGTCAAACAAAGTCAGAACTCTGCTTTTGATTTATTTACTTTTTTTCTCATAGAACAAAATAATACGCCTCTCAGCTCCTCAAATGTACTTCAAAGTACTTCAGGGCCTCAGTATGCTTCAGACAAAAAGTTTGCTGGACTGTCGAACAGCGTGGGGAAGAGATAACATATACAACAGACCTGTCTTTCATGTAATACTGTTTCAAAAAGGGCCGGGTTCTCTCTACTTTTGAGGTAAATAAAGGCCGCTATTTGATCATTTACGGTACATCAAGTGTGAAAAGCTGCATGGTAAAGAGACAGTGAAGCACACTGCAGTATAGCTGGTCTTACTTGTGAGCTGGGTCAGGCTGTCAGGCAGACAGCTGAGCTTGTTGTGACACAGGTGCAGTTTCTGCAGACAGGTTAGCCGGCCCAGGGTGGAGGGCAGACTTGTCAGTTGGTTGTTGGACAGGTCCTTCCACCAATCACAACAGATAGGACAACAACGTAAGCAGTCACACAACACAGTAGAAAGAGCCTGGTGGGAGTGTAATACATGCATTAGTTACCAGCTCAGTCAGGTTCTCCAGCTGGCCTAGTTCTTCTGGCAGGCTCTCCAGCAGATTCTGCTGGAGTGTGAGGCTACGGAGGTTCTTCAGAGTATACACCTCCACTGGCAGTGATCTCAGCTGGTTATGACTGCTCACACAGGAATAAAAATACACATTCGATTTAAGTTTATTTTTTAGAGATTTTTTTTTCATTAATTTTCCCACACAGTCTTGAGTCAGTAGGGGCTTACTGCTGCTGTCAGAGATTTGTAGATTGTAATTAGAAATCTAAGATTATGTTTCTAAATCAGTTATGTCAAAGTCGGTGCTGTGGCACCCTGTGGTGACATAATGTCTGACCACAGATGCTGCAAGATTTGTTCATTTTCATTTTTCACCCTGGCTATTTGCTTATGTTTCAATACATATAAAAGTTTCTATCAGTACACATTTGTATCGAGAGAAATAATGTTAACTAAAATAATGCAGGTTGCAGTATGTGTGTGTGTGTGTGTGTGTGTGTGTGTGTGTATTGAGGCTCGACAGCAATTCAGACAGAGGGCAGAGACCACATAGCAGACTGATGAAATAGCCACCACTTACAATCACAACAACAAAATACTTTTTGGCCAAGCCATCTTTTATTTCTTTGTTTGATAGTCCATGAAGGTTACAATAATCAGTCTTGCTTGGTCTGCTTGTGTCTGAGAAAGACATATAGATATCATTGCCTTCCCATGTCTTTGGAATGTTGTACAGTATATGCTTATATTATTTTGTCTGGACTAAATTTCTAGGTCGTCTGTCTACTCTGCCTGTTTATTAAGTATGCAGTTATTTTCTGTTGTTGTATGTTCTAATCATTTATTTTTCCAACTGTGTTCAATTTCATTTGTGCTTTTTTTTGTTCTCCAACTTTTACCATAGCTCTGTGGTTTGTTGTATTATTCTTGTACATAGTTTTCTCCATATCTGTGAAGCAACATTTACACTTAGATATAAAGTATTCCATTTCTGTCATTAAACAGTCTTTCAACTTGTTTCCATCATTGCTCCAGATTTAAGGATTGAAGAGAGCGTGTGTGTGTGTGTATACCTGAGTCGCAGTTGCTGGAGTTCCTGCAGTTCTCCCAAAGCACTGGGTAAACTGCTGAGTTGGTTGTCATGGAGCTGCCAGAGCAAAATCATGATTTTAGTTTAACAGCTAGAATTAAAATGATTTCATCATTTTTTCTTATATCCACCAATTAAAGTTTGTGCCCCTTTTTAGATCCAGTGTTTCTCCTATAGTAGTACAAGCCTGGCTGCCAGGCCAAGAAGTACCCCTGCCAGGCCAAAACATAGTTTTTTAAATGCCAAAAATAACGCCAAATATCCATCAATCCAGAAATCAATAGCATTTGGGAGCCTCTGAGCAGCGCTGTTTCGAAATGTGAGTCAACGTCTGTGTCGTTGCCCGGGAAACTGCAGGTAGCATAACTCCTTTTAAGGAATAGCACAGAGCGTAAGCGAGTGAGTGGTTATGCAAGAGAGCGAGCGTAAGAAAAGTGATGGTGAATGTGAGCAGAGCAGAGGAAAAGGTTAGCAGTAAGGCCGTATTCAGACCAAATCAGGCAGTGCAGCATTCACCCGCAGGTTCGAGCGGAGGTGTGTGGGGGTGTGGGCTTGTTTATTTGTCCTCCAGAACATAACTGCTGTGAAACAATCAGAAAATAACATTTTTTGATCTGATTCACCGGCATTCTCGCTACCAGCGCTCCCTCTCTTCATTCACTCTCTAGCTCGCTTGACCACTGCTGCTCTCTCTCGCTGGTGCTCTCTCTGTCTCTTGTCTTTTTTACGGTACAGACTACAGTGTGTCAGTTAATAAATGCTGCAGCTTGGGGGTTTTGTCTTTTGATGAATGAAGTTTTTCTCTTTTTTTTGAGGGTCAGTGTAGTGAGACAGGAAACGAGAAGAGAGAGGGGTGTGACATGCCCAAAACACATCTCAAATGGTCAGATTTCATGTGCTTTTTCCATGGACATATTCATAAGACATGTATGATTTGTGTATTAATTGCTGGATAAATTACTGAGTCAGGCTCCTTACTTGTTGGTTTTACTTACATCCAGTGTAGAGAGTCCAGGCAATAGTCTGATGTCATCAGACAGTTGTGTCAGCTGATTGGATGACAGCAGCAGTTTGGTGAGGTCAGTCTGTTCCCACCAGCGATCTGACGCTCCAAAGGACACATTCTGCTTGGCTTCCTCTGGTGTGTCGACGTTTAGACGATACACGTTCTGAGGGACTGAGATTCATGTTAATATGGTTGATGGTTATTACACACTTTTTTTTAAAAAAAAAATCACAGTATTTATGAAATGTATGATGTGTAGTACTGTTGAATTATTTGGTACTATACAGCAGCAACATAGTGTGTCTAAGGCAAATTTCCCTCTGGGACAACAAAGTCTTATCTTAATCTTAAACCTACTGGCACTGGTATGTCAGGTAACTGATACTGCCACTATTCATAATTCTGGTTTCATGATCTAAATGTCATTAAACCTTCAGAGATGTTTTTATTTCTCTTTTATCACAAAAAGAAAAAGAGACAGTCAGAAGGACAGTCCTAAATCACGCAAGAGGCGATGTGACATGAGGAGAATAAAACACTGAGGGGTGGCCCTAATAATTGTAATGTTGAAAAGTAACAATGATAGATTGTAATATCTTATAAAACTCAGATTTATTTCATCTACCACGTAAATATGCTGTGCTGCTGAGCCCAACATTAACTGAGGTCAAGGTAAACATCCATCCAGCCTAACAACACGTGTTGAAATACACTAACCATGAAATTGAAGCCTATCTGATCATGTGGTCTCTATGACGATGTATGATTTGGTGTGGTTGAAAGAAATCTGAGAGCATATCTGATCATTAAATTACGTGAAAGCACGTTAATCATATGCTTCATGAACATAACTTAAAAATACATTCCGTGTATTTCAGTTAATGAAGCAGTTTAGTTTGGGAAAACAAACTGAAACAGTACTATCTGTGTCTAAATGTAAACACTGACCAACAATCTTGAGTGAATGGATTTTTTGTTTGTATCTGCGTTATATCCACATTTTTCGCCATCCTGACCAAACATTTGACCTTCTAAATACTTCCAAAGGCGGAATTAGAATTTCAGCGTTAGCTAATAAGTGAAAATGGTACCTTCTGTCAGCCCTCGGCCGGACAGGTTGAGCTGGCCACTTTTCCGGGCTGCCTTCAGCAGTCCGTGAGGAATGGTGGGTTCGATCTTTTCCGCCCTGAAGCCCGCCAGAGAGTCCACCTTATCCGCTCTTTTGAAACGAGACATTGTCAGTATGTTTACTGAAATGAGCCCTTGTGGCTCTGAGCTGTTATCATTTGCCCCCACACCCAAACTGTCCGAGTTCGGCCCGTTTTTTTTTTTTGTTTTTTTTTGTTTTTTTTAACCAGGATGGCGAAATCATGACCCGCCCTACTCTGCCTCTGATTGGCTAACGCTGATGTTCTTACCCTAACCCTAACCAATCTCAGTCCTCATGCCTAAACCTAACCAATCAAACCAATGAAGGCAACGAGTACTACCCGGAAGTCGATTTTTTTTTTTTTTGCTTCATGCGCTGCCACTATGGATGTATAAAGAGAACGGGATACAGCATCGGAGGCGGGGCCACGTTCATTCCTATGAAAGTTGCTCAGTGGCGCATGAAGCAATAAAAAATCCACTTCCTGGTATGAAAGTACCCGGATCTTCCGCATTGTGCGGCCCATAGAGCTTGCGCACTAGTGACTTTCGCTGGCCGAGTCCGCTACTTCCGGTTTAGCCCTCCGGCTAACTTGAATGGGGAATGGGCAATACAATCATGCGGCTCTTCTAGACTTTTGAAATGTAATCGGACCGAAAGGATTTAATTCTGATAATGAGACAAGTCATTTCGCGGGGGTTGTGACGCTCAAAAAAATTTATCCGCTGACTACAGACGTCTCTTTAACAATGTAAGTCTATGGGAAAAAGTCTTTTTGGGCCAGTGTGCATCACGTGACGTTGTAATTACACGGTTTGGCCGCTATGTCAAATTTGCTTCAAAGCCTGGCGCTCTTCCTGTATCCAGTTCTCTTTATACATCCATGGCGCATACACCAAAAAAAGTTTCTAGCTTCCGGGTTTGCTTCTGCATTGTGCGGCCCACTGCTTGGCCCATAGACTTTACGTTGTGATGACATCACGGATTTTTAAATCGCTTTTCTCGGCTCGAAGAAAGTTTTACAAACATAAAGCCTCCATGGATCAAAAGTTCATAATAGAAAGAGTCCTAATTGACGTTTGCAGTTCGAGGCGACCTGTCAACAGTTTTACAGGCGTCTCTTTTACATTGGTGGTCTATGGAGAAAATCCATGGATGTATACAGAGAACTGGATACAGCGTCAGAGGTGGGGCCCCGTTCATTCCTGTGAAAGTTGCTCAGTGGCATATGAAGCCAAAATTGCTCAACTTCCGCGTATAAAATTACCCAGATCTTCCAGGATCATTGGGCCCATAGAGCAAGCGCAGTAATGGCTTTCGCTGGCCGAGCCAGCTACTTCTGGTTTATCCCTCCGGCTAACTTGAATGGGGATAAAACAATTTGATCGTGCGGTTCTTCTAGGCTTTTGATCGAACCGACTGAATCAAATTCTGATAGTGAGACGAGTCATTTTGGCCCAATAGCGGCACGTGATGTTGTAATTACACGGTTTGGCCACTATGTCAAATTGGCCTCACAGCCTGATGCTGTTCCTGGGGGCTTGGGAAAATCCTTTTTGAGCCGCAGGGGGATTTTTCGCTGCAATACCGCAAGTGGCCACTGGGAAAAATTGGCTGCAAGGCTGAGCGGTGGCACCTTATCCAGCTCTTATTATACATCCATGGACGTCACCCGTCTCTGAAGAGCGATTTTGAAGCTCAAAGCGAGCATGGACGTATAAAGAGAACTCTCTTTATACAACTTTATTTTGCCACAATGTGCCACGAATTGTTGCAGGATCAGCATTACAACATTCCCATCGACACTGGAAAAATGGTGGGTAATGGAGAGGACAGGGGGATGGAGTCATAAAATGGAGAGGGAACAAGGGAAAAAGAAGATGAGAATTTTGAAGTTAGAAGCAGGAGAGCCTCAGGGAAGAGAAAGAAAAAGGAAGTTGATTCATTGAACCATAGTGAGAGTGAACATGAAAAACAAACCTACATGGTTGAAATGAAGATTCGGGGTTTGAAAGAAGATGCTGGATGTGGAGCTTTGTCAGAAAAGCATTCGATGGCAGGATGGATTAAGAATGAAGTGGGCAAAGTGTATGTCAAAGATATAGATGGAAAAAGCCTTGAAAATCTTGGTGTGGATATGTGTTTTCCACTCAGCAAGAAAGCTCTAATAAAAGGTGTTGTTGATGGAGACTCACACAGAGTGGATGCAATGAGATTTAAAGAGTGTAAAGGGGTGACAGACAGCTATCGAATGAAGTTGTTTGATGAAGTAGTTAATGAAAAGTATGAAAGTAAATCCGTTATGTTTCACTTCGATTTGGAGAACTTGCCTGATAGAGTGTTCTTGGATCATGTGTCATACCCAGTAAGCCAGCCTGCTCCCAAACCTTTGCAGTATGAGAATTGTTGGAAGTTTGGTCATAGTTAGTTTGTATGTAGGAGTGACTTTGCCACATGTGGTAAATGTGGGGAGAATGATTGTGAAGGAGACTGTGAGAGAGATCCAGAGTGTCTTCTTTGCAAAGTGAATCATGCAGCATGGGAGAATTACTGTCCAAAGAGACTAAGGGAGACAGAAGTAATCACGGTTAGATCTAAGAAGAGACTTAAGCATGAGGAAGTAGGTAAGAAATATTGTGATGTGAGACATGAAGCTAAGGAGGACAAATCAGCCAGAAAATTTTGATTTTTGTAAGGATCGGGTGAAGTTTTTGACCTTTTTGGGAGTGGTAATTAACTGTACTACTGGAGTAGAAAGAAAATCTGAGAAAATTGACATAATTGTAGATGCAGCAAGAAGATTTCTGGGTGTTGTGGGAGTCTCTGGAGAAAGTATGCAGCAGCTGCTAACAGAAGCTTTTAGTTTCTCTCATATACCTAAAAGATAGAGAAGTTAGCAAAGTGGGAAATGAGTAGACAGGGGTTATTATTATTTTATTTAGTCAGTGGAGATTTAGATTTTAGTTATTATCCAATAGATGGTAGTAATGCAACATTTTGGATGCCAACTGCCACTAAAAACCAATAATAATAATAAAACACTCCATGGGCATGGTCTTATCAGGCGTTATCAGGTCATGTAAATTACCCTCCTCTGGTTTGCTGTGTGTCAGCTAATTAAACTCAAGGACACAACAGGTAAAATGTGGGAGACAATATGCACCTATCATTTTAGTGTATATTATGCCTTAGCATATTAGCAAACAAACAATCACAAAAGTTTATGGCCCTAGAGCATTTGCCCACTTTGCCCAGTTCATAATCTAACCTTGCTAAGTATGACGCACCAATTCTAAAAAACATATAAGTAACTGTAAATGAATGCATGGTAATTTTGTTAATCAGGAACAATTCATTAAGAAACTGGTGAATTTGTCAATTCACACATATAACTACTTATTAGGCTACTACAGACTAATCTACTCTCATGTAACTAATCACGATCCACTATAGGTCCTATGGTCAGTTTTGCAATTTTTCAAGTTTGTCTTAAAACAACAGTCAGGTATAACAGTGAAACCTGTTTTTCTTGCTGTAATCATATGTTCATAATGACCATTAGAAGATCCCCTCAAAATGCACTTACAATGGAAGTGATGGGGAACAAAATCCACTGTCCTCCTTCTGTGCAAAAATGTATTTAAAAGTTTATCTGAAGCTAATATGAAGCTTCAGCATCCAAATGAGTCAAATCAAGTAGATATCTTTCAATGTTACAGTCTTTTTAGTGCCAAAGTCCCTCTTTTTGTTACTTACTTACTTCCACCACAGCTCAACAGGGAAACACTGTCCGAGGAAATACAAAATGGGAATTTGATGCTAAAAAGACTGTAAATGTGTCAGATATCCACTTGATATGACTAACTCAGACTGCTGAAGCCTCATATAAGCTTCACATCAACTTTTAAATGCATTTTCACACTAAACGACTGTGTGGACACACTGTGTATTTTGGCCCCATCACTTACATTGAAAGCACATTTGAACAGTGGTGGAAGAAGTATTTAGATAATTTGCTTTGCTTGTAAAAGTACCGATACAGCATTGTAAAAACATCATGAAAAACATGAAAACTCCTACTTAAGCATAAGTACATAAGTATTAGCGGCAAAATGTAAAGTAAAGTAGTGTAAAGTGTGTAAAGTATTAAAGTAAAAGTGCATTAAGTTTACAAAAAGTTAAGTTTTGCACCTTTTCTCTAATATTTGATTTTTGGTGAAATATTGGATCATTTGAACCAGTGCTGCCGCTCCACATACGCAGAGTACGCAGAGCGCATGGGGCCTCAAGTACAGGCGAGGGCCCCCAAAATTAACGCTCAGTCGGGCCCCGCTGGGGACGTAGTACTCGACCCCACGGGTGCTGCAGGAATCGGAGAACTTAACTCTCTCAGCTTCTTCTATTCATTCTCTATAGTAGTTCTTATCACCACTTATCACCCACAATGTGGGTTGCAATGGCAATTCAAAGTTTATGACCAACTTCGCTGAAAACTTTATCCAAAATATGAGATATTTGTGTCTTTTTATGTTTATGGTGAATGAAACTTGCCAGACAAAGTTTCAGTCTTCTGAGACTCATTAAGAGCTATTTGCGTTCGTGTGTGGATGAGGCCAAACTATCCAAACTCACTTTGCTGTGTACTGAGCGGGACATAAACACTAATAAGGACTAAGTGGTTGGCAGGTTTGCCACCATGAAGGAGAAGAGGATGAAGTTTTAAAAGGGACCATGAAATGTACAAATTTTGTTAAACTGTTCAGATTATTTTGTTCCATGGAGGATGGAGAAATACACAAATGGACTAACGTTATACTATACTATAGCAGTCTAAGCAGGGACAACAACTGGTGACTGAAACATCCGCAATTAGTCTTTATTAACTTAAAAGTTGGTTATGAAGAAATGAGTCATAATGTTAGATTAATGTGTTGTTTAACTCCATGTTTACCGCATCTCAGCACCTGTCTGTGTCACTGCCTGTGGTGTTGTAGACTCTCCACTTTGTATTTGAATAGGCCTTGTAGTGTTGTAGAATGCTGTGTCTATTTTATGTTCATGTTATTCCTGTGTTAGAAAGTCATGGTACGGAGACAGAGCACCTGGCTTGTCGCTATCTATTGGTGGTGGTGCTGAACTGTTCGTCAGTCAGTGTATGTAGAGCAGCACATGCTGTCCTCAGTGCTGAAACATTTGATCGCGGCTGGCAACCTGTTTTCCTTTTTGTTTTTCAGAACAAGCTTGTCACAAAGTGGCTTCACTGTATGTTTCCTGAGACATAGGCTCGCATGGCTCAATAACAATTTGTGATTATGAATAGGATATATCAGCTATTTTACAGTTGTGAATTTTCGCCCCCTCTGTGCTGAGAGTCTAGCTCCGCCCCTGAATGAGGCATAATGGCAAGTAAGAGACAACATGAATCTCTGAAAAAAAGCTGAAAAATGGAAGAAGAGAGAACTGGGCCCCCATGACCAATTACGCTTAGGGCCTCCAAATGGTTAGCAGCGGCCCTGATTTGAACATTGTGAGAAGTTTAGAGGGAAAAATCACTATTTGGTGGAGCTGTTAACAACTCATTTACATCTGAAATGTGACCCCGACTACACACTGCTTTTTGTAAGACATGAAAGCCAAAAAGGTTGGAAACCACTTGTTTCATCTTTAACAATGTGTTGTATTTTAAAAGCTTGTTATATTATCCATTATGTCAAATCTTCATCTGAAAAGTAACTAAAGCTGTCAAATAAATCCAGTGGAGTAGAATATTTACAAATATTTCCCTCTGAAATGTAGTTGAGTAGAAGTATAAAGTAGCATCAAATGGAAATACTCAAGTTAAGTAGAAGTACCTCAAAATTGTACTTAATCACAGTACTTGAGTAAATGTACTTAGTTACTTTCCACCACTGCATTTGAAGGGTATCTTTTAATAGCCAGTATGAACAGGAGGAATGATTACAGCAAGGAAAACCTCTTTCAGTGTCCATATGGGTACCTGACTGCTGTTTTAAGACACACCTGAAAAATGGTGAACTTGTCCTTTAATTATAAGGATTTTACCTTCTCACTCATTCCTTGATAAATACACAAAATATTGTGTACTGTTTTGTATTGGACTGATCATATACAGTATGTCTGACCTTATTAAGCAGATCAGGCATCTGCAATGACAGGATCTACAATAAATGCATTTCTTTGTCAATGTCATAAAGTCACCTGTTACTTTCATTCAGTTAAGGCAGGCCCCTGACTTAGTTTATAGCACCACAGGAAACCTCATATTACCTTACAAACAATGATTCCATGCAGTGACCTCCATGCAGTAAGGTATACAGATTTTAAATTGGGAAATTGGGAGCACTGATATTGGGTTGGCAGGTAGGCTATCTGATGAAACCCTGACTTGGCACACCCTGAGTTTAGGCATCAGAATTGGTATCAGGAGAGGAAAAAGTCATATCAGTGTATCCCTACTATTGTAAAATGTTATTCTAAAGTAAAGTAAAACAAAGTGTCATTTCGCAGTATATGTGTGTTTTGAAATGGAGATAAGCAAAAGGCTAATGGAAAAGCTCAAGTCACATATTTGGCCCATATGGCCCGTCATACTGACCTGAGGTGTAATCAACTACTCAAGAATTTAGGTGAACTGCTTTGTGGTGTGAATGAACACTTGGGTTTTTTCACAGATTATGTCTGGCCTTGGATGTTTGACTGTGTTATTTATGGATTTATGATTCCGACAGAAAATAAGACAAAGCTTTTGATCCCTGTTATTATTCATCATGTTTATGTAGCATGTAGTATACAGAAAACTGCTGATGAGTAACACAGCAGATAACACACACGTAGATTGCTGTGACAACCTCCCTCTGGACTGTAAACTTTGACCGCAATTAGAATAAGGTGTGTGTGTGTTTTTCTCAGCAACTCAGTTAAGCTAGAGTTCCAGGCAAAGTGTGCTGTGTGGAGTCAACCTGATATATTCAAGATGATTCTGTCATTTCTTGTGTTCTGTGTGCTTCTGTCTGCCACCAGCTGCTCAGCTCACAAAGGTAAAATCTTTCTATTCTATTCCCTCTTTCGATATTTAAATAATATATGATGGTATATAAATATTACATTATTTGTGTTTTCCCCATTCAAGTAAAAAACAATGATTGCAACATCATTGTGAACCCAACCTAAAATGATGTGTGATAATATTTTCTTACAGTATGTTTCTTTTTTAGTATGTTTTACCTGCCATGGAGTGTTAGTGCCATTGTTGGATTAAAAAGTGCCAATTTTTTTTCTCAAACCATGATGACATTGTCATCTGTACAGTATGTACATTTTATGTCATAACATTGCAATATTCTCAATCTTTCAATCTTGTATATTTACCATAACAGGCTTTATTTCCTTGAGACTTAATTCTCAAAATCTCAGCTTTTTTCTCAACTGGCTCTGATAAAGAAAAATGCTAAAAGTGGTCCTAAAGTTTAGTTCAAATTTAGATTCAGATCCAGAAGGGCTCATCATCCATCATAATGTGACAAATGTTCGTCTTCAACATGGCCCAAAAGATAAAAAGATAAACAAAATAAAAACATACAGTGCACACATCTCACCAAAAACAGACAGACATACAGCAGGATAAAAACACATTGAAAACAGAAGCACATAGATGTCAGTGTAGTGATTATAATTTGCTTAAAACAGTGTTTTAAAATGAAAATGATTTCCGTCCACACAAGCATTTTAGCACCATCTCAGAAATAATCTCTGTCCATACTAATACGCCTGAAAATAAATATTACATTCACATACACTAGGCATGCATGTCATAAATGTGGGTGATTCTTACAGTATCTGCAACCCAGTTTCCAGAAGAAAAAGTTGGCATTGAACGTTTCTTCAAACCACAGAAACGTTGAATATATACGTTTCAACATGTGAATTATGTATCATATCAACATTTCTACAAACATAGCATATGAACATTTCTACCCATTGAATAATGATGTTTTATGGTGTGACAACACTGTGGTTAAGGTCTGGTTAAGTTTAGGCACAAAGACTACTTGTTTAGTCGTTTTGTTGATATTTTGATATGACACGTATTGTTGAAATGTTAATATACTACGTTTTGTAGAAATGTTGATATGATACGTTTTGTTGAAATGTTAATATGCTAAGTATTTCACATATTGAAACGTAGATATTCAACGTTTCTGTGGTTTGCAGAAACGTACAATGCCAACGTTTTATTCTGGTGACCAGGCTGGTATCTGATGATCACAGTTGCTTTATACTGTATGAAAAGCTTCTCCTTCAGTTCATTAAATCAAATCGATTTTGAAACACAAATCGTTTTGAATCGTGAATCAATTATGAATCGAATTGTGACCCCAAGAATTGGAATCAAATCAAATCATAAGATTTCCTGAATCATGCACCCTTATTTGTGTGGATGTAGCCTAAGACCTGGACCAGTGAACTATAGAGGATCTTCGCATGTGCTTGGACTGGCTGGGATATTTTCAGGACTGCTACCAACAGGCTGGATGAGTACACAGAGGCTGTGGCTTCATACATATCAGATCTGTAAGGACAACTGTATACCATCACGCACCAGGGTCAGTTACACAACAATGACAAACCCTGGTTTACAGCTGAACTCTGACAGCTAAGGTTGGAAAAAGAGGGGAGTGTTTAGGAGTGGGGACAAAGACCAGTTCAAAGAGTCTAAATACAGGTTCAGCAAGGCGGTGAGAGATGCTAAATGTCTGTACTTGAAGAGACTCCAACAGCAGTTCTCAGAAAACGACTTGACCTCTGTCTGGAAAAGCCTGAAGCAGATTACCAGCTATAAACCAACTGCCCTCAGCCCCACTAATGACTCATGACTGGCCAGAAGCTTCAATGAATTCTACTGCCAATTTGAAAGACAATGTGTCTTGATGTCCTGACATCATGCCCAGTGAGTCCATCCATCAGCCCCAGATCACCAACTCCTTGCCCACCTAAGCATGGCCTCTCTAAAATCGCCCACCTCTGAGGCTCCGTCCCCTCCTCTGACATCTCTCTCCATCCTGAAGAGATCTCCATCCTGTGGACAGACATAAACAGGCTGCTCAAGAGACAGCAGCAGGATCAGAGGCCCTGTTCACACCTGGTATTAACATGCGTCTTGTGATTGGATCTCACTTCCCCGCTCTATATGCAAATAAACACGTATGTCATTTCCATTTGCAGAGACCAAATCTCAAATCCCATCCAACTACCGGCCAATAACCTGCTTCTGTACATGGAAGCTCCTGTCAGGCATCATAGCGGTTAAGATGAATAGGCACATGGCCCATTACATGAGCAGGGCGCAGAAAGGAATTGGTAGTAATACCAGGGGAGCCAAGCAGCAGCTACTGGTCAATAGAGCAGTCACCCAAGACCAGGCAGACCAATCTGTGCACCGTCTGGATTGACAACAAGAAAGCCTATGACTGTGTAACTCCCCAGTCGACACAGTGGAGTCCTTCCTCTTCCTGGGGCCCCCACTGAAACGGACTCTACCAACACCCCCCTCTTCCACATCAACATCACACGTTATATTAATGTAACACCCCACAACCTCCCATTTGCATATAAGTGATCTTTGATTGTACATAGCATGTTACATTAACACAAATTGTATTAGTTATTATAAATAATGTATCCTGTACATTCATCTCGTTCTCTTCTATTTAATATTTAAAATTTCATCTGTAACTGCTCCCCTCACCAGAATATATTTTATATTTTACATTTTTCTTTTATTGTAAATTCTTTCTTTTTTATATTATTTAAAATTTATTAATTTTGTGTATATTTTTCACGGCTACACACCACAACAACACCAAGACAAATTCCTTATATGTAATATGATTACCTACTTGGCAATAAATCTGATTATGATTCTGATCAGTTCATACTTTATTATACAGTAAATCAGTCTGTATCAATCATTTATCAGTAAAGTCCAGTCTCCCCCATATTGGACTTGGCCTGCTTGGAAATATGAGCAGAGAAGTATTAATAACTGATAATATGTAAGAATTAAACTAATGTGTGAAATTATATGTGAAAGAAGAGCTTAGACCTCAACACTGTCCACTGACAGCCTGAACAGTGAAAAATGTAATATTAGTTAGCTGTTGTTTATTACAGCAATGCTGTTCATATATAGCAAATAGCATTCCACCTTAATGGTGTGTGTGTGTGTGTGTGTGTGTGTGTGTGTGTGTGTGTGTGTGTGTGTTCAGGTGTGCAGACTGGCATACGAGTAGCAGCAGGATCTCATTCAGTGACTCTTCAGCCCTGGTTGGTGGGTCTGACAGCAGTAGTTGGTTTCCTCTTCGTTGTCTTCACCATCTTGATTGTTTACAGACTGCTCAGGAAAAACAGGTCAGTTGCACACAAATGCACACACACACACACACACACACACACACACACACACACACACACACAGCAAAACATTTTATTAACTGTGTTGTACATATAGAAAATGTGTTTTATTTTCAATAATGGTCTTGTCAATCAACTATCCCTCCTCTAGTTTTAAAAATGACAGAAGATTTAAAATGTATAATTCCTGAATACTGTATTATATTTGGTTCACAAACATGGTACTGTAATTTGTTTTTCTGAGGTATTAATTTTAAGAAATACTGAAATGATGAGCTGAGAATTGGTCCGTATACCCTTGTCCAAAGCTGTGTTCAATATGTTTGATAACAGGATAAACAAATTTACGATGCAGTATTTAGTTTTTTGTGTGAATCAAAAAAAAAGGGAAATCTACATGCTTTTCCCTGTTTTTGTCTTTAAATCAGCAATTTGAATTGACAGACAGTTCTGGCTAACAGCTGTCTAGCTGACTGCAACTTCTGAGAACAGTCAGGTTTAGGAGACTGTGTGACTCATTACAGACAGCAAAATTCTCCTTAACTTCAACATGCAGCAAAGTTAACAACAAAGCATCACTTCTGGAGATTCCTTTATTTACCTGGATCTCCTAGTAAAGTATTGATTTCACATATTAATGATGACATAGACACCATGGCTAGAGTCTAGAGTATGGTCTGATTTTACAGTGTCTACTTGCATACATTAAAGCATTATACTGTCAATTACATGTAATATTTTGTCATACAGTATGTCCTGCTCAATTGAATCAATCTACTCAATCCAATGCAGCACCTCAAAAGGGCGTTCAGTTTACACTCTGACTGTGTCAGAGTGTAAACTGAAGGCTTCACATTGGTGTGTTTAGCTGGGAGGTTATTACACTAATGGAAAATATAGTGTACATTGTATATTCTATTATACTAATAAATAAGCAGTATTCATTTCCATAGATCTGACCAACCTTGGCTTATTTTGTTTTCTTTCTCTTTTATATTATTCTTTCTTTTTCATATTATTTAGGACTTCTTAATTTTGTATATATTTTGATTGTTAGGCACCACAACACCAAGGCAAATTCCTTGTGTGTGCAAACCTACTTAGCAATAAACCTGGTTCTGATTCTGATTTTTTACTCAGCTGCATTAGAACATACTCATGAGAGGTGGAGACATTATTGACAACTGATGGAAGTAACAGCTTTGCTCTTTCTCAAGTTAAATTCTTTACTGCACCATGGCCACAGAAAACACTTACTATGATTGGCTGGCAGGTGTCCATTAAAACTGCAAATTGGGAGACCTCAAATGTTGTTCCTGTCAACCGTTTAACCAGTGAGGGCATTCTGGTGGCCTAGGGATTTAGCATGCAGGCAAAGTTAACCCCCACAAAGTTTAATCACCGTTTAAGAATACTTTCAATCACTCTTCTATCAGCGCTGAAGTCCTCATCATTGACTTATTTTGTGGCAAATGTACTAATTGACATGCAAGTAGAATTTTAATGTTGTAGTTTTCACACCTATTTTGGCTACTATAGTGCTAGACTACCACTATACTGACTATAGTCAAATAAAAGTACCACTTAAACATATAAGTGTAATAAAAGAAGAATGTACTGTAATTAAAATATTTAAGGAAAGTACATTATGTGCCTTGTAAAAACTGTAATTCAGTGTAGTACTTTAGTAAATGTACTCCATTACTTGCACCACTGTACATCTATTATATGTAGTATTCTACTGTCATAGTAAGACTACTTCTGCTTTAGGTTGCATTACCTGTGAACTGAGAGGTGAAACTAACCTAACCATGTGGTGACCTGAATGAAGTCATGTAGTCATGGTAAAATTCACCCTCAGATGTCCACATTTAAAGAATAATGGACTCGTTTCATATCGCACTGTTCTTCACCTCCACCACACATCCATTATAGTCTTACATCAGGACACATTTACATGCATTATGACTTACATTAACTTTCTGATATCTGCAGGAAAAAAGGTAAAGAATAAACTATCAACCTGTCTGCTTGTTGTTGTCTTGTGTTGCAGGGAGGATGAAGAGGGATTTAGTTATGACAAGGCTCTAGAGTTGGATGGAGGTGATATGAAACAAACCAGTCTGTAGAAACCCAACTGAAGAGCACCACTCTGCCATTAAATCAATCACCTGTCAATTTCTTATGGGGCTGTCATGAAATTCATGCTTTAAATTCACTGTAAATTCAATGACGATTTGGATATGTGGCTTTTGTTATGAAAGGATTGTCATATTCAGTTCAGTGAGTGCCATTTACAATGTCTGGTGTGTTCATTGCATTAAATACGAAGTGGCCTGAACTGTGTTATTTGCTCATCTGTCTTTTTTCTGTTGATCTTTGTTTTGTTATATTCTTTGAGAGATTGAAATGCAAAAAGAGAAAAACAAATGGTTATTTGCTTTCATTTTAAAACAAAGAAAAAAGTTTTAAAGCCTTCCTTTTCTTTCAGTTGTCATAAAGTAGCAGATATAAAGCTTACACATAAATCATAAACCATAATCATTTCAATCCATTGCCTAAACCCTGCCTTCTGAGTGGATGAGCCAATCACAGTGCTTTTGGAAAGTTTAACCTATTGACCCCAACACTCAGTCGGACCCACCAATGAACTCATGTTGTTATGCCAACAAGCCCACAGAAGTTTATTTAAATTCTAGTGAGGATCCCAAAGTTTCAACAGATTCCAAATTTGTGAGGCTGTATTTTGGTGTCTAAAATGATACACACCGCATGTAGGAAATTTCCATTTGATGGAATGGTGCAGCTATAAAAACATGGACACTTGGGTTTGAATACTTCACTCAGTGAATAAGTGTTAATCCTGTTTCTATCCTGTCCTCCGTTTGAATTAACTTCTTTTATTTTCTGTCACCAGAAGATCCAATAACAGATTAACAATATATCGTTCAGTGTTATGGTGACACTAGTAATATAACTGTATAATTTAACAATGTAGAAACAGGAGAGAGGCAATTTGTAGCATGAACTTTGAGTGACCTCGTGTACTCAACTCCCTGGTCTCTGCTGCCCTCCACTGACACAAGTAGTGAAAGACCCTGAACGACACTAAGCTTCAGTACAACACAAACAACACTGAAGAAATTCTACTGTATAATGACTTACATCACTGCTGCTCCAGTTCCAAAACTGTGGTAATTACTTCTCATAGCTAAAATGATATTACAGTGTTACAAAGAACTGTAGTGACAAGTGACATGTACAGTATTATTTACTTGTGTGTGGAGGTTCATACTTGACCTTGGGAACACTTGTTTGGCAAAAGCATCTGAATTCAAGGTCCACTTAGTAGTTGTAGTAGTAGCAGTAGTAGTAGTATTAGTAGTTTCAACTGCATTCCACAGCCCCAATCAGCAGATGGAGTTGCTGTTTTTCCGTACTAATAAGGATTATGTTGAATCTTATTGGTTTCATTTTTATTTTTATTATCTTATTAGTTCAGTCAGGTGTTGCTGTCATATCTCACTGGCTTTAAAAACCCCCTACATTAACTTGTCATATGGTTATCTCAAAATCTCAGAATTCAACCCAGCTGAACGCCTATGCAAAATTTTTGAGCACTGTGTTAGACAGCGCTCTCTGCCACCATTGTTAAAACACCAAATGAGGAAATATCTATTAGAAGAATGTTGTTTATCCTTACAATTTGATCAATTGCAATTGTGTTTAGGAATGTGCACTACTAAAACCCAACATCAACTGACATAATACAGGGTGAGTTTTGCTTATTATTATTGTATATAGTGAAAACCATGTTTAAAGATCTTCATTATTTCAGCTGAAACTGTGCTCCAAGCCGTCCATAACAACACTAGGCTGCAAGGTGATTTTGGCTACAGTCAGTATTGCAGGTCACATGACACCCACTGGCCCCAAAACACCTTTCCCCATACATAATCATTACAAAAGAAATGGCTGTAAAATAATTTATACATCTGAGTGTAAGAGACACTCTTTTGCTCACTTTCATCCCCATTAATTAGACACAAAACACACAAAGGTGCTATAAATTCCTTTAAGGAAGACCTAATGAAACAAGACTGGAATAAAGTCTTTGTGGAAGATGTAGATGAAGCCTATGAATCATTTTTGTCAATTACAACCGCTCTCTATGAAAGTAGTGAAAGTAGTAAAGAAGTAGTGAAACAAAAATTTGCTGAAAAGCTGTGGCTAACTAGGGAGTACTAAACACATGCAAGAAGAAAAATTTGTTATACAAAGATTTTTTAAAGAAAAGAATAAAAGAAGCTGAACACACATATAAAACATATAAAAAAACTGACTAGAATTATGAGAAGCAGCAAAAAGGACTACTACAGTAAACTACTGGAGGACAACAAAAACAATATCAAAAATACATGGAAGGTATTAAAAGCCATTATTAAAAATGAAACTGGGAAGGCAGGATACCCAAATCATTTCCTGACAAAGAATAATACATTTAACACACACTATTAATGATGTGGCCTTGGTTACAGATGAATTTAAAAAAAAAATTGTCAGTGTTGGTCCTGGTTTGGCCAGGGAGATTGCAAAGACTGGTAGCAGTGATGATGTGGAAAGTAAAGATGTATATGTTAAAGAATCTATGTTTATAATGGGGAACAGATGAAAAAGAAATTATTGACACTGTTAAAAACCTCAAAAGTAAGAAGTCCACAGACTGGAATGGAATTGACATGTCCACAGTTAAAAATATTATTGAACGTACAGCAAAAGCTCTGATTCATATTTGTAACCAGTCTCTACAAACTGATGTATTTCCAAGAAAAATGAAAACAGCTAAAATACCGACGTATAAGGCTGGAGACAGACATACTCTCAAACTACAGACCTGTTAACTTGCCTCCACAATTCTCAGAAATACTGGAAAAAAATATCCCATACAAGACTAGATGACTTCATCAAAAACATAATGTACTGTATGAGCAGCAGTATGGATTTAGAGCTAACAGGACAACTTTGTTTGCACTTACAGAATTTATAGAAGAAACAACAACGTCAATAGGAAATCAAGAATATGCAGTAGGGGTATTTCTGGATCTCAAAAAAGCATTTGACACGGTAGACCAGGATTTATTATTAAAAAAATTACAAAGATGTGGAATTAGAGGGATAGTACTCTAGCTAACCAGCTACCTAGAGAATAGATATCAATATGTTCAGACGCAAAATGTCAAATCACAGTTACTGAGGGTTACTTGTGGTGTTCCCAAGGGCTCAGTGTTGGGACCATTGTTGTTTATTTTGAACATAAAGAATATATGTGAAGTGTCCAAAACACTGAAAACTATTCTATTTGCAGATGATACAAGTTTTCTTTGTTGTTTGAACAACTTGGAACAACTTTTGGACATAGTGGAAGATGAATTGGAAAAGCTAAAGAGTTGGTTCAATGCCAATAAACTAACAATGAATTTAAGTAAAACAAAATTAATAATCTTTGGGAATTGTTCAAATAATTCAAATAGGAAACTCATGATAAATGATGTAGAAATTGAAAAAATGACTGAAATTAAATTTCTTGGGGTGATAATAGATAATAAATTATGCTGGAAGCCACATATAAATTACATTAATGTTAAAATATCAAAATCAATTGCAATACTATATAAAGCCAAAGATCTTCTAAATCAAGGTTGTACTGTTCCTTTATACTCCCATATATAACCTACTGTGTGGAAGTGGGAAGGGGAAATACATATAAAACAAACACGAATCCAATCTTCATCCTTCAAAAAAGAGCCATAAGAATCGTAAACAAAACTACTCCACTCTTTATTAAATTAAATTATAATATTGAATAAAAATTCAAATATCCGGTTGCCCTCAAAACTGCCCAAATCATGTACAGAGTAAAAAATCAACAATTACCTAAAAGTATCCATGGGTGGTTTCAAATGAGAGAAAGTAAACATGACCTGACAGGAATTTGTATGTTCAAAAAGCATTTAGTAAGGACAAATGCAAAATATCATTGTGTCATAATCAAAGGAGTTAATGTATGGAACAACTGTAGTGAAGAAATGAAAACATTTGGAATACTAATGAAATTTAAAATACTTTTTTAAAAATAACACATTGAACAGATATGGCATGGACTTGTGACGTTTTGTTTGTTTCCAACCTGATTGATTTGTTCTTGTGTTGTTTGAGAGTTTGGTTTGTAATCAGTCTGACTGTTTTTTCTTGTTTTGTTTGAATTTTGGTTTTTGTTTGATTTGATAGACATGGGTATCACGGACACTGGTGGCAGATCGTTGAGTTTTCATATTAATCATAAAAGTTTATTGTTGAAAGCAAAAAAAAAGTTTTTAACTTCTTCCTACTCCTTTTCAAACACGAAATGCCTTATTTGAATCTCCTCCCTCAGTCAACACACATCCATCATCTCATCTCCTCTCAAGCATATCAACCCTGGCTCCTCACCCACTTTGCCAGATTGTTGTTTCAACCTCAGTGGATCATCTCACTCTTGCCTGCCATCTTGCCTGCCTGCCAGCTGCCTTCAAACTTCCAAGCTGTCCCTGCCAGCTAAACTTGTCCTCATTCCCCGCTCAGAGCCACACACCTCCATTTCAACTCTCTTCACCTGCTGCCGCCAGATCCCTTTCCCAATCATCACTCCAAGCCCAGAATTCTCCTACAATAAACCTTTTTCCTTAACCAACACCACTCTGTCCTTGTCCTGCATTTGGGTCCCTCCTGAGTTCTTAACAAAAAAATCTGGCCAACATGGACCTAGCGGACAAGGACAATCTTCCGGCAGGCTCTCACCAACCAAGATGCTCTTGTGGGCAAGCAGTAGCACGTTCTCAATGACGTTGTAGAGACACTTAGGAACCTATCTGTCAATATCACCCAGATCAGAACCCAACTTGACTTTGTCTCCACTCATATCTCTTCTCCACCACCTGAAGCCTATTGAGCCCAGATTTGCTCAATGGTGCATTATGCTGGGGATATGGGCTCCTGCAGGAGTTTTCTCATGTAGTGCATTCTTGTTTTTGAACAGCAGCTCCTCACCTACAGCACAGATAAGTCCAAGATAGCTTATATAATGGGGTTACTTAAAGGGAATGCTTTAGACTGGACATCAGCTGTGAGGGAGAGTAAGTCCCACCTTAGCTCCTCTTTTGATGATTTTGTACCAGAAATGAAAAAGGATTTTGACCATCCTGTCCAGGGGTGAGGATGGTCAGAGAGGGACCTAACTAAATGCCTCCTCTCGCTTCAGCGGGGTTCCCGCAGTGCAGCCGAATTTTCTGTTAAGTTTAGAACTATAGCTGCTGACTCAGGGAGGAATGATGAGGCACTTCAGGGTATATGTTTAGATGGGCATAGTGACCCAGTATGGGATGAGTTTACGGCCTGGGATGAATCTGCTAATTTCAGTTCTTTAATTTCCCTGGCCATCAGACTTGATAATTGGCAAAAGCATGCTAAAATGGAAGAGCTGATCCCTTATACTCATTTCAAACATCTGTTGGCAGATTTGGTACAGTGCGTGCTCTCTATGAATGAAGTTGAGGTCTCTGATTGAATGTCTTTGAATGTTGTCTCTGTTTGTATGCTTGCTGTAAATCTTGTTGTTTGTTACTTCAAATTTGTACATCATAAACTTTATTTTTATTTTTCTGTACGTTCTGTACTAAGGGTGGCCTTGGAAAAGAGAGCATGCTCTCAATGGCCCTTCCCTGCAGAAATAAAGGTTAATGAATAATAATAAAAATAATTGCCTCCATGAGCGCCATAGGGAAAGAGTTAGCTATCAGTCACCCCTGCGCACTTCTCGCTCCTTCCCTCCACCTTTGTGAGAGCAGGCCCAGGCCCTTCCCCAGAGCTCCAGCTTGGAGCTCCAGCTCCAACACTCCCACTTACCCAGAAGAGGAACCCAGGCATCTGGGCCGGGCTTGCCTCTCACCTGCTAACATCTCCGAAGAATGGAGGCCAGGGAGTGTATTTACTGTGGTCAAGCCAGCTGCAGCTGGAGGCCACACTGTGCTGGAATCAGCAGTCCCTGCCAATGCTTGCCTTAGTGGACTCTAGAGCTGATGAAAATTTCCTGAACACTAATATTGCCACGCAAGCCAGCATCACTAGTGAACCATTAGCTTTTCCCCTGAATGCTAATGCTCTCAATGGCAAGGTCCTCGCTCACGTCAATGACCACACCAAATCCCTGCATCTCATCCTCTCTGGTAACCATCGTGAGTACTATACAATCTCTTCCCCTCAAGCCCCAATGGTCCTGGGTCACCCTAAAATCACACAATCCCCCTACAGACTGGTCCGCCAGCAAAGTTGTCAGCTGGAGCTCCTTTTGTCATTCCTCATGCCTGTAATCTGCCCTCACCCCAAGAGAGGCCATTGTCTCTCCACTCACCTTGAAGCCCCCTGACCTATCAGTCATTCCCTCTGCCTATCATGACTTGAGTGAAAGTGTCAGTAAACAGCTCACTCTCTCTTTTCCTCCACACTGACCTCCTCCCTGGAGCTCCCCTGCCTTCCAGCTGCCTGTTTAACCTGTCCCATCTGGAAAGACAGACCATGGAGAAATACATCCACGATTCCTTGGCCACTGGAATTATCCGGCCATCTTCTTCACCCATCAGTGCAGGGTTCTTCTTCATGGCAAAGAAAGACAAGGCCCTTCACCCCTACATTGATTACTGTGGACTCAACAACATCACCATCAAAAACGAGTATCCATTGCCCCTAATTAGTTCAGCTTTTGAATCCCTTCAAGGAGCTACTATCTTCTCAATACTGGACCTCAGGAATGCCTACCACCTGGTCAGAGTCAAAGGAGGAGATGAGTGGAAATGGCTTTTAACACCCCCCTTGGCCACTTCGAATATCTCATTATGTCTTTTGGTCTGACTAATACCTTGGCTTTGCCAACTTCTACTGCCGGTTCATCAGGGGCTACAGCCAAGTGGACACGCCTCCGACTTACTTTACCTGCTATCCCCTTCTCATGGACCTCTGAGGCAGATGCAGCCTTTTCTGAGCTAAAGAGACAATTCACATCCTCACCTGTCCTCATCCATCCAGACCTTTTGTGACAGTTTATTGTGGAGGTTGATCCCTCCAACTCCGGGGTGGCTCTCAGTGCTCTGCCATTGACCAGAAGCTTCATCCCTACGCCTTCTTCTCTTGCCGTTGGTCCCCTGCTGAGCAAAATTATGATGTTGGGAATCAGGAGCTGCTGGCCGTAAAGCTTGCCCTGGAGGAATGGAGGCGCTGGGAGCTGAGCACCTGTTTGTTGTGTGGATGGACCATAAGAACCTAGCTTACATCCAAACTGCCAAGCATCTCAACTCCTGTCAAGCCTGGTGGTCCCTGTTCTTTGGTTGTTTCAACTTCCACCCTCACCTATCAGCCAAACTCCTGAAATGTCAAACCTGATGCTCTCGCTCGCCAATCTGTCCCTGCCAACCTTGACACCATTCTCCCCTCCTCCTGCGTTGTGGCAGCTGTCACCTGGGAGGTCAAAACCCTCATCTGAGAAGCCCACCTAACAGAACTAGACCTGGCTAATGGTCCTCCCAACTGCCTCTTTGTACCTAATTCAGCCTGTTCTCAGGTTTGCCAATGGGCACAAACCTCCAAGATTGCCTGTCACCGTGGTACTTGCTGCACCCTGTCCCTCCTAAAACAACACTTCTGGTGGCCCACCATGGCCTCAGACACCCATGCCTTCGTGCTAGCCTGTACAGTGTGTGCCCGCTTCAAGTCCTCTCATCAACCACCTGCCGGCCTGCTCCAACCCTTGCCAGTCCCTGGTCGGCCCTGGTCCCACATTGCCCTTAACATTGTAACCGGATTTCTGCCTTCCCAAGGTAGCACAGTACACAGTACCTCTTCTCAGTTTCTCCACAAAGCCACTACCAGGGGGAGCGGGCGTTAAAGTATGGTAAGGGTTCCGTGTGTAGTGACTTGAGCCAGGCAGTCTGCTATGCTGGAATCCTTATCTGGATGGGGCAAGAGGTTTGACTTGGCATGCAGACAACTCTCCTTCAAATTTGTTGTGGCATTTCACTGGGTCTACACTGGCACTTTGAATTGCAACTCCTATCTCCTTGGTCAATCAAGTTTGTGTTTGTCAATAAATCTTTTAGCATAGGACATCTGTATCTCCTGGAGTTTCTGAATTGACAAGTTCAAGATTTCTATAACACCACCCCTGCTCCCGCCTACCAGTCAGGTCAGAAAGTTTGGCTTTCTTCCAAGGATCTCCCATTAACATCTCAATCCAAGAAACTCACTCCTTGTTACATTGGGCCCTTTGACTCAATCAACAGACTCAATCATTAATCCATCTGTTGTCAAGCTCAAACTGCCCGCATCAATGCATATTCACCCTACTTTCCATGTGTCCTAGTTCAAGTCAATTCAGTTTTATTTTAAAGCACCAAATCACAGCAAAAGTCATCTCAGGGCACTTTTCACATAGAGCAGGTAAAGACAGTACTCTTTAATTTACAGAGACCCAACAGTTCCCCCATGAGCAAGCACTTCGCGACAACGGCAAGGAAAAACTCAGAAGCAGGCTTGACCTTCAGCTTGACCAGTTGGGTTTAGAGAGAAAGAAGGAGGTAGGGGGAGAGGGGGAGAGACACAGAGAAGCATAATAACAATAATAATAACAATGACAATGGTAATAGAAATATGACTAGTAATAATAATAGCAGGAGTGGGTGTTGAGGCAGGACACCAACAGGACCACACCACCATGGTGTCCCTGCAGCCATGTTTCTCACTGTCCATAACCAGGGGGTCCAAGTCCCTCATCCTGTGAGACAAGAAAGCACAAAAACTCCATGGACGAAGCAAAGTTAGGCAGTCTAGGCCTATAGCAGCATAACTCAGGGCTGGTCCAAGGCGAGCCTGGCCGGCTCTAACTATAAGCTTTATCGAAAAAGAAAGTTTGAAGCCTGGCCCCTGGACCGAATCTGGAAGATGGTTCCACAAGAGAAGAGCCTGATAGCTGAAGGCTCTGTCTCCCATTCTACTTTTGGAGACTCTAAGAACCACGGGTAAACCTGCATTCTGGGAGCGCGGTGTTCTAATGGGATAATAGGGTACTATGAGCTCTTCAAGATATGATGGTGCCTAACCATTAAGGGCTTTGTGAGTGAGGAGAAGGATTTTAAATTCTGTTCTGGATTTTACAGGAAGACAATGCAGTGAAGCTCTCCTCCTAGTTTTTGTCAGTACACGTGCAGCTGCATTCTGAACCAGTTTAAAGATTGTTAGGGCAGCCTGAGAATAAGGAATTGCAATAATCCAGCCTTGAAGTAACAAATGCGTGAACTACTTTTTCTGCATCTTTTTGAGACAGAATGTGCCTGATTTTTGCAATATTACATAGGTGAAAAAAGACAGTCCTTGAAATTTGTTTCATATGGAAGTTGAAGGATATATCTTGATCAAAGATAACTCCCAGATTCATTACAGTGGTGCTGGAGGCCAGGGTAATGCCATCTAGAGTAGCTATATCATTAGATAATGTGTTTCTAAGGTGTTTAGGGCCAAGCACAATAACTTCAGTTTTTTCTGAGTTTAGTAGCGGAAAACTGCTGGTCATTCAGGTCTTTATGTCCTTAAGGCATGCTTGGAGTTTAGTTAACTGATAATGTTAATGTTACATAAAGGAAGCATATATAAGGTGAATAGTATTGATCCAAGCACAGAACCTTGTGGAACTCCATGTCTAATTGTTGTGTGCATGGAGGATTCATCATTAACATGTACAAACTGACATCTATCTTATAAATAGGACTTAAACAAGCTTAATTCAGTTCCTTTAATACCAATTAAACGTTCCAATCTGTGTAATAGGATGTGATGGTCAATAGTGTCAAATGCAGCACTAAGGTCTAACATGACAAGTACAGAGAAAAATCCTTTGTCCGATGCAATTAGGAGGTCACCAGTCCTGTCTCTGTGCTATGATGTGCTCTGAATCCTGAATGAAAATCCTCAAATAAACTATTGTTATGTAGAAAGTCACACAACTGATTGGCATCTGTTTTCCAGGATCATAGAAAGAAAAGGAAGGTTAGATATTGATCTATAGTTGGCTAAAACACCTGAATCAAAAGTAGGATTTTTAAGAAGAGGTTTTTATTACAGCCACTTTAAAGGACTGTGGTATATAGGGGTGGCTGTGGCTCAGGAGATAGAGCAGGTCATCCACTAATCGGAAGATCCACCAGTCCACATGTCGAAATGTTGTTGGGCAAGATACTGAACCCCAAATTGCTCCTGATGATGTGTGTGAATGATTAGATTCCCTCTGATGGGCAGGTTGGGACCTTGCGTGGTGGCCCCTGTACCCATTCAGCATATGAATGTGTGTGAATGGGTGAATGTGACTCATAGTGTAAAAAGCGCTTTTGAGTGGTTGGAAGACTAGAAAAGCGCTATACAAGTACAGTCCATTTACCATAGCCTGTTACTAAAGACAGATTGATCATATCAAATAAGTGCTAACTAAGGGTAAGATTTCCTTAGGCAGCCTAGTTGGAATGGGGTCTAAGAGACAGGCTGATGGTTTTGATGAAGATATCATTGAAGTTAGTTCAGGAAGGTTGATTGGAGAAAAACGGTCTAAATGTATATCAGGTTTTACAGCTGTTTCTAAGGTCCCTGTGTTTGAGGGTAAATCTGTGCCTGTTGGGGACAGGAGGTGATGAATTTTGTCTCTAATAGTTAGAATTTTATCACTAAAGAAGCTCATGAAGTCATTACTACTGAGAGCTGGATCAATAGAGTTGTGACTCTTTGTCAGCCTGGCCAAAGTGCTGGAAAGGAACCTAGGACTGTTTTTATTCTTCTCTATTAATGATGAGTAATAGGCAGCTCTGGAATTAAACAGGGCCTTCCTATATGTTTTAAGATTATCTTGCCAGACTAAGAAAGATTATTCCAGTTTGGTGGAACACCATATCCTTTCAAATTTTGCGATATTTGCTTTAATTTGCGGGTTTGGGAGTTGTACCATGGAGTTAACCTCCTATTTTTTTATTATCTTCTTCTTTAAAGGGGTGGTGGAGTTGAATGTCATTTGCAATGAGCCTGTGGCACTATCAACAAGATTGTCAGTTTGGGAGGGACTAAAGTTAGCATATGAGTCCTCTGTTGCATCACCATCATATTAGTGTACACGATAAATTTGCAGCTTTTTTATACTGACCTTTGCTGTGGAAATCCAGCGGTTGCAATTTAACTCAAAAAACATACAGGGAGTTCTTATTCTTAATGATGTATGATAGCTGAGTGGGTAACAGCATTGAATACGGGCTGTGCTTTGAGAGAATAAGTACAGCAGATTTTGGAGTCACATTGTAGAGAGAGAGGACTGTTCTGCTCTGTCATTCAGTGAGTGTGAGGTCTGTTCAGGGGTTTTGGTAAAGGAGTGTGTGTGTGTGTGTGTATATATATGTGTGTGTATTCTGTCCTGTAATTTTCTCTCTTTACCTCCTGTTGTTCTTCTGGACCAACACTGTGATTGGCTTAGGACTGCTGTGTTTAAGCCTGATTGGCTAGATGTTTACACCTCAGGGGGAGGTTGGCTAATTAACTGAGGGGGTGGGAGCCTGGAGTTGATTGATTGGACTGCTAATTACAAGATTGTGTTTTAGTTTATGTGCATGTGTGTGGTGGACTGTTTAACATCACTAAACCCTTTACAGGTTTCAATCCTCTCCTCTCCTCTCCTCTCCTCTCCTCTCCTCTCCTCTCCTCTCCTCTCCTCTCCTCTCCTCTCCTCTCATGGCCTCTCACTTCCTGTCCTCTCCTTTGATAGCCCTTTGATTGTAGTAGATGTTATGTCAAAAAATCCACCGAAAAGAACAATAAAGAGCAATGCTACCATAAATAATGATGCCAGTTAAAGCCAAGCCTAAAACGGCAGTGTGACATTTGGTGGAGGAGTCCTGACCTTCTCTACAGTTGGCTGTGGTTGGTCTGATCTAGACCTCAAGCCCTCAGCTGTAAGGCCCTAGCTCTGTGGGCTGACATAGACACTAACCTGACCACACTGTCACCACACCCTCAAAAACCACTGGTCCTCTACCCAAGGGTTCTCTGCTGAGGGTAGAGGCACTGTAAATTGGTTGATTTACAAAGAAATGCTAAGTAAGAAGTAACTATTCTTTGTGGAATAAGTAAACAACGCATATCAGTGTTTCCTGATCTGACACATCGATTGGCAGGACAATATAGTTTGTCATTGTCCTCCAAAATTGATAAAATTCACTGTTACAAAAAGAATCATATGAACATTTTCTGATTGGCCAAGGCTATGCTTAAGGTTTGGTTAGATTTAGACACGGCAGGTTAGGGAAAGACTGTGGTTTGGGTTTAACCTTGTTAAGGATAGGGAGCCTGGGTCATTTTAAAGAAGAGCCACTTGCTTATGATAGTAGTCATTGTGAAAAGAAAGCAATGTTGACTGTTGGTAGGAAACAGGAAACAAACAGTGGTCTCCTGCGTCAAAGTCACACACTTTTTTGACCCAGCCACCAACTGCAACCTCTGCATGAAGTTTTGAGGTTCTATAACGGTGTAACAGTATGTCTGACTGTGCTTCTGATAGACTTGTCTCATAACAGTTGCAAGAGGTCTTTGCCAATTAAATATAAACATAGGTTGTATTTAGGCATCTGTTGTTTTTCTTGGGAGGACCAACTTGAGGGGCTGGTTGTACTGTAGAATTCAAAACAGGGGAAACCATCTTTTACTATTCTGTAAAATCATAGACACTTCAGTTGTTAAAGTCATTACTTTAGTTTCTCTTTAGCAGTATCGCCCATGAGGAGTCTAAACCTAGCAATACATATTTCCATCATCTGTTGCCACTTGATATGCTTTTTTTTGTTTGTGATGCCACAGCAAACAATCCCACAAGCACCTTGATTTCAGAAATTCTTTTTTGGTCTTCTGCTTGGATGGTGCCATTATTCTCCCTAAAGAAGAATTGTTTTCTATGCTTATATATACATTAATATTTATAAAGGGCTTAACTGTTTATGGTTAAATGTCATAGTGTAGGGGGTGGGATGGTCATCCATCTGCGCACATATTTAAGTTGGTTGTAATTTATAAAGGGAACATTTTAAGAAGGTGTGTGTGCTCGCACAGCTTTGTCAATCAGATTTGTTTTTGCTTTAGTGTGGATCCTGAACACAGTTTCATAAATGAGGCGACTGGACTGAGCAAATTACAGCAGGTGACCATGGACAGTCAGCACATGTTGGGAGTCAAATTTCTTCCCTCCAGATCAAACTTCAGAACACAAAAAACATGCCCAACTCAAGGTCCACATACTAAGCTTTTCTGAAGTTTCAGTCAATAAACTCAATTGGCTGATGAGGGCTGAGGGATGTGATTGAAACAGTTTGTAAGTGGATCTTAATGTAAAAGAATAGTTCAATGTTTTGGGAAATATGATTATTCTCTTTTGCACTGATAGTAAGATGAGGAACCATGAAGGGTTCTTCTATAGTCCAAGATCATAGAAACATTTTAGGTCTGCTGCAGAACCTTTTTTGTTAAGAGGTGTGAGGAAGATGGAAAGAGGGAGAAAGTGAATAGAGAAAGGTCAATGCCATTATTTTAAAATGGGCACTGAGTCACAGTGGACAGACACACAGACAGACCATGTCATAATTAAACCTGTTTTGACCTTATTTATACTTTAACCACATATGATAAAACATTTTTAAAACAACAAAACAACATGTTGCACATATGTGTGTTTAGATAGCTGGTAAGAAGCATTTGATGTATGTGTGTGTGTTTGCCCACATGTGTGTCTGCTAGTTAATCCTCCCCTTCACAGTGACAGCCCACTCAGTGGAATCAAGAAAGGGGGTGGCTTTTTTTTTGGTGGCTGGTGCTTTTTCCACTTTAAATGATACAAAGGGACTGGAACTGGAAGATCACTTGATTCTTGACTGGTTGGTTCTAACTTAGAGTCCCTATGCAAAGACACTGCTGAATGTGGACAGATACAGAGAGGAGCTGGAGCAACAACACAGGAATCTATTCAGGACACACAGTGAACTAAGACAAATTCATTGACACCAATGTAATGTGATGATGCAGTACAGAGCTTGGAGGATCAGAGGAGACCTAATTAACAAAAGCACAATACATGTGGATTTATGCTTGAATTGAAATAGAACCATCCAGGTGAGTTTTATTTTAGCTTTTGTATGAATCTTTTTGCAGCAAGAATTAATCTGTAGTGTGCAGAGGAATTACTTGAGGCTGTGGGAGACTGGAGGACTACAATCTCAAGAAAGAATTGCTACAAGTGGACAATTGGAAGTGGAACCCATCGTGGACTGGGACTTGTGTACCTGGTAGTGTTTTGCGGCAGTGGGAGTCCAGCAGGACTGAGAGGAGAAGTGGTGCTGGATTTGATAGGAAAGCTGTGTAGTTCAAATGTGTGTTTTTTTAAGTTGTGCAGTCTGTGGTTAAACTTCTTTGAGAGGATAACTTGTTTTCTGAGTTTCCCAGACTGGATTGATGTGCTGTACCAGGAGAACATCCTATTCAAGAAGCAAAGACTGTCCACAGATTTCAGATGTATCTTATATTATAATTTCATTGAAATCACAGAATCTAGTAAATCCCCTATTTTACTGGAATCAAGACGTGCATGACCTTAGTCAGGTAGAGTCTGAAATTCTTAGTTATTCATTTGCCAACTGTTCCCTTTGAAAGGGAACAATTCTCCTTGTGTAGGAATCAGAGACAAACTGCAACTGGGACCTACAGGGACTGAAAGTAAACTCACACAGGATAGAAACAGATTCTGTCCAACAAACTGGAAAAAAGCTGAGAGAAACACCAAAAATACTGTCTTGTTACAAAATCCCTGTAGTCGCTCGGATTTACCTCAAGTCCTATTTTATCTCTAAAGCCATGGTTGTTTGACATTTTGACGGCTCCCCTTTGTTGTCATGGCGATGTCAGCTGCACCAGGAGGCTGCGGTGAGGCGGACAGCTCGGTGAAGTGGCAACTATGTTATGATGTCACTGCCAAGACATGGTGGATGGTGAGTTTGATTTCTGATGCTTGACTTCTTTGGGGCTCAAAATTTGGTCCAGGGATCTTAATTGCATACTTACTGTAGAATTAATAACTGCTGACAGTTATCTGTTGATTCACTCATGACCATTTATTACTTATACTCATATAAAATACCATTCAGAGTTACCCACCCTGATGCCTTGGGCTGCTGGGATGTATTCTTTGTTAAGCAGCTTTTGGATATTAACACTGAATTAAATGACTCAGAGTAAGGTGAAAAAGTACTAATGGTCACACTGAGAATCAATGGCCAATAGCTCTGCAAACCTTTCAGCAGCTTTAAGCTCACTGTTTTAGTCTGCTTTATTTGCACACATTTGACAAGTGGATTATTATTATGTTTAGATGTTCATTATGTATAGACGTTCATTAATGCTGTAAGAACGCACACACTTACTGTGTGTGTGGAGTGTACCTGTGTGTGTGTGTGTGTGTGTGTGTGTGTGTGTGTGTGTGTGTGTGTGTGTGTGTGTGTTGTTTGTTTAACAGCTCAGACTGTGACTGATCTCAAATCTTACTAGGAACTCCAGTACTTTCTGTCATTTTCCTCCACTTTCTTTCCCAGTTCCTCTTGTATCTGCACTTATTACAATCTCTCTACTAAAGGAAGGAATCTCTGTATGTATGTCTGTGTGTATATCATTTGCGTATCTCTTGAACTGTTTACACAATACATTTAATATTAATAAACTTCGATTAAACCAGTGATCAGCATGCCACTCTGCTCTGTGCAGGGGCAGGGTGAAGCTTCAAGGCTCTGCCGACTGACTCCAGTATGTCAGGGAGAGACCAGAGACGAGGTGTGACACGAGTCAGCAAAAAGTGCTCTAAAAAGAGAAAAGTAGACAGTGAAACAGAGCTTTTAATCAAGAATGGACATTCTTACCCGATGTTTAGAAAGAAAGCGTAGTGTTTGCAGCATGTTTAGCAGATCATCATCAGCAGCGACAGGAGGTGTTCAGGTACATTGTTGAGTGTAGGTCATCTGCGTTTTGGAAGCAATTACACAACGTGTGTAGTTACATGCATAAAACAGAGCAAATACTTCCATGGACAGTTCAAAACCAGTTTGTCTCAGATCTCTGAGACCATGGCAACTGTGAGTAATAAAGCTTTGGAATAGAAGCAAATTTTTCCTTCAAAATGAAATCAACTCACATGGGCTTTAATTTGTGCTGCCTAGAGCAAGTTTGCTCTAATCATAATTTTTCTGGTCATAATTTCTGTCAGTAATAATAAAATTGTCCTCACCAAGGTAATTGATGAATTCTGGGAACACAGTATAATTTTTAAGATGGGCCAAGAAACACAAGCAGTGAAACGAGCAGGCAGGTTGTAAAACTACTTTGGAGGAGAAACGTCAAACTCTCCACTGTAGACACCCATCACAGTTCATAGATCTACTTCCGACTTGAACTGACCTGCTGCACTTACTGTAGCTGTAGCTGTCCTGTGCAGTGAAGGAGTACTTGCAACATTTTAGGTGACCTTCATATACAGTTGTTTAGCTGCTGTCAGGATAAACTGTTTAAAACTTTTCTTTTAAGGAAGGAAATGACTGCTAACACACGAGCCATATACTTTTTTTTACATGGTTTGTCTGCTCTCTAGTAGTCAAATTTTTCTTAATGCAGGTTTATTGTAATTTGATAAATGTTTTAGTTTTCAGTTGTGGTAGCCTTCTGCGTAAATGACCAAAATCGTCAAACTTTTCCTGTTTGTTGGTTTTTTAAAGTACGTGAGATAGCAGGAAGAGCATGATCATTCTAGTATTTACTATGTTTATAAAGGATAGAGTTAGCAGTAGCAAGAAAAGATAACTGTTCAGTTTAACAGCCAGCAGAGTTTTTACTTTGACAAAATGCCCAGTGCCTCCCTTGTAACTCCAATCACATCCCGTTTAGGTTTAAACAACTCACTGGGTGGCAAGTGATGTGTAGGAGGGCAGCAGGCAGTAATGATCTTTATAACGAGGGGGAAGAGGAGGGGTCACAGAGAAAGGGAATCAGATACACCGGGAGATGATAAGGAACTGAAAGAACTGGAAACACAGCAAGAGAAGCCTCTCATTTCTTGCATGAAGAGAAAAGGCCGCACTGACCCAAATACAATGGAGAGAGACAGACCAACAGACAAGGGCTTCTTTATACCTGCAATTTGTTGCAACTTAAATATTAAAGCATTTCTGTCAAACTAACCAATACATGATATATATTCAATGTAAACAATGAGACCGTTGTTTCAGTCAGTATCCAAGTTATTATCTTAATCTGATCAGATTCAGCCTTATTTTTCTGGAGATTAGTCATGTCATCCCAATAAGGTGAGATCATTCAGCTTGCTCCATGTGTACTTTTCCTTTTCCTTTTTTTTTTAAATAATGATTTTTTTCTAGAAATGAATTTCTAGAAATCAGTTTCCTGAACCAGAACAGATGAGTGGGATTTGAACGTGGAATTTTCCAGTTACATGACAGTAATGACCCTACAGGCAACAACCATGGCATTTAAGAACCAGTATTAGGGAAAATTACTTGCTTTGTAAATGTATTTTTCTAGTTACCAACAAAAAATTATATGCAAAAAGATTTTGAATTATCAGCAAACAAGCTTTGTATATTTGTTTGGGAAGGCCTTTCTGGTGTAAGATGTGTATCTGCCTGCTAAAAAAAAAAGCAAAACAAACCCCAAAATGCCCCAAACAACCCCAAATAAAACTCCACTTTATGAGTGTTTTTTTTTTTTTTCTAATTTGAAGATGTTACCCTCTGTGATGTGACCATAGACTGTATGGATGTGTCTTGTTGTGTATGCTGTTCTCTTGACTTTATCAGCAAGTATGTCTACAGATACTTGTCTGCGTCTTGAAGCTGTTTTGAGTTAGCTTTTAAAATAATGCCAAATATTGTGGAGGACATCAGGTCAGCAGGCTATTTGCTGGGAGTAAAGTGGCTACAGGCCAGTTCATCAGATTTAGATCTTGTAGTAGGCATGTAAAAACAGCCAGTGCTGATGACCAGAGAGGCTCATGGTAGATAAACATGTCAGATTTGTACTCATGTGCCAGGCCAGCTTGGGCTTTGAGGTCCATCAGTCAAATCTTAACAATTCTTCTGTAACTGACAGAGCAGTGTAGTTACAAACTAGACTGATTTGATCAGGTTTTCTGGTTCTAATTAGAACAAGAGCAGAAGTTTTTCAGCTGACCCTGAGATAGCAACATTCAGCCAATAAATATGCTTTGTTTTGAGAACAAATGTTTCAAATTCTGTATATTTTGAGGTGTTGAAAGTCTAATGGGAAGTGAGTGCAAAATGTTAGCAGGTGTCATTTTTAGCGTGATGGGTTTTAGCCTTGTTGTTAATATCAATCCTGGGGAGTCATGAGTGTCTCACAATTACAAGTAAAAGTCCTGCACTGAAAATGTTTGTAGTAAAAGTGCACTTTATCATTAGCCAAATGAACTGACAGTATCAATAATAAAATTACTCAATCCAGAGAAATGACCCTTGTGAGTATAATACTTTTATATATCATTTCATTAGATCATCATTACTGATGCATTAATGTGTAATTTAATGTTGTTAATGTTGCAACCGTTTTTTATAAACTTTGTTTAATATTGCAATGCAATATTGTTTAATATTGCATTATATTTTAGGCATAAATGTTTTGTATGTAAAATTGTAACTGGTAAAGCAACCAGTAACTAAAGCTGTCAAATAAATGTCGAGTCGAGTAAGATGTACAGTATTTCACTCTGAGGTGTAGTGGAGTAGATGTATAACGAAGCATGAAATGGAAATACTCAAGTGAAGTACAAGTCAACTCAAATTTGTACATTATGTGAGTAAATGTACTTAGTTACATTCCACCATTGATACTCAGACATATGGGCCTTGTACATAAATCCACAGCACAAGTATAGCTTGCATTAATCTGAGGTAAGCCTTAGAGATGTAAACACTTCACAAGTTCTCAAGCTCAGTCATTGTACTGGACAGCTTCACAGTGCAGGAGGATGAGGCTAGAACTTTATGTACACAATAATGTCAAGTCCAATATCTCTGTGATCTGTGTTTGGAATCAAGGTGGCAACAAACAGTTGAAACACCTTGTCAGCATGGATGCTCTCTGTTTTGATCCCATTTATGATGAAGAGGTGTGCTACTGTGCAGCGTGTCATCAGCAGAGTGATAACTGGTCTCATACAGTAGATGAATCAAGTCAGCGAAAATGTCAGTAGAGCAAGAGTAAAGGGCCTCAGTGAGGGTCAGGTTAGACCACACCTGACCACATCCAGCTGTAATGATGGGTGGGCTCAGAAATGCAACAGATTTCAACTTTTGGTCTCAAATCTTACTAGGAACTCCAGTACTAGTAAGATTTGAGTGGCATGCAACTTTTTCAACGTAGTGGTCAGTGCAACAGTGCCATTTGCCATGAGCAAAGCAGCATCTTTTGTACTTTGTTGAAATGCCCAGGTTTATGTTTACCTTCACGGACCTCTGGTATCTGTGGCAATTATGACTCTTGTTTCTAAGGGACAGAACTTGAGGTAATGTGACTTTGTTATTAGCGATACAAGACCTGTTAGGAAGATGGTAGGGATGGATCAATGGGTCAATAAACTTTGACATGAGAGAGTACTGCTCATATCCTGTTTCCTATCAAGAACCAAGGCTGATTTATTTTAACCATGAGAATGATCTTCTCCTAACCTTAACCATGTAGATTTTGTGCCTAAACCTAAATCTTAACCATATAGGTGGCAGCTAATATGAGTCATATCAATTAACAGATTCGTAACAGTTTTGGAAGGCACTGACAATCATTGTCGTCCAGCTGATTGGGGCCTCTGGTAATTGATGTTCTCACCTTGCTGCAGTGATGTTGAATGTATTCTGTGTGGTCAGTACACAGTGACATCACTGTTGGGTGTGGTCATAGGTGAACTGATGAAGCTTTCAGCCAGAGGTAGTCAGTAAAACAACACTTACCATCACCACTGAATTCACAGTCAAACAAACTTGCAAAACAAGGTGAGATGGTTCAGTTAGCTATAGTTTGTAAAATTAGACACAGTAGCAAAAAACAGTAAAAATCTTCTTTCTTTGGGTGCTTTCACTCACCCTTCCATTGCACAATTGTTCATCACTGAGCAAGGCAGTGAAAAAAACATCCAACTGTAAGTTTATTACAGATGCGATTGTCACAGAAAGCCTCATTAAACTGTGATGTGTGGATCCAGCAGAAAGAGGCTGAGCTGTGTAAGCCCAGCTGATCAGTCTTAAAGCAGATAATTCCTGCACCAACATCTGTCCTCTGGATGCTTAGAGTGACACAGTTCAGGCTTACTTCTCAGCCCCTCCTTTCCATCTCCTCTATATCGCAGCCACAGAAGTTTAAGCAGAGGGTATGTCCAATATAAAGCTCTGCTGCTCTCATTCACCATCATAATGAAATGCTGTCCTCTAACAGCAAAACAAAAAACAAAGTGTGGGGGTATGTTTACCTCTGAGTATAACTCAGCAGAGTCAACACTGATATGAGCAAGGATATGCAAACTCATACCTTAACACACTATTCCCAAATATTTGTCTTTGAGTCTTCTGAACTTGATCAGGAAATCGTCCAAATCAGTGCATTTCTGTGGGGTTAAGGGGGATTTAATAGTCTGAGCTTTGCTGTGGGTACAGTGGCCAATTTTTGTGTGCATGTCTATTTCCAGCTGCACTTAAGTCAGTATGCTTGTGTTATCTAATGGTTTTCAGCACCACTTTCATATGAGGCACCCTTTATGAGGGTTTATAAGTTAAGATTGAATGTTTTCTCAGTAAATCTTTACTTTAAGTCCCCCTATTAAACATTTAATAAATGGTTTACAACACACTTTAATGTAGTTCTAGTTATCTAGTTGTAGTTATCTATAAGCAGATATAAGGACATATTAAAGTGTTTATTAATGTACAGTATTTATTATAACTTCTCCTATGAAGACGTATTTTATATTCTTACATCTGTGTTTTTCTGTATTGGGATTCATTATCTAGTCTTTGCTACTATTACATTATAGTAACAAACACTTATGGCTGCCCACAGGAGGAGTTATAGTTGTTGAGTAATGCATTAATAAACACTTATATTTGTTTTTAACTACATTGTGGTATCTTCTTCTTCTCTCTCTTTGAAAAATCCAGAATCTATGAATATGCAAATATTGCCATTAAGTTGGGGTCATGGAAACAAAAAAAATACTTGATAAAGGAGAGAAGTTTAATGGACAAGATAAATTAACTGAATAAAAGGCTGGATGATATGCAACTGCTCTCTGTAGAAACGACTTATTTAATTAAAAATAAACAACCGGAACTGGAGAATTTATACTAGAGCATGTAAATGGTATCATCAATAGATCTTGTGTGACTTGGATGGAAAAAGGGGAGAAGTGCACTGCTCATTTTTTAAGGCTTGAGAAGGAGCCAGAGTCTCTTGCTGGCTCTGACACTGAGTTATTTTTTCCAGTAAACTATAATCAGACACTTTCAGTACATCAGCAATTAAGTTTTGAAGGTAAAATTAATTAATTCCATTAATTCTTTATCCTCTGATAAATCACCTAGTATTGATGGCATTCATATTGAGGTTTACAAGACTTTTTTCACAGAAATTAAAAAACCTCTGACGGCATCTTTTAACTACTCTTTCACTCAGGGAATATTATCAAACACAGAGAAACGGGGCATCATTACATAACTCCTAAAACAAGATCCGCTGAGGCATTACAAAGATCCCATATATATGAAACATTGGAAACCACTGACAGTGCTCTGCTGTGATGGAGTTAGGGTTAGGGTTAGGGTTAGGGTAGTACCCTAACCCGTAACCTCTCTAGATGTACTGCATTGAGAATAAAAAGAATTACCGGTGATATGATAGAATATGATCAAACAGGTTTCATAAAAGGGCACTTTACTGGTGATAACACACAGCATCTTCTTGATACTATAAACTATTATGAAAATTACCAAAAATCTGGGCTTTTATTTATTGATGATTTTGAAAAAGCTTTTGATTGAGTAAGATGGTATTTCAACCAAAAGCTCTTCAGGTTTTTTTTAATTTCAGGAAAACCCTCATAAAATGGGTGAAGGTCATGTATACTCAACCAACCAGCAAAATAATAAATAATGGATATTGATCTAATAGTTTCACCCTGTCTAGAGGTGTACATCAGGGTTATCCACTGTCTATTTGTTGTAACTATGCACTGAAATTCTTACAATTAGAATTAGAAATAATTCATGCATAACTGGTTTAAAACCAAATGTGATAGAAACAAAAAATAACATTATATGCAGATGATGTAACTTTTTTTCTGCAGCCTGAGAAATCTTTACTGGATGCCCACATATTTGATTTAAATCTTTTTTTCTAAATTATCTGGATTAAAGCCAAACTGTGGTAAATGCAGTATTATGAGAATAGGACCATTGAGAGGTACAGATTTCGACCCATGGTGCCCAGCTCATTCCCAGGGAATTCATATTTCAGATAATCTAAAAGATCTAGTTAAAATAAATTCTGAAGGAAAAATTGAGAAAATTGAAAAGTTTTAAAACCTTGGAGAGGGAAAATTCTGTCTTTACAAGGAAAGATGACATTCATGAATACTCTCTTAATTTCTCAATTCATTTATCACTTAATGGTACTACCCTCCCCAGAGGTATCCTTCTTTCAATGTTTTGAACAATTTTTTTTTCCTTTGGAATAATAAGCCTGACAAGATTAAAAGGCAATACATTTATAACTCACATGAAAATGGTGGATTAAATCTAAAAAATATTGCAACAATGAACATACCTAAAAGCATCTTGGATTAATATGATTTACCATAACAGTCTCTGGAGAACAAGTCAAAACTTATCTTCTGTGTTGTTATTCTTTGACAGCAAATTGTTCCCCTTTTTTCAACTAAAATCTCACCACGTTGAATAGCTATTTCACTAGCAAGGACCACACTATCAATAAGATGCGTTTGAATGATTTATTAAGAAAAACAATTGATGTGTGTAGTTCTTCTACTTGCCGACTGCACTGTGGGGAAGCTTATAGAGAATCAGCCGTAGCACCCAGGCAATGATGGACCCCTAAAAGCTCCATTTACTTATGATAAGATTGAGGAGATCTGAGATCTTTGAGATCTGAATGGATGTAGCAATGGTACGTTTGGGAGGAACAACAGCCCATGAGTTGTATGAAGTGTTTTGGGATGCCATTACAAGAGGCTCAAGTGGCAGCTCTGATCCTGAAGGAGTGTCCAGAGTAATGAATAGGAGAAATGCCAGACAAGTAGAGCATGTGGCGGAAGTGCTGGTGGAACCAGAAATGAGTAGCTACTTGTCTGGATGTGGCTACTCCAGACTGTCAATGATAAACTCTGGAATTTCTGGAATTGCAAGTAGTTTGCGATGGTCTTAGTGGAGATTGAACTTTAAGTAGTCAAGTCAAGTCAATTTTATTTATATAGCGCCAAATCACAACTAAAGTTATCTCATGACACCTTTCATGTAGAGCAGGTCCAGACCATACTAATTTACAGAGACCAAACATTCCCCAATGAGCAAGCACTCGGCGACGGCGGCAAGGAAAAACTCCCCTTTGACAAGAAGAAACTTCGAACGGAACCTGGCTCAAGGTGGGCAGCCATCTGCCTTGAGGTTGAGGTTGGGTTGAGAGAGAGAGATCGTGTCATTTTAGAAATATATAAGCCTGAAAAGCAGGCGTGGCGGCTTGGGTCGGAGTAAAGAGCTGAGGCGGTGAATTTGGAGCATATGAGAAAGCCAAAGAATGCAAGTGAGAATGTGACTTCTAAATATCGAGCAACGTGAGGAATGCTATATCTGGAGCAGATGGTGTGGATGCTGACTGACAGCAAGTTAGCAGTAAATGGAAGGTGGTGGGAGGAGGAAGAGTGAAATTAAACGAGAATGGCTGGAGACCCAGCCTGGTGCCGGTGAGGAGTTCAGAGAAGAAGCAGATGCCACGAAGGAATTTAGAGAAGAAGTTGATGCCGCTAAGGTAAACATGGATGGTATGTGTTCTGATAGCCACCACTGAAGGGGTGTAGGTAATGAAACGGTCATGGTGTCGAGATCAAACGACGGGTAGGCTATATTGTACTTGTCGTGAAGCAATGACGACTGGGTAGATCTCATGAACAGCTGGAGATGTTTGTAGAATTTTCTGCAAGCAAGAACTGCATGATCTCAGTTGGCCATTTGATGGAGAACCATCATCCATCATGGAAACCCCCAAAACCAGCAAAAAGACTGGCACTGGCATCTCGGTGCCAGGTTCCCCTGCTAAGCTGGATGTTGTGATTGCTGGAGCTGGATGACAGGGAGCGCTGACATTCTGGTGTCGTTCACCCTGGATGATGTCGGCTGCTGGTGTTGGAAAAACCTGAGGGGAGGTGGAGGGCCCTGGAATTCTGGTGTGAGGCCAGAACGGGCAACTGGCAACCTGGTTGCCAGAATGATGGAAACAGTGTGAAGTTACTAAAGTCATGTCAGATTGGTTTTGTTGGTAACTTGCAACCCGGTGCTTGTAATGGCATACAATACTGAAGTGCCTTTAGATCACCTTTAATTTAAATTGGCAACCCGGTGCACATAATGATAGAAGTTAGAGAACTGATGTTAGATTAGTTCTATTACTAACTTGCAACCCGAGCATTTAACAGCAGACTTTACTGAAGTGATGCTTGATTACTTGTATTATTAAACTGCAACCCAGTGCACATAAAGATAGACATAACTGATGTGATGTTAGATTGATTGTATTGGTATTTGGAAACCCGGTATGTGTAGTTGCAGATGTTACTGAAGTGACTGTAGATTAGTTGTATAGTAACTTGCAACTTATTAGTTACTTGTATACTGGTGCATGTAACGGCAGATGTAACTAAGGTGATGATAGATCAGTTTCGGTTTTAGTAATTGGCAATCAGGTATATGTAATGATAGAAGCTACTGAAGTTACGCTAGATTCGTTCTATTACTAACTTGCAACCTGGTGCATGTAACGGCAGATGTTACTGAAATGACATTTGATTAGTTGTATTATTAACTTGCAACCCAGCACACATAACGATAGAAGTTACTGAAGTGATGTGAGATTAGTTGTAATGGTATTTGGCAACCCAGTGCGTGTAATGGTGGACATTACTGAAGGGACTCTAGATTAGTTGTATTGTAACTTGCAATCCTGATGCTCGTAATGGTAGACGTTACTGAAGTGATGTTAGATTAGTTGTGTTAGTAACTGGCAGTAGCTAAAGATGTTACTAAAGTGACGTTATAGTTTTATTAGTAACATGCAACCTGGTGCCAGTAACCATAGATGTTACTAAAGTGACATTAGATTAGTTGTATTAGTATCCTGCAACTTGGTGCAAGTGATGGTTTACATTACCGAAGTGACATTACATTAGTTGTATTAGTAACACTTAGTAACAAGTGTGACTCTGTGAAGTCACACTTGCTGACTATGGTGGTGATTGGCTCTGGAGAGGAAGCTGGAAGTGTGGGAGACTCGGTGATCATTGTTGCCGCTAAGTAGAGATGAAACAGTCTGGCTTTATTGTCGCTGTGGTTGAAGGGAATGTCTTCTCTTACAAGAATCGTTGGATGTGGGCCACAGTTCAGTCTCAGATGTCTGGCTCCATTTGTGAATGTAAAGACAGCTGAATCAAGAGGAGGGTGCACCATGGATTTGCTGTGGTGGATAGTATCCCGGACTGTAGCGAGCTGATGAGGAAAGAGTTGAAGCCGCCTGCTCCCGCGTTTATGCCTGTTGTGTCTGTGGTTTTCGGCCCTCACTGACAGAGGAAAGGAGGCCTGAGATCTACCAGGAGTTGGAGAGTCATGTTAGGGGAGACTGAGTGGAGGTGCCCTTGAGGCTGGTATGTGCACCACTGAGCGCAGCAGCTCTGCTGGGATGCTTGGCTGTGGTCTCCCTACTGTGTCGTGGCTGGAGGAGAACCGGTTTCAAACAAATCTTCATCTGAATCAGTTTGTGATCCATGACGAGTTGACTTTTTGGAATCGAAATTTTGGTGATTGTCCAAGTTTTAGATAATGCAATCATGCGATTAGGCGGGAAGTACAGTTTGTCTGATGAGAAAGCTGAGACAAAACGGCTAACTTCTGGTGGTAGCTTGAGCTTGTTTTTGGAGTAACTGCGAGAAGCTAGACTTAGACTACATACATGTGAAGCTCAGAATACGAGAGCGAAAGAGGAGGAGAGGGTTGTGGTGTGGTCCTGCTCCTGAAACTTTGCTAAATAAGCTTCAATTAGCGGAATATTATTGAATCTCTCACCTTTATTTGAAGATGCATTGAAGGCTTGGTTGAGTTTCCAGTGTTATCCTCCAGACACCCCAGGTAAATCCAAAATCCAAAATATCCAAAATCAAATAATATGGATGAACTCAGAACTGTTAATATATGGGAAGCCTTTTTTATGGGAAACACTTCAGGGAAATGGATTTGTTTTTATAAATGATATAGTAGATAGCACATGTGATTTCCTTTCATACTTTCAGTTTTGCTGTATGTATGATCAGATATGTGATATTTTTAATTTCAGTCAGTTGCTGTCCCAACTAACTGGAAACGGAAACTACAAAATAGTGGATACAAACATTACAACCTATTACAAGGTGTCAGAAATGGCTATCCAAAAACGGATAAATAAAATAATTTATAATTTTATTATTATTATAAATTTTTATTCATTTTACAGAGATTATCGTATTTTATTTTCTTCTTTTTTCTCCAATTGTTTTTCTCATGAAGTTATATAGTCATGTCATCATATTGTCCTGTGTGTTATGTGTATTATTTTGCCTGTATTAAAAAAAAAGTATTGTAAATTTCAAAAGTTCAACTTCTGGAGACAAGAAGTCCATTCTTAGTGTATGTGCACTGGAGGATTCAAGTTTCCACATCACACTTGTGTAAATTGGACAGGATTGGCTTCCAAACCGGTTGTGATGTCACAAATCCTGTTCGTATGACAGATCGTAAACTCAGATTTGAGGTGAGCACAGAGAAACACCAGGTTATAAAACAGAAAATCTCACCTGGTCCCTTAACACCTCCAATACTGTCAAGCGCCCTCAGAACTCACTTTTGCTCACATTGTGAGGAAACTGAGGTGAGCAAGGCTCGCTTGATTGTATTACATGATACTCATCAGTAGATGGAGTTTGCCTGGTTGCCATGGAATTGTAGATGTTTACATTTTTATTTTTCTGAGCATTTTAAGGACTTCTCGTCCATGTTGGCTTTGAAACTGAGATTGAAACACCTGCTCCCGCGTTTATGCCTGTTGTGTCCGTGGTTTTCGGCCCTCACTGACAGAGGAAAGGAGGCCTGAGATCTACCAGGAGTTGGAGAGTCATGTTAGGGGAGACTGAGTGGAGGTGCCCTTGAGGCTGGTATGTGCACCACTGAGCGCAGCAGCTCTGCTGGGATGCTTGGCTGTGGTCTCCCTACTGTGTTGTGGCTGGAGGAGAGGTGAGCAAGGCTCGCTTCTGATTGTATTACATGATACTCATCAGTAGATGGAGTTTGTCTGGTTGCCATGGAATTGTAGATGTTTACATTTTTATTTTTCTGAGCATTTTAAGGACTTCTCGTCCATGTTGGCTTTGAAACTGAGATTGAAACACTTTCACACATTAAAATGAGCATTTGCATAGCTATTCAGAGGATATTATGGAGACTGCCATATTCTGGAGTTAGTACCTTAGTGCAAAGAACTATGTATAGGGTCAGGCCTGATGCGCTGTTCCTGAGTGTTTACAGCAACCACTAAAGAAAAAACAGTAAAAGAAGATATTCAGGAAATATAACACATAAGTTCATTTCTGGGCAGATATTATATTATGACAGACCTTAGCCATCTACATTAGTTTCAGTGCTCCCCACCTGTACCTGTTCACCCTGCAGCCATGCACAGCCAGCCTGAAACACTGATGCTGAAACATTCCACTCTGTCTGCTGACTCCATTGAATTATAAACTGCCCTGGGGATATAACAAAGATTAGCTTTCCTCTCTGCTTTGTGCTACTATTATTCTTATTCTCAGCACTGAAACCTCCTTTTAACTTTAGAATATGGAGAAAGAGCTTCAGGCAGTGGGTATGTGTGTCTGTGTGTGAGTCAACATGTAGGCCTCCAGGGGGAGTTACTATGCAGATTGAAGGAGGCTGAGTCAGCAACTGCTTCTCTTTTGTTCTAGGACACACACACACACACACACACACACACACACACACACACACACACACACACACTACCACTGTGTGCTGATCATGATGCCTGCCAGTGGTCAGTTATATCTGACACTGCTGCTGTGATCACCCTTGGTTTTCAGCTGGAACTGAAATAAGAATAACAATACTGTTATTCATGAAACATACAGTCTTGAATACTTTATTATTAACAATTATTTTTCAGTTCTTGAGGTCTTAATGTGATGTGTTATTTCTTGTTTGGATCAATTGAAGTTGGTGATGGAGGACAAATATTAAAAATTGTTATTGCACTCTTAGCTTAATAACTTTATTAACTTAATATAACTAGTTAACTAAAGACAGGGACATGATGGTGAGAAGTCAAATTTTTTAATGTCAAATATGGTCCCAGATGAATTCATTTGTAATTTGACTATGACATCTGACATCCATATAGGCCCAGAAAGATCATTTCAATTTCAATTTCAATTTATTTATTTATATAGCTATATTATATAGTTATCAGAGCACTTAGAGCAGGTCTAGACCGTACATTTTAATTTACAGAGACCCAACAATTCCCCCAAGAGCAAGCATTTGGTGACAAAACTCCCCTTTGATGGGAAGAAACCTCAAGCAGAATCGGGCTCTAGGTGAGCGGGCATCTGCCTTGACTGGTTGGGTTGAGAGAGAAAGAAGGAGGGAGGGGGAGAGGGGAGAGAGAAACAGAGACGCATAATAACAACAATAAAAACAATAACAATGATAATAATAATAGAAATATGACTAGTAATAATGATAGCAGGAGTGGGTGTCGAGGCAGGACACCAACAGCACTACACCACCATCCCTACACCATCCCTGCACCCATGGCCCACAACTCGAATTCTGGATTTTCCTGTGAGACGAGAAAGCACAAAAATTCCGGGGAAGAAGCCAAGTTAGTAACATGCATAAATGGTACATGAATGCGTACAGACGGAGAGGAGGAGGAGAAGAGAGGAGCTCAGTGCATCATGGGAAGTCCCCCCGGCAGTCTAGACCTATAACAGCATAACTAGGGGCTGATCAAAAACTGATCAGTGAACAGTGGCAGATCTAGAAAATGTTACATGGCCTTGCAAAAGGTTGGCAATAAATTGTGGCAGGGTGGCATGGAGGGATGGTGGATTGTGGTCCCCATGTAAAAATACATTCTACATTTGTAGGTAAATGACAACAAAAATAGTCAATGACTAAAACATATTATTCAGAAATTGCCATCTATTGCCCTGGAACTGACAATGAGATTCAGCTGGACTGGCAGCATTGGCTCATGCGTCTCTCTGTCTTTATTTCTCTCTCCATCTGTCCCTCTCTCTGATTCTGTCTCATCTTTTCCCCTCAGCTCTTTATCCCTTACATTCAGTTCTTCTCCATCTCCCTCTTCTCTGTTTCTCATTTCCTGATCTCCTCCCTCTGAGTTTGTTGTCCTCTGCCTTTCCTTCCTCTCACTCAACTCTCCTTTTCAATCTCTCTCTCTATGTTTTCATCCTGACCATTCTGCAGCAATTTGTCTATTTTCTATATATCAGCAGATCAGTCTAGCTTCTCTGACCTACAATAGTAAAGATGTAAAAGGATTTCTTGGTTAGAATCCAAGTTAAAGATTATAGGAGCATGTAGTTAAGCTACAATCATTCAAATTGATAAACATTTAACAGTGAGTGACATTTAGACTAACTAATCCCATCATGGCTAAAATATTCTTGGTCTGAAGATCTGGATGCAGCAAGACAGCAGTGTCTTTAATGTTGAATCCTCAATTTCCTGGTAAATAGACTAAACCTCAAGTTATACTGCTCATCTTATGTCTGACAACATCCAAAAGGAGCAACATAAGTGCTGCTGAGACATCTATGAGTAATAATTATGAAATTCTTTACATGGCAAAGAAAATTAAATTTCGTCTTCTAGTTTTGTTTTTACTAGTGCAGTGCCCGTTCAAAACTTGCCTGTTCAGAACAGGCCGATTGCTTGACCTCTGGCCGCTACTTCAACACATAGAAAAGGCAGACAGAGTTCAAGAGATACGCGAAGGACGTGCAGACACACAGACATACAGACAGAGATTCCTTCCTTTAGAAGATAGACTAGTGCAGTGCCCGTTCAAAACATGCCTGTTCTGAATAGGCAGATTGCTCATTATTTCTTGTATATATATATATATATATATATATATATATATATATATATATATATATATATGTGTGTGTGTGTGTGTGTGTGTGTGTGTGTATGTGTGTATACACAATAAGGATGTAATAAATTAAATGGTTTTAATCTAGACAGAAATTTCACCAGTGAAACTACACTGAAGTTGAACCGTAGAAGCGGGTTATGGCCTTCCATTGGTTAATTCTACTGCCAATCATTGGCTAGTTTTACTGCCTGCACCTCTGTTTATTTCTCCTGTGTATGCTCGTTCTTCTCTCGGGCAGTTTAAGTGAGCGGGGCGCGTGCCTTTGTCCCGTTCAGCAAGTCAGAGCCCAGAAGCCCCGCCCTGCTCTAATGTGACGGTGTTTGTATCAAACAGCCCCCGCTGCACTCAGCTACAAAGCTGAGCGGCGCGCTGTTCGCTTGTTTAGTAAAGTTTATTAAACGTGTTGCGTGTCCAAACAACTTCACACTACACTTTGGTCCTCAGCAGTACACCCGCCGAGTGTGAAATCGAGTTAGAGCCCAGAAGCCCCGCCCCGCCACTGCAGAGCGGAGGGCTGATGTCTTGTTTATTCAGTTTAATTATTAGTATTTATCGTGTCGCGTGTCCAAATTGCATCAAATTTGACATGGCACTCCCTTTTTTCCCCAGCAATGCACCCACCAAATGTGTGGAGTCGATCCGATGAACGGTTCAAGAGATAGGCTACGTGAAGGACACACAGACATACAGACGCAGACACATACACACAGACACAGACATATACACACAGACACCTATTCCCCCCTCCGTCTTTTGTCCAGGGTCCTTGTTGTTTCTCCACAGGTGTCACATGTGACGTCATGATGATGTCATATAGTCTCCAATCTTCGACAAATGAGCCAAGGAAAAAGAGATCGACATCAGAAACAAGGATTTCTGCCATATTGTTCACCTTTAAAGAAAAATGTGATGTTTTTCTGAAAAAATGTATCTAATTTTATTTTTTTAAAACTTAATTTTATTTGTAATCCTTAATATCTCCAGTAGCAATTAATGTGTGAAATTAACAACAATGTATGAAATAATAGGATATTGACCTAAATAGAAGCCAAACAAAACCCAAACCGGGGAGGGAAAACAATTCTGCAGCTGGTAGATGAGGTGCATTAGAGAAAACATTATAAGGAGAATTCAGCACCACAATAACAAATGCAGACAATGAAGGCAATGAAGAATGCAGGCAAAATCAATATCAGCTTTATTTGTGTTGTTTGGACCACTGAAAAATGCAAAGAAAAGAAAAAGAAACAAAGAAAAAGTGGTATCCTTAAGTTCAAGTGCAAATATTAGGCTATTCTGAATTATACATATTGGTTTAGATATATTATTCATCATGACCAATGATATTTTGTACAGTCACAAAACATGTCTCAGGAGATGTGTGCTCAGCTCTGTTTGTGTGTTTGTGTGCTGCAGTCATTTACTCTTAGAGCTTTCCTGAATGTAAGAGCAGTTTGAAGTCTCAAGAAATGTGCTTTATAGCCTGGGAAAGCTAGTAAGTAGAACTGGAGTTAAGATAAGTTTGTCACAGGATGTGGATATGGTAATCACAGGACAAATTATAAAAATGCAATATTTGAAGTACTATTCTATATAACTACTGAGAATAAGCATGCCAATGCTAACTCAATTCAACTGCTTGGGATAGTTGAAATGATGGTCTCTTTGCAAATCATTTTTTATTTCCTCAGGTAACCACTTCGTAATTGGCAGAAAAATGTTGAGCCACAGCAGACCTCTTACCTCTGTCCTTAATATTACTTATTAAAACTCCATCCAACATAGCAAAAACCTCAGGGTCATTTTTGAAGTTATATGTGTAATTCTACTTGGATTTTATGTTTTTACCCATGTGGATGGATGTAAAAAAAAAAACTTTAATGATGGCATTGTAATAGCAAAAATTCCAACAGGGTATGTTCCCAGGACAAGGGAGTTGGTGGTCACAAAAGGAATCAGGAACTCCAAATTCCCATCTCGTCGTCAGAGCGAGCCATGCTTTAATAAGCATATTGCCATGAGAAAGAGGACAGCAGCAAAGGGCAGAAAGTGCATTTTCAAGTTTTGGATCAGAGTTGAACCTACAGTACCTGGACATTGCATCATATACTCATGCCTAGATCAAAGCCCATATTCAACAAACTGTAGAATTTGAAGGTAGATAGGGATAGATTCTGTAAATTCATTAGCCTACAGGCCTACTAGCCAACACAAAACACAGAAAGTTATAGGAAAAGTAGAGGAAATGAAACTGATTAAAGAGTGAGAGAAAGACAGCGAGTGTGGACAAAGTAATGGAGGGAGAAAGGAGAAATTAAGAAATAAATGAAAGGATGAAAAGACACTGGGATAGAAGGAAGCAGTAATGAAATAAAATATGCTTACAGTATGCGAGGACATAAATAGTGAAGTACAGAGCCAGAGAAAAAGCTGAAACAAGAGAATGTAGCCTAAAGAGAGGTAGAAGGTGAATGTAACACTATTCTATTCTGCCGCAGCCTACCGGGCGGGAGGGGGGGTGTTGGAGAGGGGGTACTGCCGTGAAGCCCGAGGCTTGACGCGGGACGTTTCTGGTCTCGAGCACCGCGGATTTACTCCGGCTGGCACGCGCACTATAATAGAAATGAATATGGAATGATAACGACCGACAGCGCGAGATGGGCAGGCGTTGAGATCAGCTTTAACTTCCTCCGGTGGAGGCTCAGCTTCGAAATGGTAGGACAAAACCTGTTCCGGTACAATAATGTAGTAGAGTGTCCCTTCCTATTGGTGTGCTGTTTCGTGTTTTCCAAAAAAGACGCAATGCGAGGAGTTAAATGAGACTAGCTACACAGCTGAAAGTGGAGCAGAAAGCGGTGGCAGTTGCATCCATTTCTTAGACTGTCAGCACCCCTCTACTATTTCTCTCTGTCTTCTAGCAGCGTCCGAACATTATAGTCCGATGTGTGACGTTTGCCTATGGAGTCCCTCGCTAAATTTCATTCAAAAATCATGCAAATAAAATATCCTTTACACACCGGCAAATATAAACACCTTGTACAACAAGACTTGAGAACAATGTTGAATTGTCAGGGTCAATCCTTAAATTCGGCACAAACCACACGTGAAAAATCACCCATAACTCGGTAAAATCTTAACTTTTAGAGTTGGTTCGCCTGTTCTTTCAATTGACGTCTTCTGCCAAACACACTGCAAGGCGGAAGTCAGCAGTTTGAGACGATTAGGAAACTTGATATTTTGTTGACATAAAGCTCTTCTTGAGTCTCATACGTGCGCCGAATTTGCCAAAACACCATCAAAAGGGTAAACATTTAAGGTCACGCACGACACGTTTAGTGTGTCTGTAATTTAACAAGCCCGTTTAAAACTGCTTCAGTTTAGAATGAAGTTTGGAGCAACGTCGCCTCCGTACCGAAGAAAGGGACGTATTGGCGCTACACAGCCTTAATCCCACCGGGATCGGTTAATTTGTTTTCCGACCCCTGGTGGCGCGTGAGTACGCGGACAACATGCCTTAGTGCGTGTTTATTAGCGCGTGCAGTCGTAGGAGAAAGTTGTTGAGTTTGGGGGGTTTTTGTAGAAAACGTGCAGCAGCAGGCCGGTCTGCCGGTCTGCCCCCTTCCGTTCGTCACGCGGGACAGCGGAAGGCCAAGTTGAAGTTCAGCTCAAGCCTCCTTCTCCCGGTCTATCTGAGCGTGCGTGTGTGTGTTAGTCAGCAGAAAATGGCCGCATTTGGAGCCAGCGGGCTAAGTTAGAATGACAGGCCGTCAGAGGGCTTTCTGTCCCGGCATACAGCTGAGGTGGAGAGCCGCTGGAATAATCACAGAGCTGCAGCTGGCGGAGGTTTTTCTGTAACCGCAGTCTTGATGGAAAAACTCAGTGGAAGATTCGAGTTCAAGTTGGGAAGCGAGCCACTTGACAACATCTCAGACTGTAGAGAAGAAAGCAGTCAAATATTGCTCCTCCATCGCCATCAGCTCCATTAGATGAGCCGTGACACAAATTAAATTTGAGAATAGATCGTAGGACTAAGCTATCTCAATGATTGCTGTGGCTAAATTCTCCTGAACACACTTTACAATGCCCACGAAATAAATTTAGATTGCACTCGGTGTCTGGATGTGACAGCGTTTAGTTTATTAATAATACACACATATATACACACACACACACACACACACACACACACACACACACACACATATATATATATATATATATATATATATATATATATATATATATATATATACAGTTTCAGTTGAAGGATAATACAAGCATACATTTTCAAGCAAAAAGCCTAGAATTACGACAAACTAATGAAAGTGATCATAATGACATTAATGCACTCAAAAGTGAAATGATTTGTCATTGTTATCAGACATGTAATATAGTTTGTGTATTTTTCCCAATTTTAAATCCTGTTTTCCATTCGGTTTTATTACACTTGGTAAAACATAGGTCTATAGGTGATTTGTAAAAAAGGTTCATATTTAATAGGCTACCTACAAGTACAGTAAACATCCTCACTTACTGCCATGAAAAGGATGTGGTAGGATGTTGGTGGTTCAACAGCAGGTTTGAAAGACAGGCTGTCCTAGAAAAGTGAACTACAGTAGCCTACATAAAGTATTTAAGTCAGGTCCACCATCTCTAGCCACTAGCTGTGGATCATCTACATGTTAATAATCCACTAAGTTAATTTATGTAATAATCAAATAGGGTCCATTCTACATCCAAACTGTACATCATTGTTATGTTAATGACATATAATACATTCTTGTATATTAGATATATATTTGCTTATTGTTCGTTTTGTAGCCTAACGTTACAAGCCACATTATATCGCCCCATTGGTTTTTATTGTTCACTGAATATATTTATGAATCTTAGTAAGCTTTATCTATTGCCTACTCACTTTGCTGCTATGCCAGAGATTCTACACTGCATTTCACTGTACTACTTACTGTGTGCAATGACAATTAAGTTGTACCTAATCTAATGTGAAAATAAAATATCAGTCTTTGGAAGCACATCTAACCCTCCACAGTATGAATAACACCAATAACGAGCAAATTATGGCTCATGGATATAATATGCTGCTTTGTTTTTGGATGTATTCAGAAGAACACGTTAAATCATGCTCTGTAAGGAGTGTGTGTTTACCCATGAGCAAGGGGTGGCATCAGTCTCACCACCAAGAGACTGGACACATTATCAGGACTGTTGACAGTTGTTTTGTGTGTTAAGTATGTGCACAGTGTGAATTGAATTAAGGCCACAGTATAGGCTAGTGCAGTGAATGTAAAGCTGATCCTGAGATGAACTGGAGTGTGTTGCAAGTTTATGGCAGAGGCAGAGAGCAGCTGCTGCGACTTTAAGCCCGTTGTTTGGGATGGGCTGAATTCATAACGTCATTTCAGCTCTCTTTCTTTTATTCTTCGTCCTCTCATCTTCTTCCTTCTCTAAATGACACAGTCCGTCGTGCTCCGCTACACCTCCGGCCATATTCTACTAAGAATGATTATTCCGAACTTTCTCTGTGTTTTTCTCCCTGCGGGGCATTTTTACTGGGCCTCAACTTTTCTGGCGTGTCATCATTTCTGGAGTTAACGCGGCAGAGTCATCCGAGGCGACTGGAGCTCTCTCATATCTGGATTCTTTACAAACCCAGTTAAACAGTCCAGGAAATTCAGCGTTTTCTCTAACGCGGAGACACGGCTGCTCAACTGTATAAGAGAGGGAGAGCATGTAGAAATCTGCCAAAGACCATGACGACGCTGTGGAAATTAAAATGTTCAGCCCAGGGATGTTTATGCTAACGCACAGCCTGGTCTGATTCACCTTCTTCTCGCCACAATGATGTTTTCTTCTCTCTCTCTGTCTCAGGTAAATTTGCACTGTGCTTCTCTGTAGCTCCTGATCACAGTGTTACACTTGCACGGCCAGAGGAGAACATATCCTATATGGATGTTAAGCTATCATGTAGTTACCTAATTATCCATGACACTGTGTTGATTTGATAACGCAAAGTGTGTAGGCCATATGAGAATACAACTTAATGACACGTCTTCATATCGACAGTTTCAACAATTCCCAGCTGCAGTTGCTGTCCTTGTGCAGAATAGGACAGACAGTGATATCAATCAGATTAATATCATGAGCAGGTAAGCAGATGAAACGGTGTAGAACTGAATCACAAAGTGTTGCAGAGGGGCTTGAATTAACATGTGGTTATTAGCTGGGACATGTTGGAAGGAGTGTTTGAAAGTAGTACATTTCATAAGATTTATCTTTCCCACAGTATGTTAATCAGCTTGTCTGCTTTCAGTATGCTGTGTATGTGCTTGTGTATGTGTGTATCAGTGCAAGAGCATGTCTACATGTGTTGGGAAAGATTTTTCCGTTAAGCTCCATATGCTCGAGAAAGAAAAAATATTTGGAAGATAATAGATAGACAACCCAGACAAGCTTTGATTTATTTTCTAAATGTGGGACTTGACAGAAAGGCTCTGATAGCTGCAGAGTTTTTCCACTGTGCAAGTTGCCTGCCTTATTCCTTTCTATGGGTATTCTATGTAATGTGTGACACGTCAAACTGTAATTCCAACTGCTTTGAAACAGCTTCTTTTAATACCCTGGACCTACTTGTATTATAATATACACACAGATACTTGTATCACATGCAAGTCTATTCGCATGATTTGATGTTGTTGTTTAAAGAAAGTGGGGAAACTATTTTATTGAGACATGAGAGTGAGGGGTGCTGGGGTACAATGTGATGAACAGTTTTCGATTGCCATCACCAATATTTTGTAATATGAAGTTGTTCATATGTGTTTTTATGATCATTTTTAAAATCTAACCGCTGTAAAGCCAATAAATGACCAAACATTCAAATATTCAGGACTATCCCCTGAAATATTCTTCTGAGGATGAGAAAAATAGAATTCAAATTATAAGACTAAAACTCTCTATTAAAATTCAACATTGCTGCTGATTTGTACTTCTGAAGTAGTTTGGCAGTGCTGCTAGTATTCTCCTCTACTGTCATTGATATTTCTTTGACTGCAAGGTTGAGCTAGCCTCAACACAATGCAATCTCTCATTCAGCATTTCTTTCATCTGTCTTTCTGAAAAAATGAAGCGTGTTCCTGGAGTTTCTTTCCCTGTTATAAGACAAATCAGTATCCACTACAGTAGTTGCCATCAGAAGTTGAAACCTCAGTGATTTTTATGATACAATTAAATGATTACGTTGTGAGCATACAAAAAACTAAAATTCCCATGAAAATTTACCAGTGTAGCAGTGCGGGTACTTAGGTCAGTGTAACTTGGTTAAAATTCACCAACACTATCTTCTGATGTCCTTTTTTTCAACTTTTGTGTCTCTGCTGTCTAAAATGTCTACACTGTTCAGTCTCTGTTCTGCTATCATTACAGACATGTCTGAACTAACTGCGACCCCTTGACATGCCCATGGTGCATCTGTCAACGTTTTATTATTTAACTTTATAATGTGCTCACAATGTTCATATTTCTAAAATCTAACCAGAAACATACTGACAACGCTGCCATGTGTGATCTGCTGTGTGCACTGGATTTAATGGTAACTTGGTACATAATACACAGAAGGCAAGAGGTTGGGAAGGGGGTGGTGTTGTCAGTGATATTTTTGCTCCAGGGCCCTTGAACAGGTTAATCCCAATTCAGCCATCACAATTCTTTATTACAAGCTAAACTCAAGCAACATTATCAGAATCATGAATGGAGTTGTAATATGAAATGAGCTACCCACAGGGAAAGAAGTTTACTGGGGCAAGAGGTGATATTCATTGAGGTGAAATATATATTCACACAACTAGAATAGAAAAGAGGCAGTAGAAACAGTAGAGATAATATCCAGATATTAAAGGTGAGGCTAACGAAGAGATGATTCATAGTGACATTTGCTCCTGTTTTGTCTCTTAATAAGTATTATCAATAATTGATACTCTTGAAAATTGTTCAAAGCAAAATAAAGCCATCTCTGCTGCCAAAGGAGAGAGAAAAACAAGACTAGGTCAAAACCTAGTATATGGCTGGACCGTGTATGGGAGTGCAAAGTTGTGGCCAATTTGTTACAGGGATAGTCAGTGGTAGTGTCTATAATGAATTCCTTGATATTAAAGGCTCCATGAAATAAAAAAATAACATTTTCCCAGTTTTAGTTCCCAGGTAATATGAGTCCTGCATGACTAGAGCTATGAGTGGAAGTGCTGTAAATGCCCCCTGATGACGTCATAGAAAACTGTTCACGCCAAATCATTTTGAAAGAGCAGTGGTCAATGGGGAAACTCCAACACTTGGCTGGCCAACCAATGGTATGACTTCACTCAGTCACTCACTCAGTCACTCACTCACGGACAATTGCATTTGTAGGGCGGGCCCCTCAGTTGCCGTCAGTGCACCACTCCAGAATCAAATTAACACAGCTAGCTATTGAAATGTACCTCTGTAGATCTTCCAGAATGAAGAAAATTAAATCGGAGAGATCTTGGTGTTTTTAAAACTCAAAAATATATTACAAACTGATACAAATAATCAAATCTCAATATGACGGCTGATTCACTTAGTCCTCATGTCTACAGGATGCGGCTCCGTCACGCCTCTGTCACAGATCAAATGTCCACCGGAAAAGTTTCAGAAGTGGAGTGACATGCAGTGTGTTGGCTGTCTGTTCTTCAGCAGACACGTTTCCAATATTATTTGTTTGTGAGTTGTTTCACAGTCATTTTTTATGTTTTACAGCAGATTGAAAACACAATCGAAGCTTGTTTTATATGGTAACAGATACTTGTACTGTACTTTGCATTTGTAAATTACTGCATACATCACTCTGTTTGACAAGTTTGTATCTGTATTTCCTATATAGGTTTTCCCTGGAGTCATAGGTGGCAAAGGCTGGAGAACGTGTGTGGTGCGGTGCAAACAGTTTGTGTGTACAACTAGAGCGTTGTGTGCTTTAATGAAAAAATCACGATTTGACAAATGAAAGTGTCCATAGGGATTTAAATTTTATACCAAGATGGAACACAAGGATGAAAAATAAAGGTGACAAATGACGGTGTTTATTTTGTGGCCCTGGGATGATATGTTTATCTCCCAATTTGATGCTGTCACCATAGTTGGGTGCCGATTCGATTCAGAATTAATTCTCAATTCAAAACCAATTCTTGATGGAATGAGTAGAAAAGGGGGCTCTATTTTCAGTGTGCCAAACCATTCACTGATGTCCTTAGTCCACTGAAATACATATGAAACATAACTGCCAGATAAGATAAATGGTCTGCAGCCTTTTTATTTTAAAAAGTTAACTGCATTAATTAATTAATTCATTCATTAATTTGAAATCATAATACAGTCTCCTGCCTGTATAAGAATAACAAAATGAGGAAGAGGCAGAGTGCTCCGCTGTGTTGTTATTAACATTATAGATCCAGCTGTGGAGAGCAGCCTCTCTGCTGCACCGTTAGCTCCGGGGAAAGACATCGCTGTCCAACATGCTGGGCGGGCGCAGGGTTTTTGAGGTGAAACAGACTGAGCACAGTTATTTTCTTCACCTCAGAGTTGGTTTAAGTCGTTTAATGCTGCAGTGTGTGCAGGTCAGCAGGTTTCGTTTGTTACTGCTGATCGCTGTTCCGCTCTGCTTACGTCAGTCTCTTAGTGATGGTGTGGAAAGTATTCATGATGTACTTCACATTCATCTTGCAAAAGGTAATTATTTAATCATTAAGTCTTTTTTGAAGATGAATTACAAGATAACACTAGCATATGTGTGCAGTTGACTGTCTGGGTGCTGCACTGCCCTTGCAGTTGAGTTTCGCCTTTTTCAGTCCGCCAACATCACATGCCAGAATTTTCAAAACAGGCAGAGCCAGTAATACAAAGGTAGCCCACCTTTAAGTTAGATAAGCAGGGAAAACCCCGGTGTATATTAGCAGAAGGAAAACTGTAGCATTCTGTTTCATAAACTTCAGAGGAGAAGTGACAGAAACAAACAAGAAAAACTGGTTTTGCTGTATGTATCTAAAGACATTTAATAGCTAATGAAATTATTTTTTCAATTGTAATTAAGTACAAGAGAAATTTCAGGCTTCAGAGATACAAACTGTTCCTGCAAAAAAAATGGTCCACATGGGCTCACCGTGTAGATTTGCTACAGTTGCTCACTCATACACAGGAATATTGGTCCGCGATGCACTAAACACACATGTACACTGTAGCTTTGCAGTAGTGTACTGTCTCTGTGCACACCAGAGCAAGCCACCTAAGCAACATATGAAATCACTTAATTTTTCATCGAAAAGGTAATTCAAGAAAATGCAGAGAGTGGTAAAAGTTGTGATTGCCTTTGAATTAATAAACTACGACAGACACATTTTACCACATAAAGATGCAACAAGATGCTAGCTAGACTTCTCCCCCACTCTGAAAAACAGAAATAGAAAGCAACTGCAGAACAGCTGTAACATCAGGAAAATAATATTTTATAAGAAATTCTTAGTACAAAGCATACTTGCTGGAAATGTTCAGGAGCTTTCAGTCACATCCCATGGTCATCATCAGTGTAGTTGTTTATGGAGGTGGTTGTGTTGCTGTCAGGTGACCTTAGTTACATGATACCAGGCGGTGGTACTGTATATGGAGGGAAATGCCAACTCCTGTCTCTGCTGTCAGATGTTAGTGGTTTTGGTCTGGTGTCCACCGACAGCTGATGATGCCTGTTTCTGGTGTTCATTCAGCCTCTTGTCCAGGGTCCTCGCTGTTTCACTGATGTAATGTTCGCCACAGCTGTTCACATTATATTGTTGAGTGATAAGTTGTTATTGTGTTTTGGCTTGTGTTGTAGTTTTGTGGTGCTGAATAGAGAGCTCCTGTAAATGGCACACATTTTAATTAGTTGAAGTATTCTGTCTTGTTGTTGTACAGCTATTACTGATATGTATCGCACACAAAGAGCCAAAGTCTCTCTCTCTGTCTGTCTGTCTTACTCTCTGGCAGTCTGTGTCTGTGTGGCAGTCTCTCTAGCTCAATCAATCACCCAGACTAGCTAAGTCATTCTCTATAGTAGTTACATGGTATACATCACTGTGTTGTGCTTGTTTTAGTTTGTGCTGTACCTGGGACCCTTAATGTTTTTGGTGATGTCTGCACTTTTTGATTGTTCTTCATATTCATAGCATAGTGGCTGTTTCTCTGTTATTGATAAGATAGTCAAAGTTTTGTTATGTCATGGTTTTTGTGTTAGTCTCTTAACACAGTCCCTCGACTTCATGTAGACACAGTGACATTATCTGTGTCATAGCAGGTTTAAACTCTGTTCTGTCAGAACAGATGTCTCCCTGATCTCTTTAATCATAATTCCATTTATCTGCACACAATTTAGTTTTTCTCCTCGACAAAGTTTTCTGCTTCTGTTGTCAGACAGTGAACCGGCATTATAATACTGAAGAATTTTGAGTTTGTAGAAAATCATTTTTACACTAGCAAGTCATCTGTCAACATAGACATTTATTAGGGGTCCAAGCAGTGAAGGTCGCTACTGGAGCCCTATTGTTTTTGTTCTCATTAGTCTTCTTTCTTTCTTCCTCTTATTTTTCTCTGTTGAAATTGTTCGTGCAGCAGAAACTGTAAGACCGAGAGTCACCAAAATTGGCAGGTGGGTTGCAAATTCTAAATTCCTCATTGACCTCAAGGTGGCACTGTAACACTCAAGTTTATGTTTTCACAGTTATCTCAAAAATGGCTTGGCGTAGAGTCAAAATTCCTTTGTCATGTTGCTCTTACAATTAGTCTGCATATTTGGTCTTTTGCTCTAAAAATGTCAGTTTTGCAACTTTTTCTTAATTTTCTCAAAATCCTATTTTCAGCAACTTCTCAGAAACCGTTGGGTTAATCATCCTGAAACCTTGTCAGGATCAGTTATCAGGAAATTCCAATATGTCAGTCCGTTTATGAACCTGTGATCCATTTTACATAAATGCTCATAAGTCAAAATTGGCTTAACCAATTGCAATCAAACTTGGTGCACGTGTTTGGATGCTAGGTCCAAGCTTCGCTTCACAGTCCTGGGATTTTCTGCCACTAGGGGGTGCTGCAAATACGAAAAGTTTATATCTCGTGATCGGCTACATGGATTTGTATGAAATTCAGTTTGACCTAGGGTGATGATGCATAAAATCTGGTAATGATTTGTTAAAGTGTGTGTGGCTTATTATAACAAATCTAAATTTCTAGACATTTTACATTGCAATCTTCAAAAAATCAAAATAAATCACCTGTACATCCTAGAGAGCTGAACATTTTTCAGCACATCCACTGAATTGTGACAAAAGTTTGCCTCACTGCAATCTATGGTCAATTCAGAAATCCGTCACTCTGTGTTTTTCAAAATATGTAAAATCAATTAACATCTATATCTCCACAAGTCTGCATTCATATGCTACCAAAATTCTCTTGGACATTCTTTTGATACTAGATATCACATTTCAAATGGTGTTCAGATTGGTCAAACGGTGAGTCTGCAGTGTTATAAACTGTCTTACTGTAATTTGCACTGTATGCACAACATTTTCTATTTCATCCAATTTTTAAACAAATTTCACCAAAATATTTGACAATACACAAAGCAGGTTGATGTGTGATTTTTTTTTTTCAGAATTGTATCCCCAACAGTTAAGTAATTGCGAATATTAAAAGTTTTATGAGGTCCCTCTCTCTGCCTTCTGCTTGTCATGTTGGTTTGGCTTCCTGGCTCAGGAGCCGTGGTTGGAGAGGGCATCAGGAAACTACCTGCATCTGGGTAGTTTAAGCCTCATCCTATTCCTTGTTAACGCTTTCTCTTCTCTTCCTCCCAGGCCTCCACTAGCAAAATGATTGATTTTTTTTTTTTTTTTTTAGAATTTTTGTTACCAACATTTTGACTTTTTGAGTCTCTGTTCAGTTGCACATTGACTGCTGTGCTCACCATATGCATGAGAATTGTACTCCTGGAGGGGTCTTCTTGTGGGCATGTGTCCATATGAATAGGTGTTCTGGTGAGTAGTGTGCGGTGAACGTGGAGTCATATAATAAGTGGTACGTGAACCCACAATATGCTGCACCAGCAGCTCGGTATTAGAGTTCAGACCGTCCACTGTAGATGACCACAGGCCCATTGTCTGCATGAACTTGTTGTCGGTTGCCTTTAATCATTGATGGAGCCGCCTCTTAATGTCCAAATCCTCCTGTGCAACAAAATCTGTGGAGAGTTTTCTCTTGAGTTTTCTCTCCTGTAGCCACCCAGGGTAGCATTGAGTCTCATTCCTGCAGACATGGCATCCTCTACAACTCTCTCCACACACAGCATTGACAACGACGCAGTGACCCAGCTGGCAATTGATTCCACGGCCTCCACGGTCATGTCGCCGGTCTCAATACCCTCAGATATTGCATGAGTAGCAGGAGATTCCCCCTTAAATGGACTCACAGAGCTCAAAAAAAGAGCAAGAGTACCCACCCATGGCCACTTTTTCTACCCAAATCGACTGCTTGCCTGTATCTGATCCATATGGCCTTAAGTTTTGTAGTCAGTTGACCTTTGAACATAGAACAAAGATTTTTGATTGTAATTAGTAATGCATTAATGTGGTCATCACTTTAATGTTGCAGCTGGTAAAGGTGGGGGTGATTTTAATTATTTTATGTACTGCTGGGTAGCTTAACCTATAATAATGCATCAAAATGTATCAGTTAATGTATGTTTTGTATTAATAATCTAAATCTGCAAAGTAACTAAAGCTGTAGATGTATAAACTATCAAAAAATAGAAATACTCAAGTAAAGTGACAATACCTCAAAATTGTACTTATACAGTACTTGAGTAAATGTACTTAGTTACTTTCCACCACTGATAGTATGGCATGCAGCAATGAAAAGCTGTAGGTAGTTGTCTGGAACAAATTTGACTCAAATAAGATTCATGTTTGACTCTAGCTACGCCACATCTCCCCTTCCTCCCCAGGAACAATTATTTTCTAGTGGTATGGACTTGTAATGTTACTCCCAGTCCATCTGGCACCTTTCTCCCTGCCGATACAAAAGGTATATGCAACTTTCTTACACATTAGGAAGGTTAAAAACACAATCCCGTTTAAAACTATTGGGCTATTAGCCAGTGTAGCATATGTTTTTTGGGGGGTTTTTTTGTAAAAGAAAAGTCAAAACATTAAAAAAACATTTCTGGATTTCATCCTTCTGGTGTGGGTACTCCTTTCCCATTGCCATGACTTCCTCCAGCGAAGGATAATGCTCCTGGTACCGCTCTTATGTCGCTGTATTTGCTTTGCAACAAATCCCAATCTATGTTTTCCACCACCTTGACCGCCTTATACTTATGTTACTCTCAGTAACAGTTCCACCTCGTCATTGGTCCAAGCAAAGAAATCCCTGGTCTTTTCACCATTGCTGTTCTTCCTCCATGGTATTTTCTCCGACTAAGGAACCAACTGCAGGGTAGACAAGCTGCTGCCTGTTTACATTGGCATGCGCATGCCCAGTGTATGTGAATGCTCATGTGGTATGCATTTTCAGGCATGTATTATGGACAGAGATTATTTCAGAAATCGTGTGGACTGAGATCAACAGCGTTCTAAAACAAAAATGTATTAATACGGACATAACCTCAGAGTTGTTTTTAGTATACAGTTATATGAATACTAACAAATAGCACATCAGAGGGCAGTAAGCATCTTTCTATCTTTTTGTCATTTTTGATATAGTAGTTGTACAGTTTGTGGATACTGTGATTATGTGGGTCAGGGGAGCAGTCTATTCATGGTATAAAGTAAATTACCATGGATTAATTCAATAATATATTATTAGGTTAATTAGACCTGATATACAGTATTATACCCGATTAAGTATTACTATCATAACTTGAATGTATTGTGTTCTCTGTTGAACAGAGAGATCATTCCATTGCGAATTCTTTTTCTTTGAGAAACATTTGGAAATCTTTGCTGCCCACTTATTGGCTAGCTTTACTACTGCAGAGGAATCAGACATAATCTTACTGATCAAATAATTAGGCCTGTTGTTTTAGGCTATAATTAAGGCAATAAATCAAATAAATTTGATTAGTTTCCATTTTTATTTATTCACAATGTGATAATATCGTTATGACATGTTGTTTTGGAATGTTGTTATGACAGCTGGCTAATTAGTCAGGATGTGGTTAACCACCATAACTCTGATATATCACCATATATGGAAATTCCATGTATATTGTTTTTCCTTTATGTATTTTTAGCCATGCTAGTGTCATGTCTCTAGGAATGGCAATGTCGGCCTGTCTGTCAGTCCGCCTGAATTATCTCTAACCAATCAACTTACTTGATCGCTCTTTCATTCGAGTTCCTCAGAGGATGAATCATATTGACTTTGGTGATCCTCTGACTTTTCCTCTGGCACCACCATGAGGTCGACTTTTGTGGCTCAGAGTGAAATATCTCAACAACTATTCAATGTATTGCTATGAAATTTACAACAGATATTCACGGTCCCCAGACCATACATTCTCACAACTTTGATGATGCTCTTGACTTTTTCTCTAGTATGACCATGAGGTTGATTTCTTTATTGTATTTTCTTTATGGATTTATGACCTAACACCATCAACTGGTCAAAATTTCATTTTTGTCCAATATATTGGTTTGTGACCAAATGCCTGCCAAACTCCTGAAATTCACATCAGCCTCAGCTTGTGTTTAGTGGTAATTAGCACATGTAGGCATGTTAACACACTAAACCAACACAGTGAACATTATACCTCATAACATCAACATGCTAGCATCATTGGGCCTCATTCATTAATATGTGTGTAGAAATGTTCTTACTTTGCACACAAAATAAGTGTGCACGCAAAATTGCCGTCAGATTCATGACACATGCCACACTGGCCAATTTTGTTCTTACCAGTGTGCGTTTGTTAGTGAATCAGAATCATTCTAAATTTACAGGTGCATGCCTGCTATCTGTAATTAGCATACTACCATGCCCCCATTTCTCTATATAAAGAAAGCTCTGTTGGAGTGGTGCAGCAGTAGAGAGAGCTGTCACTCATTGTAAAGAGGGCTGTGATGATAAAAATGTAGAAAAACTTTATTGCTAGTGAAATGCAATCAATAGTGTCAGAAGTAGAAGCCAGAAAAGGCAGATGGAACCCAATTGTGAATCCTGTATACAGCCTGCATACCTGTTGCAGCACTACCACGCAGTACATCTGTAAAAAAATAAGTTGGTAAATGTGTAGATCTGTGGAATTGATCTAAATAAATTTCTACTGCTGCACCAGGTGTGCATCGTATTTCGTCTGTGTGTTTGGCCGCGAGGAACACTGAACAGGCTGCTGTTTAACCAGCGGCATATATCACAGCCAAATCTGAGAGTGGAAATCAATCGGTGTCACATTCCAATATGGAAATTCCAATATATAAGCTATTGCCATCTAAAAGTGGATATTGCGATTTTAATATATTAATAATTTCATTACATTTATGCTGATGATTATGGATTACAACGTTTTAGCAATTCATTTTATAATTAGTAAATAAATTGTGTATTATTAGCAATTCCACATTTTTAAATGTTGTATATTTAGGCCCAATCATTTTTTAAATAATTGAAGTTCTAATATACTGTTTGCATTGAATAAATATTGACTATATCATTCTTTAGACCATGGGATGTTTATGATTTGTGTGTATGCATGGTCTACAGCAGTTCTGAATTTGTTTACAGAGTAAGAACATATCAACATATCAAAAGCTGGATGAGCTTGCCACCTCATTACTCTAACCTTATCAGTTTAATTTTGGAGCATTCTACTTTTCTCCATCTACTTTTCCCTTTTCTTTTTGTTGCTTGGTGTTTTCTCTTTTTCTCTTTCCTTCTCTTTCTCTTGTTGGTATCTTTTCTTTCTCCTGCTCTGACCAAATATTTTCTAAATCAAGAGCTTCCTCCACATTGCAATAGCTGGTGTTGCCATATTTTCCCCCAACTTCTTCTTGCTGTGCTATCATGACTGTCTGAACTGCACCGGGGTCATATCCTCAGTTCCCAACATAGACTCTTCTGAATCAGAAGACATTATGCCTTATGCCTTAAACATTTTTTCTTATTAGTATGGTTATACCTTGTTTTTGGATTTTTTTGTTAATTATTTTATTTTGTGTAAGTAATTCAGTGTTTTGGCTCTTTTGCTGGAGAGCTAATCCTCCTTATGTTCCATGATGTTATTTTCACTGGTTGTACTGTAGAGTAGATAATGTAGTGAGTGACAGTGAGTTGCACAATGTGTTGTGAAGGTGTCTGCAAGGAGAGGATTTAAACATATAAACATGCAACAATAAAACAGTCATACACACATTGAGAGAGCAGTGAAATTGGAGCATAATTTGGTAAAAGGAAGTTGGTGGTATTAATCATTATTTATAATGATAATGAATTATTTCAAATTGGGGGTGGCCAATCAAATTTATGCCACCAGACTAGTGCAAATTAACCAGAGAAACCTCATGTGCGCATCAAACTTGTTGGTTATGATGAATTGTTCTTTAGTTTCTAAAGCAAATCAGCAACTCTGTTGGATACTGATACATTGAGAACAGTTCACACAGTCCCATTAAAAAAACTGTACTCTCTCTCTGCTAATGACTTCCTCAGGACAGTCCATTCAAACCAATGCTATCCCGACAACACTGGATAACTTTTAGCTGTGTGTATACAGATGAATCTATAGACTGACATATATAACCACTCAAAAATATTCTCGGCTGTTAACCAATTAACAGTTGACTGTTGACATCCCTAATACTAGATCACGTTTAAATTTCTACTTTAATGTTATATGTGGCACTACAGTGGTATTTAATTGCAGGTGGTTATTGTATGCATCATTTTAATGCCAATAAAAGTCGCAAAATATTACACAAGGAAAACATGGTGACTGCTGGATCATCAACGTGTCCAGAGAAGGGAATTCAACCTAAAAAGAGACATCATCTGCTCCTGGCAGCTGCTGTATTCATATTTGAAACTCTGCACATCAAAAACAATAATAAGTTTCCACTGAAGAAAAAACTGCACAAGATTCCCAAACTGTCATGACAGGAAAATACTTGTGTTTAAAGGGGATGAAAGTAGTGGATGTTATTAGCCATTATTGTCACAGCCTCTAACAAGCCCGCCTGTAATGTATGATAATGTATTCTTTCTGATCCCACTCTGTGTCCAAGTGCACACAGTACAGGTGCACCCAGCGAGCCTGGCTACAAACATCAGTTGCTGATTTTTGATGTACCTCTTCATTCTCACTTAAGTGAGAGTTAAGTTTTGTTGAGTTTTCACAAAAATATAAGCAGAACAACACATCAACATCAACACAAAAAATAATACAATAAGGTACATAACTAAATACAAAATTAAAATTACAATGGAGTTGCCTGCGAGTATATCAGTATTCATACACATATATATATTTAATTAGGCATTCATTTAGTTGGTGTTATGTCTCATATAGATGTTCCAATTTTCCAGTTCTTTTTAAATGTATTCTCTTTGACTCTCAAAAGGTATATAAACTTTTCCACGACAAAAATGTCTTGGACAATTACCAGCCACTGTTACTGTTTTGGAGTGTATTTCTTGTAACGACCTGCTGTAAGTAAACTTTGGTAAAGTAGAGATCTTCTCTTATCTCATCACGACATCGTCAGTGTTCCCAAAATACATCACGGGGCAAATATTTGGGATTTCATATCCCAAAATATTGTTAATAACTATATTAACATTTTCCCAATATAGTCTTATCTTTGTGTAGCTCCAGAAAATATGCAAATGGTCAGCCTCCATACTCCCACACAGCCTCCATTGCTACCTGGTGATTTACTAATCTTTAGTCTACTGATTGCAGCTTCCAGCTCCTTTACTGTAAATTGTGACGTAATAGTATCATTCTGTATCTCACCAATAGATGGCAAGTGAAGTGATTTAAGAAAACTTCTTATTGTTTTTTCATCAGCTGATGATGGTTTGTAGTTTCTTATAGTACTCTTCAAATATTCTTTCTATTTCATCTGGCTCATATAATAATCGTTACATCCTCATTAATATTCTTTTCTATACCCCTGTTTCTGTACCCATATTTGTCTTATTATTCAAAATACCCACACTGAGCCTCCATACAGCATTTATTTTTATACTATTCAGGTGTATTGTTAAACTGATCGCATTGTGATCTGCCACCCCGATTTTACATTTCATTAAAAAGTAGTCGATTCTGAAGTAGACAGAATGAGGTATCGAATAGTGTGTATAATCCCTTTCTAGAGGATGAAGTTCTCTGCAAACATCAGTTAGTACCATTTCCTGCACTGATCTGTTAATAAACTTGATCAGATGCATCTTGTTTTTCTTGAGGCTTTGATCAAAACTATATATGAAAATACCTTCAGTGTCTAAGGCAATAACAGAGTTTTGAAAAAACATTTGGTACTCTCTGGGTGGCATATACATTGATAAGTGTCACCACTTTGTTTTCTAGCTTTCCTTCAACTAATACATACATTTCCTCTTGGTCCCTGACTTCTTTATGGCATTTAAGTTGGACTGCATTTATGATAAGGATAGCCTATTCTGTCTTTTTCCTGAAGGAGACGTCTGATTAGCAGGGCTCATCATAGCCTCTTTTCCAACTTTCCTTCCAGCAAAATTAGCATCTTATCTTTTATTCTTGAAATACATTGCTGTGCAAACGGTGTTGTGTAACCTTAATTACTACTTTATGTGACTATTTACGAGGCAAGATACATTAGAATTATGGCTGAAATAATGTTATCTGATGCAATTATGTAAACAGCTTCACCAAATATATTTTTTACTTTTTATTATTTATATTAACTAACTTATGAAAAAATTGTTGTTATTATGCTTAACTGTGGTTGACACAGCTGTCTCAGAGCAATGACTGGCTGAGAGACTTTTTTTAATAATCACCACACCCGCTGGGAAAATAAAGCCCATGCTACATGTTCTAACTGAGGAAGTTGAGGTTAAAGGTGGTTTTGCCTACTGATAACTCTGTGTATGTATTTACATTTGTCTATCTGTCTGTCTGTCATGTAGGATGAGTTTCATCCGTTCATTGAGGCTCTGCTGCCCCAGGTCCGTGCCTTCGCCTACACATGGTTCAACCTCCAGGCCAGGAAAAGGAAGTACTTCAAAAAACATGAGAAAAGGATGACTAAAGAAGAAGAGAGAGCTGTCAAAGACGAACTGCTTGGGGAGAAGGCAGAGGTGGGTAGATAGGAAGAAAAAAAAATGTATGTCACAAATCAAGTAGTAGAAAATCTTAAAATTACATTTTTTTCCTCTCTGTCATTGAAAAATCCATAATAAGTGAATATGCAAATATTTAGTTTGTTTATTAAGTTTAACTGCTAGATGTGATATGTGTCCTACTTAATTTTCTCCATTCTCAGTCTATGTGCAGTAGAGGCTTCAAGTTTCCATGTAACATTTGTGTAAGTTGCAAATTGGACCAGTTGGCTCCAAACTAGTTGTGATGTCACAAATCATGCTTGTATGTACATGTGTTAAACTGACATGAAAGGTTCAGCAGATGAATGTGAAAACAAACTGCACTTGAATCATTCTGCTCAGTGAAGCCCAAATATCACACTCAAGTACCATTAAACAAAACATTTTTGAGTGGAGGCAGACTTTAACTTTCTATAGCCTAATTAAAACATGAACACATTTTATTAGTGATCAGACCAGTGTTTTACAACATATTAATATACTTTACACAGTCCTATGACTAACTGGTCTTAAAGCTATTTTGCTATGTTAGTACATATTTCATTAATCACTAAATAAATTGACATACCTCTCTTTACAATATTATTGTGTTCCTAGGTGAAACAGAAGTGGGCCAGTCGTCTTTTAGCCAAGTTAAGAAAGGACATTAGACCTGAGTGCAGAGAAGACTTTGTCCTGTCAGTCACTGGGAAGAAAGCTGCGTGTTGTGTCCTGTCGAACCCTGACCAGAAAGGCAAAATGAGACGCATAGACTGTCTCCGACAAGCTGACAAGGTAAACTGAATTCTTCCTAATAGTACCATACAAATTCAAGTGGTTCTGTTCCAGAATTATGTTTGCATCAGCAAGCCAGGATAATATGTAAATGTTGATGAATTCAGAACTTCCAACCAAGAACTGTATGAAAGAGCAGATGGTCTACAGGCAAATGTTTCTCAACTATACATTGTTTAGATTGTTTCTTTTGGCTTAAGAGAGGGAAGGGTAGGTATTTTTTCTCACTTCAGATTTAATTTTGAAGACTGCATTCTCTTGTGAGATTTAATTAGAAATAAAAATCACATGGTTACATCATAATAGTTTTATTAATGAGATGTTTTTGTGCATGGTTCATAATAATACACAGTCTGTCTCCTTTTAGAACAATATGTGTGGATCTTATTGATTAGTAATTGAACATTGTCTCTCTGTAGATCATTTCTCACTAACCTACAGCAGCTGCTACCCTCACATTATTCTGCAACTGAAATCAGAAGTACAATACAACACTTGTTGAACTGAAATGAAATGTGTTGGCCGTTTATTGTCCATTCTTCCACAGTTAACAGAGCTTTTTGACTTTTTGACTGAACCGCATCAGAGGGGCCAGCCCTACTCATGCGGTTGTTTGTGAGTGACTGACTGAGTAAGTGATGAAGTCACACCATTGGTCGGCCAGCCAAGTGTTGGAGTTTCCCCATTGGCTGTTGCCCTTTCAAAATGAATCGGTGCAAACAGTTTTCTATTATGTCATCAGGGTGTATTTACAGTGCTTCCACTTATAGCCCTATTCGTACAGGACTAGTATTACCTGGGGACCTAGTGATTAAGAAATTCAATTTGGAAATTGATTTTTTACTTTGGCCTATGAAGCATCCATAGACTGTAAAAAAAAATATGAACGTAGTCACCGTAACTTCATCCATTGGTTTGTGGACTGCAGTTTGAAGCCTGGAGTTTAGCAATTTGATGCATGGACTATTTTTTCTGCATCTTTTTGAGAAAGGATGTGCCTGATTTTTGCAATATTATGTAAGTGAAAAAAGGCAGTCCTTAAAATGTGTTTTATGTGGGAGTTAAAGGACATATCCTGATCAAAGATAACTCCTAGATTCCTTACAGTGGTGCTGGAGGCCAGGGTAATGCCATCTAGAATAGCTATGTCATTAGATAATGTGTTTTTAAGGTGTTTAGGGCCAAGCACAATAACTTCAGTTTTTTCTTAGTTTAGTAGCAGAAAATTGCAGGTCATCCAGGTCTTTATGTCCTTAAGGCATGCTTGGAGTTTAGTTAACTGATTGGTTTCATCTGGCTTCATTGATAAATATAATTGCGTATCATCTGCATAGCATGAAAATTTTTGGAGTGTTTCCAAATAATATTACCAAAAGGAAGCATATACAAGATGAATAGTATTGGTCGGTACAGAACCTTGTGGAACTCTGTGTCTTACTTTTGCGTGTATGGAGGATTCATCATTAATGTGTACAAACTGAAAACGATCTGATAAATAGGATTTAAACCAACTTAATACAGTTCCTCTAATGCCAATTAAATGTTCCAGTCTCTGTAATAGGATGTGATGGTCAATTGTGTCAAATGCGGCACTAAGATTTAACAAGACAAGTACAGTGAGAAGTCTTTTGTCCGATGCAGTTAGTAGATCATTTGTGACTTTCACCAGTGCTGTCTTTGTGCTGAGATGCACTCTAAAGGCCAAAACGCACTGGGAGCGTCTGACGCACGTGTTTTGAAGTACACCTATTGTTTTTAATGGCCAAACACGCACTAAAAGCGTTATGAGGCGCGTCAAACTGTCTTGTCTCTTGAGCGGTAGTGAGAACAAAACCTCTGAATGAGAGAAATAAAACGTTATATTCAGATTATTTCACAGCAGTCACGTTTTAAAGCACAAATAAATAACCATCAAACAGTCAACAAAAGATTTACTGTGGAAACAGATGCTCTTAGTTTCAGTTTCGTTTTCCTCCTCTGCATTTCTCCTTTTCATTCATTCATTACATCCAACTAATGCAGCAATTAATAGAAAGAACAAAATGAAACACCTGTGTTGGTTCTGCGGTGTTGGAATTTCAAATCTGATGCTTGCATTGCGCCATAGGACCATCAATTGATGTGCGCCATCTGATGCACGTCAATTATCGCTTTTAATGTGTTTAGGCCTTTAATCTTGACTGAAAATCCTCAAATAAACTATTGTTATGTAGAAAGTCACATAACTGATTGGCGACTGCTTTCTCAAGGATCTTAGAGAGAAAGGGAAGATTAGATATAGGTCTGTAGTTGGCTAAAACACCTGAATCAAGAGTAGGCTTCTTAAGAAGAGGTTTAATTACAGCTACTTTAAAGGACTGTGGTACATAGAATGTTACTAAAGACAGATTGATCATATCTAGTAAAGAAGTGCTAACTAAGGGTAAGACTTTCTTAAGCAGCCTAGTTGGGATGGGGTCTAAGAGATGGTGTAGATGAAGAAATCAATGAAGTTAATTCAGGAAGGTCAATTGGAGGAAAACAGTCTAAATATATATCAGCTTTATCAGTTGTTTCTAAGGTTTCTGTGTTTGTGGATAAATGGGCAGGAGGTGATGAATTTTGTCTCCAATAGTTAGAATTTTATCATTAAAGAAGCTCATGAAGTCATTACTACTGAGAGCTATAGGAATACATGGATCAATAGTTATGACTCTTTGTCAGCCTGGCCAAAGTACTGAAAAGGAACCTAGGGCTGTTTTTATTCTCCTCTCCTCCTCCTATTAATGATGAGTAATAGGCAGCTGTGGCATTACAGAGGGCCTCCCTATATGTTTTGCCAGACTAAGTGGGATTCTTCTAGTTTGGTGGAACACCAAATCCTTTCAGATTTTTTCAATGTTTACTTTAATTTGAGGTTTGGGAGTTATCACCATCATCACCTTGGATTTAGGGTTAGAGGTTATGGTTTAGGGTTAGGGTTAGTGTGATTTTTCGAGCCAGAAGTGACCATATTTGGACAATAGGGTTGAGCTGACCATAGCACTAGCTGCTAGCTCGGTTAGCACAGTGCATTTACAATCTATGGTTAACGGTAATAATGCTAGTGCTGATGCTAATTCCTGCTAGCAAAAAACAGCCCTAAAACCATTCAAACAAAATAAACTCACCGACTGAACAAGAATTTTTTAGGCGACCAAAATGTTACAGTTAATTTTAATGAACTGAAACCACACTGTGAAATAACAGCAGCTATGCCTACACACGCCATGGTTAGTTACATATTCAATGTTTTTGCTGTGGTAGCGACTTGTCAATCACAAGGTAGCCATGCCCTAAAGCAAACACTGCTTTATTGTCTGTTTTACTCCAAATGGGACCATAATTTACAAATTGAACATCATGCTGTATTGAAGAAGACTTGAAACTAGCGATTGAGACCATAAAATCATTAGGAAATTGTTTACTGAGGTAATAAATCAAGTGAGAAGTAGGGTTATTTTCTCATAGAATTTTATACTATTGGACTTCTTTTTGCAGCCAGTGGAGTCACCCCCTGCTGGCCATTAGAAAGAATGCAAGTTTAAGGCACTTCCGCCTTCAGACCCGGAGGTGCCCTCTTGGTCGCATCCTCTAACATGGAGGGGGTGGGACTTATAACCTACACTGCAGCCAGCCACCAGGGGGCAATTGTGATGTTTTGCCTTCACTTTTAGGGAGCTGTCATGACGTCCATGTTTATATACACTCAATGTACACAACTAGTAACAGTCTCCCTCTCTCAGTGAGCAGTGCACCATTCATTGACAGTGATTAACATGTGTATTGATCTTAAGTGTGCCCTGTTTGACAAGGGTGCTTGGAGGAAACTATCCCCTCAGTTTCCATCACATGTTGTTATGTGACTCAGGTATCATGTAATTGCTGAGGGACAGACAGACATCTGGTTTCATACAGCTCAGGCCACAATATCATCTAATCTGATTCATATTTATTTTTATTTTTTAAAATCTTGGTTCAGAAATAGAGCTGCTGGATTTTTTGGTCAACAGGACACAACATATTAAGTTTATCTTGTTAGTGTGGCAGTTACCAGTTTATGTATAATTTTGTGAAAATTATTCTGTCATAAACATGTTGAAGATTAAACTGGGGTACACAATCTTAAATCTTTAATGCACTTTTAGTTATTATTGGTCAAACTAATTTTGGGATGCTTAGAGGAGTGTAGAGCTGCAACTATTAGTCAATTAATTGCTTAGGTGCCAACTCTTAAATTAATTGCTTAATATTTTGCTAATGGATTAATCATTTTGATTAATTTCCAAATTCTGATTCCAGCTTCTCAAATGTGAATATTTTCTGGTTTCTTTATTCCTATGACCGTAAACTGAATTTGGGTTGTGGACTGTTGGTTGGGACAAAACAAGATATTTGAGGATGTTAGCTTGGGCTATGGGAAACAGTGATTGACATTTTCTTTTTCTGATATTTTATGGAGCAAATTATGAGCAAGTTATGATTAACCAATTAATTAAGAAAATAATTGATCAAGAAAATAAATTAATCAAGAAAATAATTGTCAGATTAATAGATATTGAAAATATTCCTTAGTTGCAGCCCTAGAAGAGTGTTGTGTTTTTATAAACTGAAAGTAGCCCTACTTGCCATTTAATAATTTTTGGACAGTTCCCAAGGAAGAAGTAAGTAAAAAGTTAAGGCAAGTGGTAAGACATTTTCAGGGTGAACACAATGGAGCAAAAACTACAAGCGATGGATAATAAAACTCCAAGTCTTGTCGAGCTACAAAGGGCACAGGGATTTGTAAATATTTAGGCGAGCTCAGAAAATGGAGAAAATGTTTTAGGCAAAAGTCATCTAAATTTGCTTGAAAAGTTGATAGCATCAACAACGCAGTAGGGCCAACTGTCTCTCATTTGTCCAGAGCATTTGACTAAATATGTAAAGTGTTAGACTAGCTTTTCATCATGTAAGCAGTTGGCATGACAAATGTTGACAATATGGGGCAACTTGGCTGATCATATGATGAATGATGAACTTTTCCTATATTGCAAGGTATAAAAAATCTATATTATAGACATATCTATATATCTTTATTCTTATAATCAGTGTATAAATGTAAACCGATAGCAGAAACATGACCCAATGAGAAAAGCAGAATCTCCACTGGAAGAACCTCAAACACAAATACAGTAGACTATTCATTTTCCTCTCCGTAGATGACATCATATGACACAACTGCTTCCTTTTAGCATTACTGCTACCTACCTGACAGAAGTTTAGGATGTTTTGAGAGGCCTGTTTCATTTCCGCTATCTTGGTTAATGGAAACACACTTAATTCCCTTTTTTAACATCAGAAAAGCCATTTGCCAATATAGATGACTCAAAACTGTTTAATGAAGCAGTGCATCGTACACATAAATGGAAGCACTGGTGCAGTGATTCCACATGGTATATTGTCACGCTAACCTTGGCGAGAGTTAAATTTGTGTTGTTTTTAGGTAGTAATTTTTGTGTTTTGTCTTTTCCAAGGTGTGGAGGTTGGACCTGGTGATGGTCATCCTGTTTAAAGGAATCCCATTGGAAAGCACAGATGGAGAGCGGCTGGTGAAGGGAGGCCAGTGCTCCAATCCAGTCCTCTGTGTCCAGCCTCGACACATCTCTGTCTCCATCAAAGAGCTCGACCTCTACCTCGCTTACTATGTACAAGAGAGGGGTATGTACTAACACATACATTGAAAGATAATTCTGATGATTTTCGATATTTTTCTTACTGTCAACAAATCTCGTATGCAGAGCCAAACCAGCATCCTAACTATAACTATCTAACTATAACTAACTAACTAACTAACTAACTATCTAACTAACTAACATATACACTGCTGCATTGGGTGACATGTTCCTTCGTACCCAAAGAACATCATTATCGTAGCTTGGTTAGAAACAACTCCAAAGTCTGATATATCTTATTCCTCTGTGCCATAGACCTCTGTTGTTGTCCAAAAACAATGAAAAACACATAAGTGAGTAAGTGAGATAAGATTTTAACTCTCAGGAGAGAAGTTCCTTGTATGACAGACATCAATGCAAATGCATGGGAACTAAGCTCTGGAATCGCATTCCATTGACATAGCATCCACTGTATAAGGAACCTCTCCCCTAAGGGTTACAGTCTTATCCCTGTCACTTATTGATGTGTTTTTAAGAGGAGGAATATGATATATCAGACTTTGGATACACACACAACACTTACTAGTAGGATGAGTTTGTTGTTGGCCTGGCTCTGCACATGAGATTTTTCGACAAGAAGAAAAATATAGAAAATCGCCAGCTTTATCCTTTAATGTTGCGCTTCATGTTATCCTTAATTGATATACAGTATACTTCAGGTAAAATATAATACCTACTTATTACATCAGGTGTTGTGCTGAATTATTTTGAGACAGAACTGTCAGGGACTGTGAGAGTTGATGCATTCTACTGTCACCATTATGCAACCTTGAAAACAGATTGTTTTTCTCAGTAAAAACATATTCTGAAGTGAAGATCTGAAATAGAGGATTAAATTGTCGTCATATCAACATTTTCAGTTTCCCAGTAAAGACCTAAAACTATCTTCACATAAAATAATAATGTTACCACATGCAGGTAGTGGCATAGTATTAGCTTTATGCATCCTGAGTGAAGTGAACGGAGCAGAACAGGAAACTGTATTTAATGTGGCTTGATCACATCTGGCAGATTATTTAATGAATTGAGTCGATACATCTCGAGAAACAAGAGTACCCACAGGAAACCAACACTGCCTGGTTCCAGACCTCTGAATCATCACACAGTCTTTGTTCAGATATTCATATGAATGAATAGTGAACAGAAATGTGGAAAGTCTAATAGAGCGTTAAGTGTGGCAGTGACTGATAAATGAAGTAAGCATTTACATAGCAGACAGAGTGAAAATCTTGGGGAGGATGAGAGGGTGGTTTGTAGGAAGATCATTTTAGAAAGTAGTGGAGCCACCAGAGTAACAGAGTCTGCATGAAATGCAGAATTTTCTGAATCTGTGGAAAAGAAGGTGAGACAATGCATCAGAAATAAATTGCTTAGTGGGGATGTTTCAATGGTGATGCTGTTCAGAGAATTTTGGTCTCCTCCATGGAAACAGGAATTTGTAGTTTGTCAAGGATGGTGATAGTTGTGAGACCAGTTGTGTGAAAGTTCAGTGGTTGGGTAATCAATGGTTAGTTCAGACTGTAAACAGTAGTGTGTTAAGAAAACAAAAGGGGCTGAATTGGTGGGTTCATATTGCATCAGATATTAGTGAGGCATTGAAGTGAAATATCCATGAATTTGCAGGTTTATTAGACAGTATTAGGTTTATAATACTCTGAGACAGGACTTTACAACAAGCTATTACAGTGGCAATCACTTTATATTTTGTCATGACGACCGCTAGGTAAACAGTAGAAATACATTGTTTACATAAACTCATCTACAAGGGATATGCCACTACACGTATTTGATTAGCAAGTGCAGTGCCTTGCTGGATGATGATGTGGCAAAAGTTGAGCTAGGTTCACCTTTTTGCTAGAGCCCTCTATGTTGAATGTCTGTTAGTGGTTGATGCGGTCAAATCTACAGCAAGCACAAAAGAAGGATGTTCCTGGAAGTTGCTGAAAGCAGGAAAAACCAACCCAGTCCCACATCAAAATGTGTAATAGCTACGTTGGTCCACAGCACCAAATGTATTAGTTTCACAATAATGTAAAATTGTCAGATGCCTACATTTTTTTGGCCTAATCTTTTCTATTGACCTGCATCCATATCATGTGACTGTCAAGTTCTTGTCTGCGAGAACATAAAAAGAAAGGCTGACATTCCTTTTAATCTCAGTGGAACCAATGTAGCTATTACACATTTTGATGTGAGACTGGGTTGGTTTTTCCTGCTGTCAACAACTTCAAGAACATCCGTCCTTTGTGCTTGCTGTAGGTTTGACCATAACAGCCACTGCAGAGTCGGAGAGAAATGGTATAAAGCTTCAAATTCTGGATTTCCAATTCAATTCTTCCCTGGAGCGCTCTAACATCTATGTTTTTTATTGAAAGAAGTTACATGAAATAACACAAATAGCATAACAGCTCAGATAACTACACAACGCAAAGACAACAATTCAAACAACATGCAACTATGTGGTTTCAGTGATAGCAGTGTCCATAGCAACCACCATAGCAATGATAGGAAGCCTGAAGAAATCTTCGCAATAACAAACAAGATAAACATCATACACTTTCACTGAATGAAGATTATGAAAATAAAATGCACATTTCTCACTAAAAATGTTATCAAAATGCATTTTAATACCAAAACTATTTTAAAGTCAGGGTTTCCATCAGTGTAGAGTTGAGGCCCAAAGGGCTTAAGCATTTGGGATTTTTTTTAAAAGATTTTTAAAATATTAAGATATTTAAGATATTTTCTAAATTAAGATGTGTTATGCAAGTAGCATAGCTCCTTTAAGGAGTAGCTCAATGCATAGTGAGTGAGCGGTCGCGAGAGAGAGTATGTGTGTGACGGTGAGGCCAAGGACAAGCCAAAGGACGACCACCACTTAGAACTAGAACCGGAGCAACCCGTCTGCCATCCGGAGAAAGACATGAGAGCAGGCTGAGCAGGCAGAGAGCAGGAGAATTTCTGCCGTAAACAAGCACCGAGACCCGGGAGACATGAGAGCAGCTGCTCGCTAACAGCTATGTCTGTTTACAACAGAGAGCAGGAGGGACGACAGACGTCTCACCCCACCACTCTGTGCTGTGACTCTGCTGCTGCTGCGGATGGTCATGGAGCAGACACTATCAGTTTATAATTGTAGCATATGTCGTCTGACTAAGTATTGATAACATGCTTAGTATTTTACAATTAGAGTTTTTTATTTGATGAACGTGGGCGCTGATATACAAAAATTAACTAAATGGATTTTATTTCCAGCAAAACAATGGTGGGGGCGGTGGACAAGTGATGTAATCAGTGCCCAAACACACATTAAAACATTTTACCCCCCCCCCCCCCCCCCCCCCCCCCCCCACTGAGCCTAACAACTTTTCCGGTGGAAACCCCTCTTAAAATATTGCATTTTCCATAGAGAATAAAATTAATGTCCTTTTTTTTCACAGACAGAAACTTGACACTTGTCATTTGACGTGGACACAGGCTAATATAAAAGATTAGGCCAAAAAAATGTAGCCATCTGACAATTTTAGAGCAGTTATTGTGAAACTAATACATTGTGCGCTGTGGACCAATGTAGCTATTACACATTTTGATGTGAGACTGGGTTGGTTTTTCCTGCTGTCAACAACTTCAAGAACATCCGTCCTTTGTGCTTGCTGCAGATTTGACCATAACAGCCACTGCAGAGTCGGAGAGAAATGGTATCTGCTGCAAGGACAAGACAGCGACTTGAAGGAGTATGAACACATAAATTATTGTGGACAGCGCGCACACAGACGAGATAGCACATAATTTGGTGCAGGAACCATGCGGAGGACTTTAGCAGGAGTAGGAGGGCTTGGGTGTGACACTGGAGTTGTTGAAATGAATATTTCCAGATGATGTAAGAAAAGATTTTAATAAAAAAGAAATGTTAGAAGGATGTATGGTAGTGAAGAAATCATACCTACATACATCATACTTGAAGTTAACATGAACATCATACTTTGATACATTTCTGTATTTATTTATGATTATGTATAATTTCTTCATCTTTATCACAAAGATATTTGATAAGCTGGGCCAACTGTGTGTGTGTCAACAATTTGAGTATTGATGTGGGTTCCCATGTTATTTTTAGCTTTGCTGCATCTCAGACCAAATGGAAGACCTAGATCTGATTTTCTAAGCTGACTAACTGTAAGGAGGCTAACGCTTGACATTCTTTTCAATAACAGAAGCTTGTAGAAGCCCTGCTGTTTGCCTTCATGTGAGAAAGCATAAAACACAATTTAATTACACTGTCAATATAGACTATCACCATTACCAGCAGGACTGAACTATAGGTAGGCTATATCACCACTTTATCCTTATACTCAGTGACGCTCTCTCTCCTCTATACCTTTTTAAAAAGAATGTGATTTAGTTAATAGCAGTGTTGGGGAAGTTATTCCCTAACCAAACCCCTTCCACTGTTTGGCATGGGATTGGTTTGCTACTGTTATGGACGACAATTCTGTTCAGAAGCCCTATAGACGGGCTTATATCATATAATTTCTATTCATCATATATAATTTTTCAAATTTCATATTGAGTGAAACCTATGTGGTAATGATCACTCTTCTTTTTAATACCATTTATTACATTTATTATGAAATCAATAAATTATTAACATCAATTAATAATATAGGGCACCAACTGTTAGAGAGCCTCACAGAGGAACACAACTGTCAGATCTGTGAGGAGCACGGTTGGTTATTAGCAATGGTTAATAATTATCAGAGATAATTATTAATTATTAATTATTAATTATAAATATGAATAAAATTGTTAATATGAATTAATAATTATGGGGCACCACTCGGAAACCGGGACTAATAACCTAACAATAAGGTAGTCTCATAAAAGAGTTCACCTAGAGTATTAATATGAGGGATATCAATATTCACAGGTGAACACAGAAGGAATGAATTTGAGCTCTGACTCCCTCAATCAGCCACTTTTCACAATATATAAAACACAGTAATGACAAAAGAACTTCTCTTTAAAGATATAACAGTATTTATTAAACTTAGCAAAATTAACAAAGTTAACATGCTTTGATCAATAAACCACTGTTCTAAAATCCAATTCTACCAAAGCAAACACATAAACAACAGCTATGTACAGTGTTGAACACATGCAGGTGACTGCGTGCGTGTGTGTGTGTGTGTGTGTGTGTGTGTGTGTGTGAGATGGGTAGGTGTGTCTATGTATGAGTATGGGAGTGTAGAGGGGTATGTGGGTATGTGTATGTCTCTGTGTGTGTATGTGTGTGTGGGCAAAATGGCGACCGTGATCTCGTGAGATGATGTAACGCGATCTTAAGGATAGCGGATGTGAAGTCACGTGAGAATCAAGTAGCGGAAGTGACTGCTGTGTCTTGGTAGACAATAGCAAATTGGTGCCGGTGGTAGGTGTCTTGCGCTCACCCAATTCCGTGTAAAACACGTGTCTGATGGCGGATAATGAGGGGCAGTGTCCCACGTTATCTGACTGTCAGATGTGTAAGAAGATGTCAGTGCGTGTATATATGTGTGTGTGCATGTGTGTGAAGCAGTTGCTTTGTCCACAGAGAGTGCGCATATCGACAGCGGTCTGTAATGCACATGGTCTGATTTCCGATCAACAAAGCCACTTACTTTCTCACTCACCGTGGCGCAAACACAGCAGTCGTCCCGAGCAGGACAAAAATGGCAGGCTTCATGGCAAGCTGATCCTCGGCAGCGTGGTGGAGAAAATAGCAGAGTGACTTGGTTGAAGAGCGAGGCAGAGAAGTTATCCACGTCTTCCTGAAGAAATCCTTTTCTTCCTTCTGCAGGCAGTGAGAGCGCTGGGTTGCAGCAGCAGTGGCCTCCCTCAGATCAGGTAATTGTGTTTGGTTGAACATGGGTCGAAGTTTCAACTCATCCAGCAAGGGGAGAAACTTCTAGTTGGTGAGGAAAAAGCACGTGCACAGGAATGTCTCCTTCAGTAAACCGGTTCACAGAGGGACATAACTTCCCCCCAGCTCAGTTACCATGGAATGCAATCATTTCTGGGTGCGCTCAGTAATGAAGTAAATGCTATAGCATTTGACTGATATGAACTGATGCTATGTTCTGTTGAAGATACATCAGATATTGCCATATATGGATTGTGATCTATTGGCTTGTTGCAGATATATGAGTACACTTCAGATATTGAGGTCCAGAAATTGTTTAATGAGTTGCATGACCATGCCCATTGTCACTAGTAACTGGTGACATCTAGGACAGCTGGCATTAGAGATGTAGAATATTTTTGACAATTCAGCTCTAGTAAAGTAGAGACGATGAGTAACTTTGAACTGTAGCAAGCAGTAACGGATGCAAAGGATGAGGAGTAAATGCAACTAATAATAACATCCCAAATGGTGTCGGGGATAGTCACATTAAGGTCTTGTTCCTAAGCATCTTTTGTCTCGGTCAGTGTTGGAGGATTTATGTGCTGAATTGCATCATATAGTCTTGAAATACAGCCTTACAGGTTTGCATCAGGCCTTAAACATTCTCTAAACGGCAGTGTGGTGGGAGAAGGGGAAATGTCATATAATATTTCATAGATATTTCATAGGATATTTCATAGGATCTGAGATATATAAGAGGAGATCATCTGCATACAATGACAATTTATGGGTGACACCATCTCTACCAATTCCTGTAATCTCCTTGTCCGATCTCATGGTAATAGCAAGGGGTTCGATAGCTAGATCAAAGAGCAGGGGGCTAAGAGGACAGCCCTGTTGGGTTCCTCTATATAGTCGTATTATTCAGTGTGGTTATGGTAGTATTCAGATATAATATTTTTAGTGCAGACCGCCAAAGGTGATAAATATAAGGTCCTAATCCAAAAAATAAAATATGGTCCAAAGCCAAATTGATCTAAAATGGACAAATAATACTCCCAGTTGATATGGTCAAAAGCCTTTTTCGGCGTCAAGGGAGCTGGTGAACTCAGGTGTGGTTGTAGAGAGTATAAGATATTAAATGAACAAAGTACATTGAAAAATGATTGCCTATTTGAAATGAAGCCTGTATGTTCTGAATGTATAATGGTAGGCATAATCTTCTCTAGATGAAGTGCGAGGGCCTTAGTAAGAATTTTATAGTCTGCGTTTAGTTGGCTAATTGGTCGGTGGGATTCACATTTCCAAGGGAAGGTTTAAGGTTACTGAGATTGTACCTAAGTTAAAGTTTGCAGCAATAAACCTTTTGTGTGTATTTCGGAAAATACCTCACATAGCAGAAGGGACAGGTTAGACGATAATGCTTTGTAAAATGAACATATAAACCCATCTGGTTCAGGAGTTTTCCCACTTTGTAAAGAACTAATTGCCTCTTCAACACTGTGGGCTCTGGAAAGGGGCTTTCCAGAGTAGCATGCTGATCTTGGCTGATGGTTGAATATTCAGATTTTCCATAAAGGAGTCTATGTCAGAGGGGCCCGAACTGGACGGCATAGAGGTTTGAATAGTATCGCTTGAATGTGTCGTTTATCTTTTCACGGTCTGTTTCTATCAGTCTGGACTTGTCACTGATTTCTGATATTATTATATTATTATTATATAGAGTATTGGATAAAGATTGGTGTAGGTGGTGTGAAAGAAGTTTACCAGCCCTTTCCCCATGTTCATAAGTATGCTGTCTTGTCAAGCACAAGTTTATGTTTGAACAAATCTGTAGAAGGTCTGTCTGCGTATTGAGAGTCGAGATTGGAAATAAGTTGGGTCAGTTCTAGTAGTCTTTTAGTATGTTTTTTGTTTTTATATGCAGTATATGAGATCATTTGACCTTGTAAGAAAGCCTTGAGGGACTCCTAGATTGTGGATTTAGCAGTGTCTGGGGTATCATCCCAATTTGGAGCGTAAAGGTTGGCTAAAATGACAGGCGTGTTGTACAGTTTTACAGTAACTATTATGTAGCAAGCATTGATGTCAGAGATTGTATCACTTGAAACAAAAAGGACATTTTTCTTAAAGTATTGCTACTTCCCTGGCTCTAGAATTAAATCTAGAATGATATATTTGGGTTATCCAGTTCCTCTTTAATTTGCAGTCTTCTGTCACACAAAGGTGTGTTTCTCATAGGAATATAATATCTGGTTTAAAAGTTTGGAGACATGTAAATACCCTGTTGCGCTTGATTGTATTATTGAGCCCTTGAACATTCCAGGTAATGAAAGTAGTGGAGGAGTTCTTAGTCTCAGAGGTCAAATTATTGGGAGTAGCCATAACCAGTCAGTTAGTGGAAAATATGTCACATAAAAGAGAATGAATGCTAAGTGTGATTTAATTGAAATACAAAGGTATAACAAAATAACTGAAAAAATGAAAGGACAAAAAGTGACAAAAATAGACTATATGTATAACCCACTGGCTCATCTCCCCCAAAGGGGAGACCACCCCTTAAATGAGCTGTAACCTAGCATGCAAAATAAAGGTTTGCAACTTCACACCTAACCTTACTGAACTTGACTTTTTACACATGACATGGACCCCCAGTGGCAAGTTGAAAAAGTTGAACCATCATGACCTCTGATAGCAGCAGCAAAGAGCTGCATGTGTTAACAAGAGTGGCAGCTGCCCCCTCTTACTTATCATGTAGGTGAATTTTAGACAGTGCAGTTGCATACAAACTCAATGGAAAGACATGAGTGGGTGTGAATAGAGCTAATCCATGCAAACTGGGGCAACTACATATCTGAGTTGAAAACATCTCTATAAATCTACTACTTTCCAATAGTTGAAGATATATTTCAGTCTGATCTATAGTGGGAGACCGATCAAGTGAAATCGCCCCTGTTAGAGCCGCGCTGCCACCATAGCAAAAACATAGTGGAACTGTAGAGGAAAGGTCAGGGGGTCAACAAACACGTTACAGTAGGATTCAGCCATGTGGGAACAGGAATAGCACATTCAACCAACCAACCAACCAAATTCCACTGAATTACCTGTAGGTAATTCCTCATTGTGAACCACAATGGGGAATGGTTGGGAGATTTTGTCAAAGGGTCACTGAGGAATTATCATCCTTTGAATCATAATTATCCATATCGAATTAGAAAGAACATGTGGACAATGCAATACTTGTTGCTGTGAAGCTACTTTTGTCATGGCAAGTAGTTCTAAAAGATTCTGTGGGTTGTGGGTGTTTTTGAATCATACGCAGAGCTGCTAATAGTGACACAGAAATTGTCTAAGAACTTCTGAACTGAGTGCTTCATTGTCATTGAAACCATTTGTATAATTATGTTTAATGCAACTATGAGGTGAGTCCAAAAACATCTGAAAGGGAACACAGTGTTCACATCTGGTTTTTATATTGTGGCTTCAGGAGCTGAAGGAGTCTCAGTGAGGCAGCAGAATGATGTGGTAGAACTGCACAGATACAACAGCCCCAGTGACTAGTTGCACCAGCAACACCAGGTCTGTGCAATAGTAAATTAAATATCAACTGACTGCAGAATGAACACATTCAACAGCCAGCCAGGTGAACAGAAGAGGTTTTGCAGATGGATCTGTTGAAGGTGAGTTCTGACACTGTGGTAGCACTGTGTCGGGACTGTGCTTTTAATATTGTGGTTGTATAGACAGCTGTAACTCAGCAACACACACAGCATGTTCATTACCTGGCACCCCTAATGGAAAGTAGCCATTATTAATGTTATTAGTTGCAATCATTGACTATTAGGATGGATGATGCGTCTCTACTTCCTGCTGCTATGCAAAAGTGGAGCCAAAACATCTCCTTTCCAGGAGCTGCTATCTTGCTTGTGTAACGTCATTTGGAGCCAGAGTCTGCGCAGTAGAGTCAGGCAGCAGGATGATAGCCTGCAGGACATGCCCCCTGAGCCATCCCGCCACCTGATGGAGGTTTGGCTGTCATAGCTGTCAATCATGACATCAGACCCCCTTTTTATATTGTCAAATAACTAATTTAAAACAAACTTATCAGAAAAATGAGTGCTTGAGCAAACATCAGTGTGATAATAACAACCAAAAATGACAGAAGCCATCTTAGGGGAAAAATATATTTGACCTGTACTTTGATTTTTTAGTTTGGCTCATGTCCCATCCGCTAACATGGAGGGCTTCACTTTTGCGTAGCTGTCATGACGTCCATATTTATATACAGTCAATGGTTATTGTCCACCATGAAAATGGTCTGTGGTAACCAAATGTATTACTATTAAGACTGCCCCCAACCTAAGATTTCCCTAGTCAACTAGAAGTTGTTGCTCAAGCCATTGTTCAAGCCATTAGTCGACTAATCATCGCATGTTTATGATATTAATCTAATTATTTAAATATATATTTTGTGGGGCAACAGAAAATGGTTTGAGTTCCAGAAATACAAAACTGTAATAACGATACACAAAGTGAATGGTAAATGGACTGTACTTGTATAGTGCCTTTCTAGTCTTCCAACCACTCAAAGCGCTTTTACACTATGAATCACATTCACCCATTCACACACATTCATACGCTGAATGGTACAGGGGCTACCATGCAAGGTCCTGACCTGCTCATCAGAGGAAATCTAATCATTCATACACATCCACACAATGATGGCACAGCCATCAGGAGCAATTCGGGGTTAAGTATCTTGCCCAAGGACACATCGACATGCGGACTGGAGGAGCCAGGAATCAAACCGCCGATCTTCCGATCAGTGGACGACCCGCTCTACCTCCTGAGCCACAGCTGTCCCTAAAGATCAGGTTAATACACGCCCTACACATTCATTATCCACCTATACACGTCTTTTCACTTATAGACCCTTTTCAAGGCAGACATTTAGGGCCCTATTTTAACGATCTAAAGCGCATGGTCTGAAGTGCATGGCGCAATTGCATTTAGGGTGTGTCCAAATCCACTTTTGCTATTTTAACGGCGGAAAAATGGTCGATGCGCCAGGCGCATGGTTCAAGGTTGTCCATAATCTCCAAATTAATCATGAGTGTGTTTTCGGCGTAACATGCAATAAACCAATCACAGTGTCATCTCCCATTGCCTTTAAGAGCCAGGTGCGCTTGCACCTTGGCGGATTGCTATTATGACGGCGTATTTGCCAAGTAATAAGAAGGAGCGCTTCTCTGCAGAAGAAAAGGATCTGCTTGTGCACAAAGTGAAAGCGCACGATTCATAACGAGCAAACTGGCCTCTGCTGCTCCTTGACCCTCCTGTGGTCAGCCCCAGACCACCAATTTAAGATCCTGTACATTAATTTGTTGCAAATTTATCTTCGTTCGGTTTTTGAAAAGGTTTATTTTTTTAATTTGGTTTCTTTAGAATCATTTTGTTCAGTCACGGAGTTCCAGGTCAAATCAGCAGGGTTTTAATTGCTGAAAGTATACATACTGTACTCTCAAAAATGTTAAAGAATATTTGTTAAATATTGTTCACAAATTAAATCATTAATTTTAATCATGTAAAGAATCATCAACACAGTTATCAGGACTTGATCAGTTCTCCAAGGTTCTGATCCTGCTGCTGGCAGCAGCTAGAGGCTGTGCAGATTTATTTCCTTAGTTAGTTTAATCATTGTTTTCACCTCATTTATTTCCTCATGTCATCATGTATTGACGCTGCAGGAAAGTCGATCTGTGTCTGATCCGTTGTTGTCCGTCTGTTTAAATACCTACGTGTATTGCCACGATTTGGTCAAATAATTAAACAATTTAATCTGTCATTACTGTGATTAGTTAATTCTGATAAATATTATGACTAAGCATTATGACATGTATTTTTTAAAATATATTAATATAGACAATAATAATCTTTCATATTGTAATCCTTTTATTTGTTACCTTTTGCATGTTTGTGCGCTGCTGCGCGTCCTGTGTGTGTAAAAAGCAGAGCATATGTTGTGCACCCACCTGTGTAGATGCATATTACTATCTTGATAATGCTCCCTTAAAATAACAGTGAAACATTGCGCCATTGAAAGAATTTAGACAAGGTTTTTGTTGGTCAATAGCGCAATCGCTCTCTGCTGCCTCAAGATAGCAATGCGCCAACAATGCGGCTGACCACACCTTACTTTTAGACCAACACGCCCATGGGCGCATTGATGGGCGCAAGTGGCATTGCTATTTTAACAACGTTGGTGCTGGACGGAAATGACAACTGCGTCGGTCTTAAAATAGCAAAGAGACTTGCGCTGTGCTCTGTGCCGCTCTGCACTGGGCGTAAGATAGGGCCCTTAGACTTTTCAAAGCAGGAAAAGCACAGTTGGCATTAATAACATTAATGATGGCTGCATTGCACTTAGGTGACCCAGTTCCAGGGTATTGTGCATGCTCAATCATGGACATGACTTACTAGGATACATAATTGAATGAAGCCATTGTTAGTATTATTATTTATAGCTTTCCTGCTTTGACAAGTCAAAATGTCTGTTGTGAAAAGGGTCTGTTGTGCCTGAGACATCTTCTCTGGACCATGTGGGTGAATAGAGATAGTGCTTGAAATCCACATAAATAATAAATACATAAAGTCCACAAGGGCCCTCATTTCTAGAGAGTGATTGGGGTGCAGTATTCACCAGCTTCACTTGGAAGATTACCCATAGTTCACATAGCAAAGTTGCAACAATGTAAAAGTTGGAGTCAGTGTAATATATAATAGATATAAGTAATTTAAGAATAATTATAATAGTAAAATCAGAACAACCAGTCTACTTGCTACGCACAAGTTATAAGCCATTTTTTATACTTGTTTTTCATTTTTGATGTAGGTCTAGAAGTTTACATGAGTAGGTTACATGAGAGGTTTATATTGCGTAACTTATTAATACCATTACCATTAAAAACCATTCTGGGTTACAGAGTTAGGAATTTTGATTAATCACAATGGAAATAAGGGAGGTCTTAAGTCCCATCTAATAGTACACCTTTTATGCCCTCGTGGCCCAGTATCCTCACAGACCTGACATAATTAACAAGTCATGGTATATGACAAAAGTCTGTGAGGGCTCAGCCATAGCTTGGTTCGGAGCAGAGGTTTAATCAGCCTGAATAAATCAAAACACCTGTTTAACAAGCCAACAATTTCTCCAGATTATCCTAAACCATTTTATGTGGAGGTCAATCTAAAATTGAGCACACCTGAAATGTTGGTTTGTGTCCAACCTGTCTAGTCATCTGACTTGTCATGTTTTTTGATCCATCAGACTTCTTTTTAGCAATGCCTCCATTTTCCCTTAAATTAACTTGGTGAGTACAATGTTATTATTACTGATAGAAATGATGGACGAAACTACACAAATAAGACCCAAGCTTTAATTACCTAAAATTGTCCTTTAATCTTAGTGAACCTCCATCACCTCACAAACCTGATCTGATTACTGATTACTGACCTATTACAGGAACATTTAGTATTACAATTAAGGTCAAGTATACAGTTTATTTTAGAAAACTAACAAGATAATATCCGGTTGATAAATATCAGCCATCCAGAGTATGTATGAGACAAAATGGCTAACATCATGACCAGCTAACAGAAACCCTGATAGATGTAAGACAGTGGGTAAATCCTGGGCTGTGTGCGAAATTACTCCTTCATTCACTCATTCTATACTTTCTATATAATAGACACTCAATAGGTTACTCAATTCTGAACAGTAAATTGAGATTTTGGAGACTTCGCCATTTTTATAATTACATAATTATATTATTATCAAAGCTACATGACATATTATCGAATAATTATGTTTTACACAAGAAAACAAAATTATTCACAAAATTATTACAGATTACAAGATAACAAATACACTTTTAACGTTATAATCCATTAGAGCCTAAATACACAAACACAAAATGATTGAACAGAGTAGAATAAATGAGAAGACTCATTTTCGGTCTTTGGTTGTGGCAAGGGTACATTTTGCTGATTTTTTCCAAGATGGTGGAAGGTTCCCCTAATTGATGTGGTGGAGGATTTCTAGACATATGATGCTGGCTTTGTGAAGATATTCATCTCTTATTTCAGAATACTTGGAAGCTCTGTCAGATAACGGTGAGAACACAGTCTTCTCTTGCTACCTGTTTCGATGGCCAGTCTGTATATTGTCAATGTTTTCATCAGCTTTTTATCAGCTATAGTGCTGAGATACAGGGCTACTGTGTAGCTGTGTGTTAGGGCCACATAACAATTGAGCTTGTGTTATGTTTTGGTCATTTTATTCCAATAGGTCAGGCAGTTTTCTTGTTGATCGTGTATAATTTGTGCCAATGTATTGCTCTGATGCTCCTCAGTGTTTGTAATAATAGATGGTGTTAGTTTCAGGACCAACTGACTTCGGGGACTCCTTTCTATGTGTTCCTCCTGGCTTTTAAAGCTAGATAGTAAAGTGAGTGTTGGTCACTTGTTTTAAGGTGTTGCCAGAATTTGAAATGCACTTTTTGCCTTTCCTTTTCGTTCTTTCACAGCCAATTCAAAATTTCCTGTTGATGCTATTTAATTCCTAAATATGTGTAGTTTGTTTGTCCAACAGGAATGTTTCCAATGCTTTTTTTGAGTTTTGAGCCTTTTCTGTAAGATAACTGCTCTGGTTTTATTAACATTTATTTTCAAGACCCAAGTGTGGCAGAATATTCCTAAAATAAAAAAGCTTTGCTGAAGTCCTTCTTTTGTGGGTGACAGCAGAGCTAGCTCATTAGCATACAGTAAACATCTCTCTCTCTCTTCCTCTCTCTGCAGAGGCAGAGCAGAGCAGCAGTCCGAGTCGTACAGGAGTGGGCTCTGATCAGGAGGACAGTCGAACCGCCACCATGGGTAATATGAATTGTGAGAGTTTAGAGGATCATTCTGTTCTTCAGTCTACATAAAAAGATGCACTTTGTTCAAATAATTCTGTAATATACATGTACATACATAATGTTCATAGTTTTTGTCTGCCTGTGCTAGCTTTTTTTTCTTCATGGTCTGTTTGTTAATTGTCTTTTATTGGTTTGTCCAATAATATGAACCAATGCAATACATACCTACTACATAAATAGGTTATCAACTCAGTTTGATGTGATAGATAACTGAGAAACCAGAAATTAGGAAGAGATGAGTGTGATCAAGAAAATCAACAGGTCATCTGCATGAAGATACAATTTATTGCCTGTACCACTTGTCCGCTCTACCTACTGACAGTTTTGTATCCTTCACACAAGGGGCTGATGTGATAAGGCAAACAGTAATGCAGGCAAACATTGGACATCATTGATGGGTGCCACATGCCTTAACAGCTGGTGGGAAGCACTGGTTTCCTGTTAGGACCACTGCTCACTGCTATTGGATTGTGATATAAGGCTTTCAACATATTAGAATACATTTTGTTCCAGAACCCATATTCTGCATTGTGTGCTAAATTCTCTCTCTTGACACAATCATTATGCCACACAATGCAAAACAAAACCAACACTCAGAAAGAATATAAATGAAGAAAAAAGGGCAACAAATTGTAAAAGCAAGCCACAGATTAAATTGACCCATGGCTTTGTGCAGGGGAAAGACAGTGCACAGTGAAAGCACAAATAAAAGCATGAAGCACCTGGACAGTGGTGTGCTGTATATTCACACATCATTAATTAGTTCAGGATCAGGATCCGAATTGATTGACATTAACTAACTGCTGCTGCCCTGTGACTCACACACACAAATGCAATGTCAGTTTCTAACTGTTGTTGTGTGTTCTACAGATGGTCCAGAGTTCCAGGAGAGTTTTGTGACATCAGGAGTTTTCAGTGTTACTGAGCTGGTCCAAGTCTCAAGAAGTAAGTCTACCTTACCATTAGATTGTGCACCAACCCTTAACCCAACTTAACTGTCACCATTCATTATTATACCAATGCCTCATTTATGAGTTTGAGTTACACTGAGTGTGTCACATCATCAGACAACTCAAGGCGGTTGTATGATGCAGAGATGGCCATATGAGGGTTAAAAATACTGTGTATTGACAATATAACACTATATCCATCAAATTTGGGTTTTAATTTCCTTAATCAAAGGACTTTGGCTAACATGAAGCATCCATATTTGTTATCTTTTGCAGGTCAGACTCAAGTACAAGCCATATGGCTTGAGTCCACACCTCCTATAGTGCATGGTGGTGTTGGCCATTACAAAATGGAAGAAAAGAAAAAAAATGCAATAAAAAGACAGCAGGTTTAGTTCACTTCAACCCAGCCAGTTAGGACGTCTGATTTGCATCATGTGTTGTGACATTTTGCATTAAATTATCCGAAAGATGGACACACAAGTATTGAGAGGCTGATATTCAATTTTCAGTATGTAGGTCATAACCACAGTGTGTGTTCTCCTGTGTGTGTAGCTCCAGTAGTCACAGGAGTAGGACCTAGTTTCTCTATGGGGGAGCTGCAGGGTCATCTGGCCTACGACCTCAACCAATCTGTCAACCAGCCAGTCAGCCTCAGACGATCACTGGCCAGCACCTCATCCAGCGGGTAATCAGATGCATGCACGCACAGGCACACACAGCCCATTGGTGTGAATAGTTTTTATGTGTATTTTTGCGTTAAGTCCTAAACTAAAAGATCTAAAAACAATAAAGATTAGTGTTTAGATTAGATAAGAACTATGAAGGAGATAGTCAAAGAAAAACATCTTTTACTGATCAGTAGCACTTTAAGCCATTGGCCTCAACAAAACTACCCAAGAAGACCTATATTTTCCTAAGCTTTCTGATTTCATTATTTCACACATCGCACCATGAAACCGTGGTCTTAAATGTCTGTGTCTGTATGAGTGTCTCTATGTGTGTCTGTAGGAGTAAGCGTCATAAGTCTGGCTCTATGGAGGAAGAGGCTGACAGTCCAGGAGGGGACTATTACCACTCACCTTCCTCTCCTGCCAGCAGCTCCAGAAACTGGACTGATGACATGGAAGGAGGTAAATGTAAAAGAACAAGAATAAGACTATAGTGACCAGTGTTTGTTTAAGTGACACAAATAGCATTCATCACTAAAGCATGAGCATAACTGATTATTACTCATCGTCTGCCAGCTTTGTTCAGCACCAACACTGTTGATCCTTATAGATCCATACTGAAGGACCATACCATACTTAAGTTGCTCAGTCATTGTATCACCAGCAATTATTGTGACATGGAAGAAGAGATACTACAAATCTTTAAAAATAAGTATTATAATATGTACACCATGCATCACCTTTATGATGAGTTACTTGAACAATAAAATAGATATGCATCCCCTTTATTCTATTTTGTAGATACAGTATCCCAATAGTGAATTATATCATCAAACATCAACTCATGTGCTACTGCAGAAACAAGCACATGTATAAATATGAACTCACATATTCTTAAAGACATTTGGAAATAATTGTGTAAAATGATTTAATGCTCACATGACATTATTACACAGTAAAGTAAAATATTTCACTCTCTAGACACAATTCACAACTCATTTGCTTGCTTCAGTTGTCATGGATAACTGAAGTGAACACTCTCCCTCTCAGGGAGAAGGTAAACTATATTCCCTCTGGCAGCTAATCAGTCTCAGGGTGACTCTAACCACACAGATCTTTCCCAGCAATATCCCACAGGTGTCATCGGGTGTCCCAGAGGTGTCACCATGGAATCTCAAAATAGAGACAGAAACTTAAATCCACCAATATAAATCAAAATCTGTCAATCTCGCTGAATTTGTCATTGAAACTGTGACATGCTGTGTCAAATGAGTAGATAAAGTCATATTGCAGGGGTGCATACATCAAGTTCTGTGTGCAGCTATGGATCCCGACCAAAACAATTTACCATTTAATTTATTTACAGCCCTCACTTATGGCCATGAGCTTAGTGCAGTTCATTTTATTGGTGCTACCTTTGACTTAATGTTGACTTGTGAGGTAATTTTGGGCTTAGGAGCCCCTTTCTAACATGCTTGAGTTTGGGAGAGTGGACTGAACAGCAGCTACTTTGCTCTGAAGATCCAAAACAATGCTAATTTGTGGCACATTGTGCCATTATGCTGCCAGTGTTACTCCTGTTTCAAACACACGCATTTTAAACTGGCCATTGTAACTACAGAACATAAACATAACGATGATTTAGTCACCAAATGCTTTGGAATGCACACATCCATCATTAAGGGGCAGCTGTGGCTCAGGAGATAGAGCAGGTCGTCCACTAATCGGAAGATTGGCGGTTCGATTCCCGGTTCCTCCAGTCCGCATGTGGATGTGTCCTTGGGCAAGATACTTAACCCCTAATTGCTAAGAATGTGTGTGAAAGATTACATTTCCTCTGATGGGCAGGTTGGGACCTTGCATGGTAGCCCCTCAGCTACCCCTCAGCATATGAATGTGTGTCAATGGGTGAATGTGATTTGTAGTGTAAAAGCACTTTGAGTGGTTGGAAGACTAGAAAGGCGCTGTACAAGTACATTCCATTTACCATTACTTGATGCGTACAAACAGAGGAAAGTTAAACACCAGACAATGTGAAAATGCCTAATATTAAATAAATGAATGACATTCAAATACTGATGGCTCAGTAGATAAGTGTTTCTGACCAGTTAGGAACCAGAACCAATATCATTTTGAGACCTGTCTCCATCCCTACTTTGTCTGTGTGTGTTAGGTCTATCTCCTCCAGTGAAGAAGACAGAGCTGGACAGTCCTTCTCCCCAGGAAGACTCACCGAGACTGGGGTCCTTCACTCAGCACCACCGGCCAGTCATAGCTGTTCATAGCGGTCAGTAGCACATGCACACATGCGCGCACACACACACAAACTGTGCACATTCAGAATCAAGTTAATAAGTTGATATTTTACTCCCATAACAAGAACACAAATAACAAAATATAATTTATTGTTTCTTCTCTTTCTCTCTGTCCAGGTCTGTCACGGAGTCCCCACCCCTCCTCATCTCTTCATTTCCCATCCTCCTCCTACTTCCCCCACGGAGCAATCCGCTATCCTCCTCACCTGGCCCAGGACCCCTTAAAAGATCTGGTCTCTTTGGCCTGCGACCCTGCCAATCAGACCCCCAGCTCAGTGAGTACAACCTGTCAAAAGATCAGCTCTAAGATGAGTATCAAACATGTTATCAAACGTGAAATTTGGAAATGGAAGATGTGGAGTCGTGTTACAACCATAAACTTAAAAAAAGCATAAGAAATTTAGGGCAGCTTAGACAATGTACATTCGAGTTACAACAACCTCCTGTTTCATGGCAAAACATCGAAATTCAAAGTGTTGCCATGGCAATGGTGTTCCATGAAAACTCACAAGCATCACAATATAGCATCATCAATTTCTTAGAGCTTTTCTGACCAAATTTGAGGCGGATCTAGTCAGTCTCCTAGGCAGAGCTTGTAAAAATACAGAACGTGAATTTTTGCCAGTGCCAGTAGGTGGCACTATGACCATGACTCAATATTGACATGTAGCATGAGAAATTTGGTGCAGGTTGGACATTCAAGTTACAACAACTTCGCCACATGGCCACAACAACTGTGTATCAGGATTTTGATAAATTGTCATTGCAAAGGTCCTTTGATGACACCAACCAAATATGATGTCGGTCGGATTAAATCTCTAGGAGGAGTTTCTTAAAATACAATGCCTGCGAATAGCAAAAACTGTGCAAAAATTACAAAGTAAATTCAAAATGGCTGACTTACTGTTGTACTTAAGGTACATCAGTAGGTCCAACAGGCTTTTTAGTGTGTCTGGACATGCTACAGGTGCCTACCGAATTTCATTCATCTACATCAAATTTAAAGGTATGGGCTTTGACTTTAAAATTTTTTGGGGGCACCCTTGAGCCATTTTTTCATGCCCCAGTCCAAGACCCATATAATATATTAAGTTTTGACACTTCTGACACATGTGCCAAGTTTCGTGAGTTTTCAAGCATCCCTAGCCCCTCAAAAACAGCTTCCTGTTTCATGGCAAACAATGTGTTGCCATAGCAACGGCTTTTGATGAAAACTCAAAAGCTTTCAAAATTTTAGGTGGATCTGGTTAACCTGCTAGGAGTAGTTAGTGAAAGTATGGGGCCTATGACTTCCTGTTGCCAGTATGTTGTGCTATTTCTATGATTCAATATTGGCCTGTACATGTCTTCAGACCAGGAAACATGTGAAATTTGAGAAAAACCTGACAATGTGGAGTCGAGTTATGTAACAGTTTCTTTTGCAATGGCGAAACATCAAAATTTGCCGCATCGCCATGGCAACAGCGTTCAATGAAAACTCACAAGCTTCACTATATCGCATCCTTAAAGCTTTGCTGACCAAATTTGAAGTGGATCTGTTCAACCTGCTAAGCAGAGGTCATAAAAGTGCAGCACCTGTAAGCACCTGCAAATGGTGAAAAGTGCGCAAAAATTGCAAAGTAAATTCAAAATGGCTGACTTCCCGTTGGACTTTGCGTATGGGTCCAAGAGGCTTTTTTATGCATCTGGACATGATACATGTGCCTACCAAATTTTGTTAATCTACGTCAAATCTAAAGGTGGGGGTTTTGACTTTTAAATTTTCTTGGGGGTGCCATTGAGCCATTTTGCCACACTCATGCCCAGGACCCATAAAATATTAAATTTTTATCACTTCTGAAGCATGTGCAAAGTTTCATGAGTTTTCAAGCTTGTGTAGCCCCTCAAAAATGCATTTGTTTTGGAAGAATAGAGAACAATAATAACAATAATTCCTTCAATTACAAGAGGGCCTTCGCACCATTTGGTGCTTGGGCCCTAATAATCTGGTCTGAGACAAAAACGTTTGATACCAGTTAGCAATACTTACTATATTAAGTGTGTTATATTGTTAACCATTTTTTAAGCTGCAACCTCCTCTGAGATTATACAAGGTGGATAATGGCAACATGTGGTGGATAGGCTGGTAGAATTGGAGGCAGCTGGGAGCTGCGGCAGCGGCAACCACTCGCTGTCTGAAAGTACCTTAATAACAGCAGCAGTTTAGACCTGCAAATGTAGACACACCAATGTGCTCCATCTATAAAGACAGTAAAAGCTGCTACAATGTTGACAGAAACTAAAACACCACAATAAAATAAACTAGTCACAAGTCAGTTCCATGAGGTTCTACATAACACTATAAACAACCACTTAATAAGATGAGTCAGTAGCACCTACGTTTTTCTTACACACTGGACATGTACTGTGTGATGCATGTATGTGCCACTCCCTTTGAGTCCCTGTTTACACATCATAGTTCTAAGTTTGCAATTGCAAACCTGATCAGTAAAAACTGCCTATAAAAAAGGCTTTTAGCTTCAGAGTGCAAAGAAATAATAAATGTTTTGGATGTATACTTTAGGGCTACACTCACCAACTGTAGAGTTAAAAATGAATGCAGTAATACAGCATGTTAAATATGGGTAAATTATGTTGTCTGTCTCTGATTTTTTCAGCTGAATGGCAGCAACCAGGTTAAAGTGCCCAGTCACTACATCTCCTCTCAAATGTTGGTACCCCCTGGGCCAGCACCCTCCCTGGCTCCTCCTCCATCCTCCCTCCCCAGGCCAACACTGTCTGCAGAGTCCAAGGCCCCTACCACCTCCTCTGATGGGGGAGCAAACTCCCCCACATCACCCAGTAAGTGGTCAAAACATTAACAAACTTCCACTGACAGTACAGATGTGTGTCATGACACATACTGCATACAGTATACATTGCCTTCCAATGGGTGTTAGAATAGAATATGTTACCATTCATAGTCATGTATTTGTTTATATCGAAGTGCAAAAAAGTTCAGAAGATAGATAACACAAAAAGTCTACTGGTGTAAAGGCTCCTGGGGGGTATTCCAGACTGACGGTTTGAGAAATCCCAAACTAAATTGATTCCTGACTGGAGAAGGAGATATAGTATGTGTGGCATATCCTGAATAACTCAGCCTACTTTCACTGACCAAGCTACGCATGTTCAAATAAACAAAGACAATAACAGCAGTTCCAGAGCAGCAGTGTGTGTTTTATAAATCAGTTGACATAGTTACAGTAATGCGTGTATGCAAATTTCTACAACTATAAAGTTGTGTCTTGCCTTGATTACTCATTCAATATTTATTTGATTTTTATTATCAACAACGCCAGTTGACAATCAACTATTGTCTGTGTATCCAGAGCGTGATATAGTTTACGTCATAAACAACAATCCATTGTTGTGCACTAACGATTAAACATAAAGGAGCCATATCAATGTACTGGGCGACATGTTCCCACATTATGGTGAACCAGGCAATTGTAGTTCCTCTCAGCTCATCAAACAAATAAGCGTAAACACAAAACTACATCCCCAGAGCATGTTCTAGTGACATCTGCCCTACACGGAGCTAGTCTGCACAGATCTAAACTGCATCTGCCGAGTGGTTCAGGAGTTACGTACTCTCTGTGATGATTACAACCACCAATTTAGTTTTCAAATGTAATTCATTTATATCTTTTGTATCTGTATGGAGTCTGTTAGGGGAGTCATTTTATATGCACTATATACACAGTAAATAGGGCAGCTTTACTAAGAAAATGCTTAGCACAAATATACGCTTTCATCACATGTGATGCTGTAATCTGTGTGCATTCAGCACTTGATTTACTAAGGCAGCAGTTCATTACGCAGGACTGACTTCATTCTGAGAGTGAAGTAGAGCTCAGTAAGTAGTTCACCAAGTTTAGAAAATAAATGACCACTTATATTAATGCGGAATAAGTCAAACAAACCTCGTGGGATAATATAGAAGTGATGGCATAACATGTTTCCTGTACCTTTAAATCAATCAGTTGAAACTGAGCCCGGGTTTCAATCACATTAAAATATCCCTAACAAACCACTAGAAACGTATCTCACCATGCATTTAGTTGTGACAAATTTTACAGAGAGGTGATGAATAAGTGTCAGGTCCAGCAGCTCAGAGCGGAGCAGATGGAGGTTTAGATGGTGTTAGAGGTGGTGGGAATGGAGTGATGTTAATACTGAGGTAAAATGCTCATTGTAATGTCTGATCAACAGACAGAGCAGTCCAGTTCAAATTCACATGTCAATTTAATGACACAAAGCATAACACCCAACCTCTTTTTTTTTTGCTATTACAAATTACTCACATATATGTTAGTTTCATTATTAATTATAGCTTTTTTTTGGGGGGGGGGGGCATGCTTGTTGTGAAATATGTCTGGCTTCATCACAACATTGCTTCCAAACCAGAGGACCTACAGTGGAGAACACTCTGCTTGTTAGGCTACTCAGGCTGCGTCATTTGCTAACACAGGCTAGCTCTACCTCTACATACATCTTAACCGGCTAGCACCTGCTGTTCAGGCTCAGCACCAGCACTTCGCTTGCTGGCTCGTTCTACAGCAGGCAAGCTGAACTACACCAGCCACATTCCTCGTACTGCTCTGAAGCACAGACTGTTTTCCAGTTGTAATACACATGGTGATTAGAGGCACCCCACTTGGTATGATGTTGCTTCTCTCCTCCTAACTTGGGTGGTGTGAATGAGGGGAGACAATGTTGGATGCTCATGTCTCCTCCAGCCTCTATCTCCTCTCCCCACATGCCCTCATTCACCAGTAAGAGCAACCTAAGCACCCCCACATTACCGCACTGTTACACAGGCTGTTTCAGATGCGTTTCATATGTTGGCTAGAGGCACTCCACCAAGGACGTCTGTTGCCTGTTCCTCCCTGGCCTCTCATTTTATACATTCTTCTCTACCGTAACCTCAGGCTCGCTGTGTGTTTGTCATGCTTGGTGCACGGCGCACTCAGAGAGCTGGAGTTACACTCAGATAACTACTATTCTCAGTGTTTTCTTGGTGAGACAGCCCGTCTTGCACGCACTGATCTCCCCACTCATCTCATGTAGGAGAAGGAGCTCGGGCATGGCGCCATGCTGAGTGTCTTGTCTCTGATATAGTTGTCTACTAACCCTGCCAGCCACTGGGTGTCATGCGCAGCGTTATATTATAATTCTCCTATCTCCTTTATAACCTCCTACCTTCTCTTGCGCCCTACAGTGCCGGACGCATAGAAGTGCACAGCCGGGTTCCAGCACGGTAAATTAGCAATGATTCTGCCAAGGTGCCAGTCACAGGAGCTTTTATTACTGAGATGTGGTGCCCACTGTCCAAGGAATAAGATTATGATGAATAGTTTATTTCCTCTTTCTTGCTTCTGCCATCAGGTGACTGTCACAAACTCTGTGGTTGTGAAGTCACAATAAATCCAGTGTGGGCCCTAACCCTCCAGGGGATATGTGCCACAACTTTTCACTGTTCTGTTTCCCACCTATGATAGATATTAATTATACTGATGCTGGAAGTAGAATGAAGACCCATTTCCCGGTGAAAATTACACCCTGTATATTTTTGGTGGGTGTTACATGTTTCTCCTGGGATGGATATGCTGCTGGCTGTGGGAATTGAGCTATGCCACCCTTCAATTTCCCCCACTCCCTCAGGCGGCCCAGCCACTGCAATGGGGAGAGGTTCCCTGAGGGAGACTTCCTCTCTGTTTGCAACCCCATCAGCATTTTTTGCAGCTCATATCAACCTCATTTCAACCTCTTCCTGCAGGATGCTACAGAGGAGGCACATTCTCCTATTTGCTGCAAGTTCCTCCATTCTGGGGCATCATTCCTTCTTCCAGTTCCACTGGGACTGGAGGAGGACACGAGGAAAAGGAGGCATCACTACAGTTTTCCTCATATGGGGACTGGTTGACTGCTATGTCGCAAGATGGCTTATCATATGCTGTAACATATGCTGATGCATTCACCTTGTGACAGGTGACTGTCTCTACCTCTATTGCCTCACCACATGAAATGCTAATTTGCCTTCTCAGAGGTTTCTCAGCGCTTTCACCTCCTTTTTCAGCTATGTGCATGTTTTTTTGTGTGTGGAAAATGCGCCTAACCCTCTCAGAGTCAGGAGTCAGGTGTTCTGCCTTACATTGACAATTAGCTATTTCTCGACCCGTCACTAAATAAAGCTAAAGCCCACATGTCTCTGGTGATTTGGTGTCATGTGTCTGGGCCTCACTCCAACCACATACTAATGCTATGATAATGCTTTTCCAGCCAAGCCTGTATTTGGTCTTGTTCTCCACCTGGATTTATACGTTACTTATGCATGTATATCAGATCAACGTCTTTTCTGCATCTGCTACAGTGAGTAGAGACAGCTGCTTGGGTCAGGGTGGAGTTGGTTATTCCTCTGATCTGACTGAGGTCAACCGCTCAGCTGGTCAAGCACCTACGGGCAGCTGCACAGTGGGCTTCTAAGTGTTGATTGTGTACAAGTGGAATTGCACCAGAATAATGGCAGATGATGCAGACTTCTCATCCCTACTCAAGCCCTTAGCAGTGTCGCCTTCTGGAGCGCATTTGGTTGTCTACACCAGGTGGTTCTGGTGGCACCACCTCCCCACTTCACCACATTCAGGAATGGTGCGTCATGGCTTGGTCGTTGAGAGGGAGTTGTTTGAGAAACTTGCACCTCTCATGCTCCCATGCTTGTGCCCGCTGCAGGATATACACACTTTCTTCACAGGCTGTATGAGTTTTCGCCACTATTGCGGCTGGTCATGATAGTCTCAACAGCTTCACAGCCAAGAGCCATCCGCTCATAAAAGGATTTCTCTGGGATGTTTGCAGACTGAGAACCTGCCTGCTGCCTGATTCTACTGTGGAATCTCCAGGCGGTTGCAGAAGGTCCATCAGGCCCACCTCCTGAGCCCTTGGACACACCTGAATTTTTTGTTTCTGTCAAGACAGCCCCTTTTTAGCCCTTTCCTCTGCCCAGAGAGCAGGGGATTGTTCAGCATTGCCTGTGAGTACATGTGTAGTCCTCTACTGGGTGGATGCTACCTCCTGACTGGGTGGTGAGTGCAAAGTTCTGTCGCAGGGTGTCAAGGCAGAGCCTTGGAGGGATATACCAATAGCAAAGCCCATTAGAGGGCTACGGATATACTCATAGAACTGGAGTTACATCCAGATAACTACTGTTTGTTTCCCTTAAACATTGTTCAGTGAGTCAAACAGCTATATAGTTTTTTGATGTGCTTCACTGCACACGCTGTGATCTGTCGCTTTGTCTGTCTTGTTTGATTTAATTAATAAAAAATGTTTTTAAGTTTTTCCTGTACAGTTTAGCTGTGTCTGAGAAATCTTCTTGGTTTCTAACCGTTGCCTCCAGCTGTCTCTCAATGGACTCCTCTACACAAATACGAGTGAGAGCTTGGACATGTTACTTTGTCCAGAAAGCGTTCTCCACTGCTCTTTTTTTAAGTATTTGTTCTCCTACTACATATGTAAAATGGTGGTTACCGTTGTTTTTTGTTGTTGTCGTCCTTATTGTGATGTGATGTCACATCTGCTTGACGAATCACAATCAACAGTACTGCAGGCAACCCCTCAAATTACCTGGAACTTACATTTAGTTTCACCTCCTGAGCAGGTGTCCAAAGTGTGGACAGAGGGAACAGCGTTGGTTTGTGAATATAGTGTCTGGCAAATTTGCCAGTTCCACAATCTGGAATACCTCTCGGGTCAGATGTTAACATATCAGCTGGGTGGAATTTGTTCTCCCACCTGCAATAGACAGACAATAAAGAAAGAGATGAGCTGGGCAGTACTCTGTCCAGTGTAAGGTAGACTCACCAACATGATATCTGTTGCCTCGGTGGTCTATTTGGTATCCTTGGGTACAACATAAAACAACCTTAAACTGAGTGGGAGTGTCTAGTGTGAGGTGAACCTATTTCAGCTGTTCAAAGATGCATCAGACAGGGTGGTCCAGTGTCTCAGTCAGGGGGATTTGATGCTATTCTCTGTTGTAGCTCCTGTGTGATACGGGCAGATTCTTACAGAATTTGTTAAAAGTAGTGCCTCATGCAACTTTACAAGACTGATGTTGTTAACGCAAACACCCTCAGCGTACTCGGCCCCTGGGACCCCCCCTGCCAATCGCTCCTCCTTCGTTGGAGTCACCCCTCGAGACCCAGGTGGACTCTACCAAGCCCAGGTTAGTACAGCTCATTTGACATTGTCAAGCTCAATTTAGGGTGGATTCAGTTGATCCTTCAACACCCAGATTATTGGAGAGTTAAGAGAAAAAAAATCCCATTTACTTCTACAGGAGGTCAATATCTCAGCCTATGAGACTTCTGCCACAACCAAAATACAAGAGAGGTGAATAACATGTGGATGCTGTGGATGCTTAACACAAATATTTTATTATATTTTTCCCATTTTTACCATCTCAGTCAAGTCAGTCTTTGTGCTAAATTAGAATGACTGAATATGATATCATGTTGTCACTCCAGACTTTATAAGCTGCCCTCTTATTCATGTTTCATTTTCTTCAACTATGTTTATGACCTCATAAAAGTGTGCTGTCTCTTTGACACTGTAGTAGCTTTCGATAACAAGTTAGTTCTCAATGGTCTAAATACTGTGACGTTGGCAGTCTGACAAATGAAATCTAAAATCTGTCAATAAAACAGTGCTTGTCAGACAATGACCATTTATTGGCAACTTTGATCCAAAAATATCAATGTCTCAGTAGCTTAAGCTGTGAAAACCCTGTATCAGTCAGACGGCTGTAAGCTAGGTAAGTGGGTCAGTAAGTGTCAGGATGCAGAAGTAGGGTGGTAGTGAAGTAGGTGGCTACAGCAAGTATGCAGTCAAGGTGGTAGGTATACAGGCTAGTGGGTGGGTGCATTAATAGGTAATTTAGGTAATTAGAAATGTGTATGTATATACAATATACCATATGTGTTGGTAATATATGTGGTATGATATGTGTTTGATCACCATGGCAACCAAAAGTACAAGATTTGTTTGGTGTTTGTGTTGTTTTGGGAGAGAGGCTACTCTACATTACGAGGGAATGCTGATGCATATTGGATGCCGCTCCTTTCCTAAATAGACAATTGACTGTGAACTTCACTGCTCGTGTGATTAATGTGGCCTTCCTGCATTTTGCTCAAGCTTTTTTATGTTTTTCAATTTTCTGTCTGTGTGTTTTGATCGCTCACTTAGTTGGAATACATTCTATCAAACTAGTGGACTTTGGGTTAAGTAAAGTAAAGTACCTATCTTCCTACTGGGATTTACGGATTTTGGATTATTCACCGTAAAGTGCTTCCTACCTTCTTTACTGGGATTTGTGGAATTTTGGATTATTCAACATATTTAACCTCCTCATCTCACTCGGTTCCATGTCAACCAATATTGTAATTGTTGGTGATATGAATATACATGTCGACAAACCCTCCTGTCATTTTGCAGTGGAGTTCCTGAGTCTGATTGAGTGTCTTGGCCTGAAGCAGAATGTTGATGTCTCTACTCATACCGGGGGGCACACACTTGACCTGGTCATCACTGACTCCGTCCCCACCTATGATCTGGGTGTGTCTGGCCACAAGGTGGTCTCAATGGATTTGACATTCCTGTCACCCGCAACTAAACCTAAGCTTCAGATGCTTTTTCCGATCTAGAAAAGCACTGACCCAGCCATCATGACTATGGACCTCCAGCACATCACCTGCCCACCTTCTGCATCAGTGGATGAACTAGTGGCATTCTACAGTAATTCTCTGAGCTGTGTCTTTGATCTTCATGTCCCTGTCAAGATGCGTGGGGTCAATTTTTCACACTCTGCTCCCTGGTTCACTCATGACCTGCGGAAAATAAAAAGAACTGAACGTGTCATGGAATGACACTTCAGATGATTTGGCCTCACTGTCCATAAACTGCCCTTCCGTGAACACAGTGAGTCACTGTAGCATCCAGTCTGCCCTCAGTCCAACATGAGAGGAAAAAGAAGTAGCGCTGCCCAGAGCCACTGGCAGAAAATGAAAGATGCTGTAATTTTCACTGTAGGACTGTCAATATGTCACTATATTAAGTTTTAATATTTTTTTATGCGAGAAAGTAAACATTTAGATTCCTAACATGTGATCAGTTTATCCAAATAACGCCTATTTGAAATGTTGCGTCAACGTTGTTGTAAACGCAACTGCTGCAGCAGCCACTGGCTGGGGAGATGGCAGGCCATCTTAGCTGCATGATCTGATGAACTGATGTCTGCAGCTCTTTGGTAATTTACCACTGGCTCTAATGTCTCTATAGCATTTAGATATCTTTATGATGCCGTAGCACAAATTCACTGTAAACAGTAAGCTTTACTCTATATTCAGTGAGTGATAATGGTGGTGGGGTGATGTGTTAGGGATGGGGGGTACTGTGCTTTCTGGTGATATGCTGCCCCCTATTTGAGTGGATCAGGTGGCCAAGTATTGGGCCTTTTAAGATGCTCAATCATAGTTCTACTCCAACCTAAGTAATAACAATGCTGGCAACCCTAAGCATCTTTTTTTCACCATAAATCATCTCCTGAAGCCGCAATCATCTTCCCCAGTTGAGGCTACAGAAGAGCGATGTAACAGCTTCATTGACTTTTTCAGAGCCACAGTCAACAACATCCACTCTCTGATGTCCAGCTCTTCCTCTCTGCCTCCTCTTGTCATCGACCCTCTGTCTGGGAGCTCGCTATCTCTACTTAATTTTACTGGTGTCAGGTAGAGCCACATTGAGGAAATCCTAAGGGAGATGAAACAGTAATTGTGCCCTGGACCCCATTCCTACAGATCTACTCAAATCATACATTCCCATTCTCAGCCCTCTGATCACCCAAACTGTCAACCTCTCCCTTCAAACTGGTAGTGTTCCATCTGCCCTCAAGGTCGCAGTCATCCACCCTTCCTCAAGAAGCCCACCTTGCACCCAAAAATTCTTGCCAACTAAAGACCTATCTCCAACCACCCTTTTCTGTCCAAGATGTTGGAGAAGGTGGTTGCTTGTTTTTGTATGTGCTTCAGTGTTTCCCCTAAATGCTTTCAACAGTGGCGCAGTGCCACTGCTAAATGAGGAATGCCACTGCTGAAATTTCACATCGTAGTTACAAAATAATCACGACAAACACAAACCACACGCTCTTTGTCCGCTCCGAGCTGCTGATGTCATCTAGTGGGGAGAGAATTGAATGTTTGATTTTCCTTCTCTCTCCTCTGCTCTCTGTATGTCTGTTTGACAGAGGGCGCGGCTGAGCTACATACATGCAGAGCAGAAAGGCCATAGTGAATAGGATGAAGCTCTGCATTCACACCAAATCCAGCAATGCGGCACCTTCCTGCAGGGTTGTGTGGAGGTGTTGGCGTGTTTATTTGTGCTTTATATTGTAACTGCCATGAAACAATGAGAAAATGTTTTATTTCTCTGATTCACTGCTTTGTTCTCACTACCATCACTCCCTCTCTTCATTCTCTAGACCACAGCGCCCTCTCTCTCTCTCTCTCTCTCTCTCTCTCTCTTTCTCTCTCTCTCTTGCTGGTGCTCTCAGCTCGCTCTGGTGTCATTGGGCCAGGGAGGAGGGGCCAACTTTAAATGTTGTGTTTACAGACAGCGACTGACAATTCCTACTTAGTATGCCTTTAAACACAACAACCTATTAAAAAAATTTCAGTCAGATTTTCGTGCAGCACACAACAGATGGCAACTGATGCAGGGTCCCCTTGTCTCCTGATTCTCCTTGACTTGAGTGCTGCATTTGACACTGTGGATCACACTATCCTCTTAGAGCGCCTCACATTGGACTGTCAGACTCTGCACTTAAGTGGTGTTCCGCAACGATAAGTTAGTCATCAGCACAAATGGGAAGTCTTTGCATTGCTATGCTGATGATACCCCGCTGTACATCAAAATTGCTCCAAGCCCTTCTGCAGCCATGTCATGTGCCTAATCTCATCTTTTACGGTCAGGACATCTCCGTTTTCTCCTCAGTCACTAATCAGGGTGTTAGGTTTGACCCTCAGCTGACGACCATATAAGACATCGGTGCAAAACCTCTTTCTACCATCTCAAAAACACCTCCAAACTCTGCCCTTCTCTAACCCCGTCAGATGCAGAGAAACTTGTCCATGCCTTTATCTCCTCAAGACTGGACTACTGAAATGGGATCACAGGGATCCCTGGCAGGAGCATCCAGAAACTCCTGTACATTCAGAGCAGCGCTGCCAAGATCCTGATGAGAGTGCGAAAATACAAACATATAACACCAGTTCTGTTTTCAGTGCACTGGCTCCCTGTCTCCTTCAGGATTGACTACAAAGTCCTGGTACTCGCATACAAATCCATCAACAGACATGTGCTTCCCTACCTACATGAACTGATTATACTACAAACCTCCACCTGCACCCTTGGATCTGCTAGCAGGTTGCTCATCCAGGCCCCGAGTACCAAGCTCCGCACCATGGGAGTCGATCCTTCTCTGCTGCACCACACTTGTGGAACAGCCTTCCTAACCATCTGAGGGGAGCACAGACCCTAGTGTCTTTTAAGAAAGGCCAAAAAACCTTTCTATTCAAGAAGGCTTTTTCATCTTAACTCCTATTACTCTTTTCTTTATGTTGTGTGTTCTATGTTATCTATACTGGAGCACTTTGAGTTTCACTATGAATGAAAAGTGTTGTACAAATTAAACTTATTATTATTATTATTATTGTTATTATTATTATTATTATTATTATCATTATTATTATTAAAGAGTAACATTTGGCCTTCTGTGTTAGACTGCAGTTTGCATTGTGTCGTGTCTGCTGCATTGCAGTGCCTCTGCTTCAGAAACACCTCAGCCAATACTGCTGAGCCAGGAATCCTCTCTCACTCTCTCTCTCTGTCTCTCCCTCTCTCTGTGTAATTCTAAAGTTTGTCACAACTAAATGCATGGTGAGCAAATTTCTTCTATGGTTAGTAATGACAACTAGGTTGTTATGGATATTTTAAGGTTAATGAAGCTTGGTCACAGTTTCAATTTATGTTAGTTTTGATTTGTGAAATGAGTCAAAATTAACAGAAGAGGAAATTATGTTGCAAATCAGAGCCTGCATGTTGCAGATTTAGTGAAACTGGCCCCTGAATCAAAAAAAACTACAGAGCAGCTTCACTGTGCTCAGTCCAACACAAAAACAAATGCAGAATGCTGACAGAGTATCAGTGCTTGCAGTTTCATTGCATGTCACGGTGTGTCATGGTGTGTCTAATAAAATCTATAGTCTAATCTAAGCAATCTGTGTCAGACTGTACAATTTCCGTTTTGAGGCATGGGAGACTGTCACAATGAAGGCCTTTTGGATGGTACTGTATCAGAAAGATGTAAATAGTATGCAAGCAGGGACATGTAATTAACTCACATAATCCATCTGTGCTGCTCTCATGTTTTGAAAATGCAGCAAAACTAGCTTTGGCCATAACACTTTTTGTATTTATTCAGAGATTTAACCACCTTTCTCTTGTCAACTTCCATCCCACAACCCAAAGTCACACATTATACAAGGGGCCTTAAATGCCCAGAATTTTTAGCTCAAATGTGAAAATGTCCAGACAGGACACACTTCTTGCACAGAGGAAAATGACTGAAGCTCATTTTTAAATTTGATTTATTACTGACATGATTTAATTGGTGCCCACATGGCCTACTACAGTCTGGATTTAGGGGTAAACATCACAAGCACAGGAATTAGTTGTAAAAAATGTGTTATTTGTCATCACAGAGACAGTGTGTGATGACACCAGGGAGCTTGCCAAACCTAATGATAGAGTGCCCAACTCACCACTGTAAATAGTCAGGTGGGGATGAAGCTGCAGCCTTATGGCTGATAGGCTGACTGGAGAATTCAGTTTATTATTGATATTGACTGAAGGTAAATGTGTTCTGTGCATAAATGTACTATGTACTACTGTTAGAAATCATAAAAGATATTTGTACATCATTAACACCTCAAATAATATGAAAATCTTAATAAAAGATACTTAATCTTTATAATTACTTACTTCAATTTATGTATAATAATATGTATAAAAGAGCATTAATTAAGAGATTTTACACATGTACATTTCCTTTGATGGACCCTTTTTTTTTTACCAAGATTGTCACAAAAAGTACGATTTGAAAATCTTGTACTTAAGTGTGAGTGAAATGCAGGCTTGTGTAACCTTTCAAAGTAAGTGTTAACTGTGTGTTTCTCTGTGTTGCAGTCTTGGTATCTGGGCAACTGAGTGAACTCTGGAGAAAGGGTGATTGTCATGGCAGTTCTGTCCTGGAGGAAAGGAAACAATGTTGTCAAGACATTGCCAGAGAAAAAATATATTCAGCTTTGTAGAAGCATAACGTGTGGTCATACCTATATATAAATATATAGTGAAATATATTTATATATGTGTATGTACCCAGAAGAGACAGCCTTGATGGAAGTAGGATGCTTCTCTCACTCAGCCATTTTGCAGCCCCAGAATGAACTATGCTATATGACACTAAATGGCCACTAACGTGAGCTGTGATTTTCAAGTGAAAGCAGTGGATTGATGCAGATGTCTGGTTGGCCCAGATGAGCTGCAGACCAGACCCAGTTCTCAACCCACCAGATCCTAAGAAGCTTGTAACCTAACTGTGTCCCCAGGATGAGGCCTATTTCCCTGGGACGGATGTCAGCCTTTGCCTCTCTACCCTGAGTCTCCACACTAAATCCAGTATAAGGCCTCCTCCCTGGGACGGACATAGACCTCATCCCCCCTCAAAACCCAGAATGCCCCTCTCCGCTGCAGGTGCTGCTTATTATATATGCAAATAAGCCTCCCTTATTTTCTGAACGACAAGAAAGAGAGATCCTATTGTTAATATGTAATGTTTCTTTGCACTTTTTAATATGTTATTGATACGCCTGAAGAAAATGAAGAGTTGAAACAGTGCATTTTTTCTCTCTTCCAACCAAAAGACCGAGGATTTGTCTTTTTTATTGACAATCATCAGCCTGAAACCATTAAGTTGCTTTGAGAGGCTCATGTTTCTAAGACTGTTTGATTGTGCTTTTTTATCAGACAACAATGAGTAATTGTGGAATATAAGAGCTATATTCATGCCTTCTCCAACACAACACACAATCACAATGCTACAGTCAGACGCACAACCCTTGGCCGTTTGGAAGAAACATGCCGCTGCCACAGGGAAACAGCTCAGCAGAACTGAGAAAAAGCAAAGACACATTTAAACCAGGGTCATGTGGCAGCACAGCCAGCAGTAAACAGGCTGCTGGGGCTGACTGGGCTCAATGTGTTTGAAACTGTAGCATGGTGTGGAGTGTGTGTGTGTGTGTGTGTGTGTGTGTGTGTGTGTGTGCGTGGTCCAGGTATTCCTCACATTATAGAGACGTAAATCTGTTTACACAGTCAAGTTGTGGGGACTCGCCTCCCTTATGGGGACTAAAAGCAAGTCCCCTTAACGTGAATTATTAATTTTAGGGTGAAGACTTGGTTTTAAAGTTAAGGTTAGGGTTATGTTAAGGTTAGGGTAAGGGTAAGGCATGTGGTGGTTATGGTTAAGGTTAGGATACGTCACCAGGAAATGAATGTAAGTCAATGTAATGTCCTCTGAAGTGATGGAAACACAAGTAAGCATGTAAGTGTGTGTGTTTGTGTGTGTGTGTCAGAATGTGAATATGGTTCCTGCATTTCAACACTCATCCCTGCTCTGTTTTGAGGAGATGTTACATAGATTTTGTTTGTGTCTCAGAGAACACAGTGACAGGGTTTGTACATGTATGTAGGTTGACGCTTAGAAAGAGATATAGCAGGCATTGCACTATGATTAAGTTGAAATTCCTTTTTGAGAAAGGTGCGATGGCGTGGCGTGTTACCAAGCAGTGTGTTTTCCTTGAAGTTGTTGATGGTTATGACAGCAGATCACACACAAACTGACCTATAATGAGCACAAAATCCAGGTTTCTTTGTCCAGCTTGTGAATTAATGTTGGTCCAAAAGGTCCCTAAGAGGTTCTGCACTGTGTAGCTCATGACCTCAACCTGCACAATTTGTGGAGGAACAGTTGCAGTAGGTTTGGGTTCAGGTTCAAGCAAAGATGAGCTGGAGGTCAGCCACAGTGCTAGGGTTGGTTTCAGGTCAAGTCTTGATCCTTTACCACAGGCAACAAGCACCAAATCAAATATTTACAGTAAAACCAGAGTTTGTAGGCCATGAGCTTGCTTTTCTGTGTCCAACCATGACACAAGATTAGCATAGTGCTTTAGTGAGACAAAGCAATATTCTGTTATGACTGGCTTCTCAAAGCTCCATTTAGTCAATAATCTTTTTAAAGGCATTTAATAGCTTAAAATCTTACATGTAGCATTTGAACTGCAATTTGACAAATTTAGCATGTAATAGAATCCAAACATCCCTATCTGCAGTGACATCTCATAACCACATGTTCAAAGAAGTTACATAGAGTGAGATGTCAGTTCAAGGGATAGCAGCAACTCAGTCTTTGTACGTGTTGTTGTCAAAGATCTGAATGCAGAAGCAGAATAACCAGAATCAAATGATAAAACATATCACCATTAATATTTCTATGTAAAATTCAAGCAAACTCCAAATACAACAGTAGCAGGCAGAACATTTGCACCCTGGCCTTCTGATAATTTGTTAATCATTTCTTTGGGGATGAAAACAGATTTTTAGGTACTAATATTTTATAACTAGTGCCATGTTTTAATCTCTAAGGCTTTGCAACTATAAAGCAGTTTATTGAAGTTTGTTGACTGGTTGTATTTAGCTAAAGGATGGGTGTTTCTGTGTTGAGTTGCAATCAGATTGAATGATGAATTTTTGTCCTGCATTATTCACAGGAATTTGACGGGTGGAGTTTCTGCAGCCTGCAGATGTTACTCCATGAATCAATCCCATAGTGTTCCCTATATCCACTATTTACACAGACAGCGGTGACCGCTGTACGCAGCCTGAACAACATACCTATGTCCTGTTAAAAACAAGAATATTTTTCTCCATGGTCAGTGAAAATAGTGGATGCATGCGTTGGTTTAGCCCCAGGAAAACATGTTATCATTCCAGGCAAAAGCAAGTTTGACATGCATCCATCTCAAACAAACCTTTGAAGATGCATCCCACTGCAGTAAGAGATCATGTGATTTTTCCCCTTAAAGATTCACAAAGTAAAATTCAGAGTGCTGAGGTCACAAAAGGGGCTACTCAAACAGCAAGTGTACTGACTGTACAGGACCTTGCTAGCTTGCAACGTACGCACGAGCATGTGTATGGAGAATACAGTAGCTGTATGTGTTTGTATGACAGCTCATACTTGGAACTCACCAGGAACACCAGTTCTGTCTGATCATTTCCTCTAGTTTTTCTCTTTTTTCCTCTTGTCTCTATACGTTTATAAATGTTTGTGTCAAACAATGTTGGAGTAAGTGTGATTTTTTTTTTTTTTTTTGCTGAAGGTGAAGCATTGAATTTGCGTCTTCTTGGCCCACTTGCATATTCCTAATGACTCTGTACGCAGTCAGACTGTCTTAAATTTGCTTTTCGTTCAGTCTGAACACAGATGTCCGTGTCTTTTCCGTTTGCTTTCCCAGGGATTGGGGTTAAATTTGATTGAAGTCAGTGCCTGCTAGGGGTTCAGATTTTGCGCTGAAGGTGCTGATATGAACTGGGTTTTTGTAGGGCAAGGTTTAAGGTTTGGTTAAAATTGGCTTAAAGCTGATGTATACTGCATGGTGCTGTTCTGGTCGCTGTGCTGACCTGAAGAATGCATGGCTGAAACTGATGATACCTCTATCCTGCTCTTCCTCTTCCTTCCCAACTCCCCCTCCCCTTCCTCCCTCTGTACCAGTGGATGGAAGGGCTATCTTTTTCTTTGAATTTTAATAATAGCCCTGTTGTTAAACTTCTATTTTGCACGATATTTCATAAAACACATTATGTGCCTTGCCTTTAGTTAAAGAACAATAATACATTATGGAAAAGTGATCCTACTTTTTATGGTACAGCTGGTAGTGCTTAAAAAATACAAAAAAAGCTGCATGTGTGATTTCTTGACTTTAATCAGTGTAGCAGGTACACAGTTCTAGGTTAAACACTGACGGTGTGTTAGCTGGCAGTTGAGATACTAGCTTGAGTGTAAGCTCAAATAAAGCTTTCATTAGCTTCAGTAGAGATTGGGACAGTGCTTATCCTCTACTCCCATCCATCTGAATCTGAAAATGGCAAAACCACTGGTTTTGAAAGTAAAGTCTGGTGGTAAGTCCTGCCTAAATGTTCACATACGAACAAAAGCCATTTTCAGAGATGCTGTGCAGCTCTGTATACATCCTCTTTTAATATCAAGTATTAAATACATGCAAACACATTTAATAGTGTTTTTTGCAGAAAGAAAGTCCTAGACTTTGTTTAAATATTTTGTCAGGCATTTAGCCAAAATGGCCAAGCCCCTCAACACCATCTAATGGAAACATGTTGCAAATGTTCAGGTTTGGGCTTCAATGCTCTGCAGCTCTGTGATTGGCCATTAGAACACCGTCCATTTCCCTGTATGATGAATTTGACCACATGACTAATCATGTGACCAGATATTACAAAATGCCATAGGTGAGTTTTAGTTTTATATGGATGCATGCACTTAACACTATTCTTACTCTACTTGGCTTTTAGATTATTTTTAGTTATTTTTTGAGTTGTTATTATAATGTTGCTTGTAGGATTATAGGTTTAAACACAGCATTGTGTATAAAAATATGTACAACATGGACTTATCAGTTATAAAAAAGAATGTATAGAATGTTTAAGTGTTTGTGTATTTTAGTTTGGCTCTCTTAAGCTGGTGGCCAAGCCGCAGAGCAAGGGACCCATGAAATGGGAAAAGTGTGCGTGAGCTGGTTGTAAAGTTTAGCCATGTGAGGGATGATGAATGATGATGGGTGAAAATGGTAGTGGGACAGAGACAATCCTGGAAGTCAAGTTAAATTAGGGTGAACTAGAATGCACTCTAGAATGCAGAGTGCATACCTCTGCCAAGGCTGCACAATTGTTAAAATGGGTTATTTTAATAACAGACAGTGTTTAGAAAAATCTGTGACTGGATCTGAACCAAAATACACAGTGATAGACACTGATGTCACACTGATTGGCTGTTGGTAGCCATGTTTTTAAACAAAATCCTTTCATGAAATATTTCAATTACACACAAGTAACACTCCATTTCATTTTGCTGTAGCACTACCAATATGGAAAATACATTTTTATAAGTGGATAGATTTACAAAGTTTATTTGTAACTGCGCAATGTGTTCAATGTCAGTTTATGTCATAGGCCATACACATAAATAATTTGTGAGTGTATGAAGTGGTATGGCATATCAAAAAGCAAATGAATAGCCCATCCAAATATCTTGTAGAAAATTTGGTGAAAATGGGATGAAATATGTAGTGGGATTGGGAAAAAAATTAATAAATGGCAGAATATCTAGTTAGCATGATGCTCCACCAGTTAACAAAAAGAGCAGTCTCTGTCTGCCTCAAAACACATATTTTCCTCCGGTAATGATGATGACTCACCACGTGATCAGAGCTGATAGAAAGTCCACTAGGATCCCTCAGGTATAAAACATACTGACACACAGACCTGAGGCCTATAGCAATATAATGCGACTCGACCAGACCTGATCAGACTAAATTTAGTTTGGACCTGGCTGGTTCAGGTCTTGTCAGGTCTTGGATATTAGCCACTCAGTGGACCCATGAAGACTTCTAGTTAGGAGTTCTGTCTGAAATTATGAGACAAAGTGAAAAGTGCTGTGTAAATGACCACAGGATGGTGCTATTGCTCCAGATACTACCTGAAACGAACACTTGTTCCTTTCCACCAACTTGTATTGAAATATATCTGGTAGTGCAGGATAAAGAACAGAAGCTGCTTGGTGGAGATTATACTACAGAGCTTCATGTCTATTGAAGAGCAACAGCAGCTTGATGTGAAGTTAATATTAGTGCTGATTGTGATTGTTCACTTTGAAAGCATATGACTTGATTCACGGATACCAGACCAAATTGTAATTTGGATTTAATGTTTGTACTTCTGCTTTCGATCAAATATGTTTTGTCTGTCCTTAATAATATCACCATGGGGATACAAGACTATATTTATATATCAGCAACACCAAGTATGAAGATGGATTGTGGTATTCACATGGCTGCCACTTAAAATTGCAAGGTGAAGGATATCTGTGAAATGATAAAAAGATGAAGCAAAGTGTTAACCTATGATGGGACTCACTGTGGTTCACTGAGTTGTGATGTGTTTGTGATTAGGTGCTGATTGCCTATTAGCAAATGCACTCCAGGAATGAAAGGGAGAACTTCTGGGCCCACAGACAGAAACAGATCATTCATAGATTAAAATGTCAGACTGCAGTCTGTACATAACCAATAAGAAAACAACTTAAGTCTCTCTAGTTTGATTGCCCCAATTAAAATTTTAAGGGGCAGACACAATTACACCAAAAAGCACTGCTTAATATTGCCATATATTTAAATCACCTCTCTTACACAGCTGAAAAAAACTGTAAGCCATACAAATGTTAGGTATATTGTAGGGCCCATGTAGTGGATAATAGGATTCAAATTGAGTGGCTTTGTGGTTGTTGTGTGTCCCCCAGCTGATGACCAAGATTACTGTGTGCATTGTACTTTGGGAACTTTATTACTGCTTCATATTGTCTATTAGTGGCTCTACCTGTGGCCAAGATGGAAAAACTGATTTAAATTGTAAACCTACATCTGGAGATGATCTATGCACTATTTAAAGGCATAAAAGCAGTATATTGTCATCATTTGGTCATATTCTGCATGTATTCCTCCTGGCTGTCAGGAGAGGTTTGACTCTGTGTTGAAGCAGGTTAGAAGGTATGAATCATCTTCTATTCCCCTCTACTTTCTCTGTATCACTGACTAGCAATCTGACAAAGAAAATATAGAAAGAGAGCCAAATAGCTTCCCTACATAACACCAGCCAATTAAGTAGAAGACTAATGTTATGTGTACTGAAATGTGTCAGCTGTCCTGGCTCAGCTGAAAGGGTTTTAAGCTTGTACAGTGTGATGTCTCCTCATCCCATTCTACAAAATGTACTACATAGAGACATTTGATTATTATAAATAAAATACTACCACCAAAGCCAAAATGCAACAAGACATACACTATGCCTATGTCTCTTTGACCGAAAAAGTGAAAAGAGAAAGAAAAAAAACATGGTAACCTCTCGGTGTGTTCATTACAAAACTTGGAGAGAAATTGCTCCACATAAGTTCAGCCTCTCATCCAAACGCTGTCCTCTCCTCGGGTCAAAGAAAGTTGGCATGCAAACTAATCACTTAATACTCTATTCAAATAAACCAGCAGGTCAACAGTATGGAAAGTGAAAAATAAAAGTGAAAAAACAAAAATCTCAACAAGCAGTGCCTGTCATTTTAAGGCTAGTTTGTATTCAGTTGTATTCAAACACTATATGGTGGTGTGGCACACTTTAGCCCAGGGGTTGGTGCTCAGTATTGAGAACATTACCATCTCTGACCAGTAGGGATGGGCTGTGCAGGTCATGAGGTGACAAGCCATAAACAACCCAAAGAGTTGAAGAAAATCTAGAGGAAACACTGACAGACTGTCTTTATCTGCATTTTGTGTCTAATTTAAGTTAAAAAAAATAGTTCAGCTAATATATGTGATTTGTGATACCACTCTACAAAGAGGTACAAAAACTGTAAGTAGTTACCAGTAACAAGTATTTCCTGAATAGCCATTTGAGCATTAGCAGTAATGATCCAGTGTCATAGTGATAAGTTCCTTTATCTGATCCATCTTTAACTCAACATACTGACCTCATTTTCGCCTTTTCCACAGAAGACATTTTGACATGTCACAGTAGAAAAAGTACAGGTGTAAATAACGAAAAGAAGGATGGCTGAATTCCATTTAGCTGCTTAAGTTTTAGGGTCCTTGTATTGTGCATGCTGGATTGCTGTCACACTGTCACATCCTACTGGGACATTTGAATAGAACAGAGCCTTTGTTAATGATGAGTGGCTGTGGCTCAGGAGGTAGAGCGGGACGTCCACAAGTTGGAAGATCAGTGGTTCAATTCCCGGCTCCTTCAGTCTGCATGTCGAAGTGTCCTTGGGCAAGATACTGAACCCCCAATTGCTTCTGGGCTGTGCCATCAGTGGATGAATGTATGTGGATGGTTAGTTCCCTCTGATGGGCAGGTTGGGACCTTGTATGGTAGCCCCTGTACCCATTCAGCGTATGAATGTGTGTGTGAATGAGTGAATGTGGCTTGTAGAGTAAAAGCGCTTTGAGTGTACAGAATACTAGAAAGGCGCTATACAAGTACAGTCCATTTACCATTTACCATACTATTAACATCTGTGCTTTTCCTACCATGACAAGTCAAAATATCTGCTGATTCAATCAGCAACTCTAAATCAGGTTCTAAATGGGTCATAACATATAACTGATCATTACATCCTTATTACATCTATATCAATTACTATAGTAATTTTAATATAATAATATTGTTTAATAAATGATTGCATCATACTGAGTTGTTGCTTGGAATGCATTGTTACCTGATCATTCATTTACCATTAATTACCATATTTGTAAGTTATTACTTATTTTGTGAGAAGGCAACATTGGATCATGAACCCCATTCCTCCTTTCGTTACTTTTGCTATGTTGAACAGCTATCAATATGGTGAGAACTACACCTTTAGCCACCTTCCACAGATGGAATGAAAAGAATACAGTCCACATGGTCAGGAGGTGTCACTGTTATTATGTTCCCCAGGCGCATGTTTTCACTGTGCCACTGTTGTATGTAACGTATAGCATAAATGTTGGCAGTCAAAGCATTAGAGCAGTAAGATGACTGAGGTTATCTGAGCTTGTGCTCAGTGAATGGTGCTTTGAGGAAATTATTTGTTCTTAGTATAGGTCAATTGTATTATATTCAGTGCTCGTTTACATTAATACTCACTTCCATATAAGCAAATAAGTATTTGCCAGATAATTATTAAATAATAATGTGTACTAAGTTACGTCTCAGTATCATGCACAAAATAACTGTAGGGACACATGAATAGAGACTAATATGTACATAATAAGATGCGGTGTTTAGTTATTGATTATGTACTATTTAGCGTTTGATTTATTCATTTAAGTAAGTAGGCTATCTATAGGAACAAATCATTACATACTGGTTCATTAACATATCTGGCACTTTTTTATTATGTATTTTACGATCCGTTACTTATTCAGGAGCTATTAGTTCATGACGGATTAATTAGCTGCTTACTTTTGTGGAAATATGCGTTTCTATAAAAGTACATTGTCAAAGATTTATTGACTACATGTCGGTATTCATTGGGATAGATTTTGGTCTTAGGTTCCCTCTAGATTTTTCTTTTCTCTGTGGTACAAACCAAGTGCTGTTCTGACAACTGTTAGCACTGTTAGCAGAGAATAACCATTGATATACACTGTTAGCATGTGCTAAGTGCCAACAATGCAAACAATGTTTCTGAATAAGATGCACCATATCGGAATCATAACTGCTTTGTGATTGTGATTGCCAGGTTATGGTTAGTGTTGTAAGCAGTTATAACTGTAACTGAACAGTTGTACTTGCTGGAGGCAATTCCTGTTTGTTAGCAGCTGCAGACAGATGCTGCACGAGGAACAAATGGACTGTTGGATATCTAAACAATACATTTTTGGGAAGGTTTTTGGGGGATGTTTTCATAGAGGGCTCTTTTCTATAAACTATTATTGTGATTCAACACTCTACCCTACAGCTGCTGTTGCCTGAAAAAGTCCAATATGTGTTTCTTTTGCTGTTTCTTACTTGAATTGAAGGTTTCAATTGTTATTTTCAATGTCCCTGCAAAACCCTTTCTGTAATAGAGACTCACAGCAAAACCTTTTTTTAGTTACTGAATTGAGATTTTGTAGAGCTACAATGTATGCTGTGAAAGTGATGCCATATTGATTCCTTTCTGTATCTGTGGGTACATTGCTTCTGCATACTGTTTACTCCATGTGCTGAGGACACTTTGTAATGAACGGAAGAGTTGTTTGCCAGAGAACATTTTAAGGCTGTGTCATATTTTAAGGATTTTTTTCTTATAATTTTTCAGATATTATATTAAAGGACTGCTCTGCTTGCTTCCAGATATGTATCCCTTACATCAGAGAGAGCATAGGCATGAACAGCTTTCATCAGTTATTGCATGACTACAGTCCACACAGACCACAGTCCTTTTCACATTAAACGTACATTAGGGCATTATATAGTTCAGTTAGTGGTGGGATAACAACACTAAATTCTTGGTAATCAAAGGTGCATGATGAAGTCCCCCAATGCCTGAAAATAATAGACAAGGTGTAGGTAAAGCAGAGTGGCGTCCCCTCTCATGTGTCTATTATTTTCTATTGGAACCCCTCAGAGTGCATGGTCACTTCCCAAAGAACACATTAAAGAAAAGCTAAAAATCATCCAGTATTTTATAAATTCCTCTGACCAATACTGAGAGTATCCAGGTTTAACTGCCAAATAAAGCATTAGTCCAGCACATATCATCAGTGCTGTTGCTATGGTTACTCAGTCTAATAAGGCCAGGCCACCAGAATTATCTTGTCTAATTTGACTAACTTGTCCTGACAGCCAATCAGAAACAAGCAATACTGCACAACTTGGTATCCCAATATGAGAAAATAATAGATGAGGTGGAGGCATGTTTTGTCTCTTCCTGAATGCATTATATTCCAGATTGGGAGAGTTTAGAGTGCATCATGGCTCTTGAACCATAGCTACTTACTATTTGTAATAAAAAATAAAAAATAAAAAAAAAAGAGCTGGAGTGCTGACATTAACCCTGACCTGAGAGTTTCTCTGTGGAAAGGGCTGCTGCTCTGGACTGGATGTAGTTTTTTAGCAGCTTTAGAGTTAAGTTTAAGTACTTTTTCTTTTGGATGTTTTTCAGCAGAAACAAACATCAATAATCAACCTTTATTTATATAATGTAAACTGTTCCTCTAAGGCTGCATTTAGACAAGGACAGGAAATGATGTCAAAACTGTGGCATAGTTATGTATTCTCATGGCCATATAAACTGAAGTCATGGACTGTCAATTGTCTGTTCAGATGTTGGACTTTCTGTTCCTGTTTGAATGTATCATAGTTTGAGTGACAGCTGTCTCAGCCTGTGTTTCTGACCTGATGTTTTTCATCTGCTGTGGGGGATATTAACTTCTTTGAAAATATGTCATTATAACCATATTTAGCCATTGCTTTCAGCAAATGCTGATGGATTCATTATTGGAAATGAGTATGTTTCCCTATGCAAAAATATACCATTAATAAACAAGCTATACCACAACTCAGCCAACAGGTGTACTGTTTGTTTATTTCATTCATATCTGATTGTATCACATTGACCCTGTAGCCTTGCCTGCACTCTTTGCAGGCATTCAGACAGCCGTGTGTTAAAACAACACAGGGGGCTGCGTTGGTGAGGGTGTACTGGTGAGACATGGAATGCAGGAAGGACGGTTTGAGTAACAGATCTGTGAGTTTGAAGGCTTATCAGACGCCAAAATACTGCACAATGGATTATTATACTAAGAGAAAGAATTTACAACTCTGGATAGTTATGACAGAGACAATCATTTTATCCTTTCTCACGACAATCATGATAGCACAGAATACAAAGTAATCCACCATGAATGTGCACTTGCATGTATGTGATTGGCCACCACAGCACCTTGCTGGAGAACATCAAAAGTCATCCAGCAATTGGCAACCCAAAGGCAGCTTAAAGGTAAGTTAGGTCAGGGCTAGAGAATGGTGTCACATCATGGGGCCTCAGTAGATTCATGACAGCACAGCCTGATACCCACTGTAGGGCCTAATGATAGGTCAGAACATCATTTAATGTGAATGCCAGGGGGTCAAAACATCTACAGTAGCAGTGATGAAACTTCTGGAAGACATTGTCATCATCTGATGCCCATAGCACACAATGTCACGTCATACAGACAGAGGTAGTAGTCAAGTTACAGTAGCTGGAATGTGTCAATCTGAGAACCAATGTGATAAAACTACTGCATTTCTGAATGGACCTGCGTGATTTCTGGGAAATAGGACTGTGGCATGTCCAGCAGTCAGTAATGTGACATGAAGACACCTGAGCTAGTAAGTGGACCTTTTTCATTATTTTGTTGCATATACTGTTCCCAAAAAATGAGCCTCCATGATCAATAACATCTAGCCTCAGTGGAAAAGGGAGAAGCTCTACCATCTTCCTGTGGTTATGATAAACTTGTTGGGAAGCCAACTGCTTCACCACCAAACTACGTGCACAATAACATAAACAACCAACTGTCAGAAAAAAAGCTGATTATTTAAATAACCTGGAATTAGGAATGTGGTGAGACATGTAATAATGGGACACTCCATTGTCTAGCCAGTTTGAGAGAGCCCCCTCTCTAGCTCTATGGACCTCTCATTCAGGAAATACTGATTGTGTCCTTGTTTTGATATATAACTCCATGGAGAAATAATACCAGTTGTGTCTGATATGAGGCTTATAATTTACAACTTTGTGGACTACTGTTATTAGCCTGCTAGCCATGCTAGTTCCCACAGTATATACTTACAACCCTGCCCCCTCTATTTCCTGTCGTGCCTATTCATGCCAGTAAATTGCACCAGGTGAATGTCATCTGACCACACCTTTCAGGATGTTGCAACGCAGAAACTTCAAAATAAAAGGGCACAATAATATGTTACAAACACAAACCTGCTCAATTTCACTGAAAGATTGTGTGACAAAATACATTTTTAGATTCAAAATACTTAGGTTCTGTATGTGACAATTTCCAAAAATCCTGAACCTGTTGAAAATGCTACAATAATTAAGTCCGGGAAATGTAAACATCTCAATAAGATTCAAGTTGAAATAAAACAGACCCCTGTCTTTGGCTTTGTAACAGCTTCTGTCTCTCTAAAACAGTTATTGGAATTGAGATATTCCTGAATGAAGCAGCATCTATGGAGCACAAGCAGCAGCAACAAAGCCAGAAAGAAATCATGTGAGAGACGACAAGCCACATCAGCTGTCCTGTCTGACAGACATGCAGTTATACAAGAGATGCAGATGTACCTGCTTATTGAGTACAAGTATGTGTGTATCACAGCTACTGCTGCATTTTAATAACAGGACAAAATACTGCATGGGGGCACAATGCAGAGTCTGAGAACAGGCTTGTCTGTTGATATCTGGTTTCTGTGATGCTTTACTGTATTCTTTGTATTTCCTGTTGTACTGCATACATGTACACTTAGATATGGAGCTTGGTTCCTTTTGATAACTTGACTAACGGTATTTATATTTGACTGGTATATATATTTGTTTATCACTGTAAATAATGTTTCAATATACTGTAGTTTAAGTCAGGGCAAGGCAAATGTGGCATCTTTTTCTTTACTTTTATGGTAAAGTAATCTTCCTCTCCAACATGGCGATAACTAGACAGAGTGTCTTCCCAACCAATTTCAATGATGTCATCGTCAAATTATCTTTGTCAATCTGTGCTACTCAGCCTGTTTGTATGCTCCATGTCAGAGATGAAGCCAGCAAAAAGCCAAGAGACAAATTTAATGGTGCAACATGAAGTAATGGCTTAACTGAGAAAAGAACCTCCTCATTGCTATTGCCATGTTTACAGCCAGGTGCACAGTGAATCCTGGATTCTGGCACTCAAGCAGTTGTCTTTTCACAAACATTCGGTCATCATTTTGATTCCCCTCAGATTTTAGGGTGCATTAAGGAGTTTTCGTTTTTGAGTAAACTGTCTCTGTGACAGGCAGGGTACACATCAGAAACTATATAAAAGACTGCTCCACATCCAATTATCACGAGAAGTGAAAGTTTACATGTGTGGGTTCCACCCCCAGTCAGTAGGTGGCGGTAAGACCGTGTTATGTTTTCCAACCGCCGTTAGACTGCAGGAAGAAGAAGGTCATCAGTGTTCTGTTTCCAGGGCGGTGCAGTTGGCGGGTGAAAAGCGCCAAGTCAAAAATACTGACTAGGAATAGACTAACCCGTGTAGTTCGTCTGATGAAAGTGAGCGCCTCTCAGTATTAGAGAGGCCTCACATTTTTACTAACAGTTTACCGCCTCAGTGAAAGACTCGTTTGGTTTGTGAAATAATATGGAGGAACTCTTCAGCAAAGTGTTAGCAGTGAGCGTGAGGTGCAGGGACTGTGAGGACAGGTAAGCTGCTGACGCTGACCTCAGAGTACCTGGCGTAAACACATGAGCAAGTTAGCGACATATTTCAGCTATAGAACAGGGCAAATAGATCTTTCTAAGGCCGTTATGTCGTAAACAATGATTTATTTTATTAGTTCAAGACATTAATATAGCTTTTAAAAGCTAACGTTAACTTAGCTAGTTCTGTGTGCATTAGTAACAATGATCAAACTAGTATATGTAAAACTATTGTTTATTATTTTGGAAGTGTGCTCTGATAGACGCATTAAATTTGTTTGTCCTCCAAAATTTTCTGTCAGTATTGATTTACTGTAACCTTACATTGGTGGAGCAAAAATGTCTGCTCTCATCATGTTCTCATTCAAACTGAACCTTGATTTGAGAGTGTGCTTAAAGACTTCAAACAGCGAGTTGCGTTCTTATGATTTCCAGTGTCCATCGGCCTGATGTTTTATTTTTCTGTCCCTCATCCTATTAAACTATTAATATGTAGCGTTATTTATTGATGATAGCTTCATAGAGTATGTTGTCATCTGCTGTACTACTGACGCATTAGGGTACTGCAAAGCTTAGAATGACAGATAACCATTTAATGATACTCTGCACTTCAGCTGCTGAATTAATGTTAGCTTCACAGACTCGGTGGCAATGAGGGGAAATCACTATTCAAATCAGTGTATCACTGTTCAATGACAAATGTGGACTACTGTTAATGTATACCCTAAAACAACAACAGTGCACCAAATAAACGTTGTAAGGTGGCAATGTGCTTACAGCTTATGAGCCTGAAATATTCAAGTAATACAGATGGCAGACCTCCAATGAGTAGCACTGTCAAATATAATGAATTGTGGAGAATACAAAGTAACTCATAATAAGGATGTAATTAGATAAGTACAAGGAAACACAATGGACCACAGAGCCTGCCTATGTTTGCTCCAGCTGACCAGTGAGTCATGCTGTCCATGCTTGTCCTCAGTTCAGACACCATTTTCCTCTCAACCACCACCTCCAGATGAGACCCAAGGACAGAGCTGGTGTTTCTGATATGCTTATTCAGCTTACTGGCGTCATTAACTCTGATCCCAAAGCCCCAGCACACTACAGTGTACTGTACTCACTACTGCAGACTGACAGAACATGTGATCGTTACTGTGTCTCAGTGAATTACATGATGCTGCACTCTATACTTGTGCTGAATTCTTACCAGCTCTCCTAACTAATGCATATGTTAGCCAGCAATCTGATATTTTTTATAATATTAAAAGGAGGGCGGAGTTTGAATCCTCTCTTTCTCTACATTAACTTTACAACAACCACAGCGTTGCCTTCTCGGCTGCTCTGGGATCAGAGGCTTCTCTCTGGGGGGATGATGGAGGGAACCAGGCATGTAAATTATGCCTCCATAGCCATCAGTATTGCTTTTCACAGTATAAAAAAGGCAGGAGTGCCAGGAAAATTATTTGATATCAATTGTGTTTGATCAAGTGATGCACCATTGTGTTGTTTTGAGAAACCATGTTACATCGTAGACAATTTTCTGACCTCTCGCATTAATCACATTAGCATAATCAGTTTCAGGACAGTTATAATTGAGGTTTGAAACGATTGTTCCAATAATATTTTTATTGGCTAAGATTACATATCATACACACTGTTTGGAGCAGAGTTGGGTTTTTTGGGGTGTTTTTTTTACCATTTTCAACGGTTTAATTTTACAGGAAAGCAAACATCCGTGTCACCATTGAGCTTCAGTTGACAACAAGTCCAGTGCACAAACGGGTGAGTAGGAATTTTGGATAAACAATTAAAATAGTGTTCTCTGTAATTTTAGAGTAGTCAGCTAATTGGAAACAAATATCCACCTCTCATCACATGTTTGATGCCTACACTTGTTCCTCTCCTCCTCTGGCTGCACTGCACACCTCAGTCTTTTAACCTTTAAATGTATAACTGTTGTTGGGTTTGTTCGTTTGTTTTTTTAACCTTTATTTATTCAGGTGAGTTTCTCTGAGAGCAATGCTCTCTTTCTCAGGAATGCCCTGATCACATTCACACAGTTACACATTCATACCTTGTAGCTGCCTAGTGCAACGGAGGCCACTGAGCAGCCTCAATGAAACAGTTGGGGTTAAGGGCCTTGCTCAAAGGCATCTCAGGGGTGGTAATGAGGGAGGGGCAAGCGCTGCTTCTTCACTTTCCCCGTTATACTGCAGGAAGAAGAAGGTCATCAGTGTTCTGTTTCCAGGGCGGTGCAGTTGGCGGGTGAAAAGCGCTTAGATTTATCCTGCCAGTCTGGGGGATTGACTGGTGATCTTCCAGTCACAAGTTCGCTTCTTGTTATAGACAGACTTTCCTTCCTGGGGTCTATTCCAGAGAGCAGGTTTAACAAACTCAGAGCCTAACTCTGAAACTCTGAGTTGATGAACCTGGAGATGGGAAGCTCTGAGTATTTGGTTTCAGAACAGCTCATCTCAGTCAGTTCAATCAACTCTGAGTATGTTCACTCTGAGATAAGTGCCTGCGTGAATGAAAAAAGCTATCATCAGTCTAGCTCCAATACGACGATTCACCATGGCAACAGGTAGATAAAAGATAAAAAGGTAGAAACATTAATGCGTGTGTAATTGGACTGTGAACATTTATCTTTAAAAAACAGCAGCAGTCACAGAACCTGAGTTCGAGTGGTGAAAAGTGTCAGTAAGTAACACAAAGTTGTATTCAGCCAAAACACAGGAAAAAGATATATAGTTGAAGAAAAAATCTATAGATCAGTAAGACATAGATACAGATAGATACACAGAGACATGATTGTAAGAACACAGCCTGATCCAGTAATAATGCAGTTGAAAAAGTGTTAAGGTTAAAACTGGGTAGGTTTTTAGATGTCTATTTGGATCTTGTCTCAACAGCATTCAGTGACTATATTTCTATATAACTGTTTCAACAAATGTAAATTTAAACATTACTGAAACGCTGTTAAAACATGTTAAGGCTATACGCAACCTGAAAAAAAGTTGCTTTCAAACTACAATTAGTCTGCAGCTGCACCACAATCCTGCTCACTCAGAAATACTAACATGTTATCTCCAATATGACATGAAAACTATGATAGTACTGTTCCATCAGTATGACCAATCACATCATAAGAAATATAGATGATTATTCATTGATCATATGTGTCTAAATCCATACAATACTTTTAAAAAAAATTTAAGCAGAGATTGTCACATTATATGCAATAAAAGTTTCACTGCAGAGGAACTGTTGTAACAACCTGACAGTTGTTTTATCAATGAGTCACAGTGTTATAAAAATTCCCACTTTCAAAAAAGAAGGACATGCATAGATTTTATTCTGAGCTGAATGTGAATTTCACTGTGTAATATTTGAATGTGAGGATAGAGATCTCTGTACAATAGGGATGTACGATTCAGGAAATCTCACGATTCAATTGATTCTTGGGGTCACGATTTGATTCACAATCGTTTCATGTACAAATGATTTGATTCTTGATTCAAAATCAATTCTCAATTCAATATGTTCATAGATTTGATTCTAGATTGATGTTTTGAGTTACTCTTTCCATTTGACTGCAGTAGACACTTTTATAGGTCTCAAAGAAAAAAAATCACACTGAATCAAATGTAAACATTTACTACTCAATGTCAACCTGAGTAAGATTTATTTTCCTTTAGTCCACTCAGTCAATAGGAAACCAAGGCGGCCCTGAGACAAAGGGTAAAATGAATACTCAACACAAAATAAAAATGATTGCCAAGATAAACTGCTAAGTGCAAAACTTCAAATAACTTAAATTCATACTTCAAATAACAAAATCAAACAAACAATAGCTGCCTGCTATATTTAGCTGCAAAGTGCAAACATGAAAATTGGTCAAATTGATCACTATAAGCGGATGATTATTGTAACCGATTTTGTTTCTTTTTCTTAATTTCTTTTCTTTAATTTGTATATTTATTACATGAATATAGTAATTAAGTAAGTAATGAAACGGGCAGCTTTGCTATTAACTAAATTTTATTGACTGTTTCAAAATACATACATGTCTCTCCGTGACACACACTTCACTTCCTTCTTGCCCCTGGAGTTGGGTCCGGACGAAAACCGGCGTGGCATCATTGCACCATCTATGGGATTTAACAAGCTAACTCATGTCAGGAAAAAATGGAAAACAGCGTTGTGGCAAGACTGAAAAATGTGAATCGACTCTTGGAATTTCTGAATCGGCAGAGATAGAATCATGATCCTTATGTGAATCGATTTTTTTTGTGCACCCCTACTGTACAAATACAAATGATTGATTGCACAGAAATGTGGTAAAGTACAGAGCCCCCCTGGCGCCAGCTGAGGGGAAAGTGTGTAAATCTGTAGTCTTGGTTTAGAAATCCGTGTGCATGGTCTATAAACTGTACTCGCGGATTCATAATCAGTGCGCACAGATTTGTAAACTGTGCCCTCAGATTTGCAATCCATGTGCTCAAATGACTTTTTTTCTTCAGAGAACAAGGACCTTCATGCATGAAACATTTTGACAGCAAACGCATCTGCCAAGTAAGTCCAATTCATCTAGATTTAAAGCTATATTGTGTTGTCCATTGGGCGTTTCACAGCTTTCATTGTGTAATGTTGTATTTATTATGCTTCTTTTACTCCAAAACCAAGCTCTCAGTTTGAGGCTACCAATGAAGCAGCTAACGCTTCCCAGGCTTACTTGTTAGCCAAACTTTGTGTCACTACAGACTTCCATTTACGCTGTGACTGCTTGTCCATAAGGTAAATTTAGAAGTGAGTTAACTAGACCCAGGCATATATGTAAGGATTATGGGTGTTTTGACAGACATTTTTCATTTATTAAGATCTGGTGTGGTCTTAGTGTTTACAAATGGGTACATTACCAGCATGCTTTTGTGCATGCAGACTACAATGTAAAGAAATGTTCTAAATAATATAACAAATGTCATGTGTCCCTATTTGACAGGTGTGGGACCTCCATTGGTAGGGTTGATATGTAAACTTACCCTATGACTGAACCAGGACAACCTAGAAACAGCTAGGGGGAAACTGATAAGCAGGTTAGTAGAGAGTAGTCCTTCATTCAGACAGTGGCACATTTAGGTTGTTTTGGCTCCAGCATATTTGATTTGAAATGAAACAATGACTGAAACGAAAGTGCTGACTTGGTTTTAATTAGTTTTATTGTGTTCACATCTATACTGGGTGAACAATGAGGCAATTGTAGATAGTCTGCCAATTTTAGGACAATGCAGGAGGAGGACAATCCTTAAAATACAGCAAATGCAGCCAGGGAGTTTTTTTAGGACCCAGCAGTGGAATGTTCTTGACTGGCACTGTCATTCACCTGACCTCAGTCCAGCTGACCAGATGTGTCACTCACCGAAAATCAGACCGAAGGCAAAGGAAAGATACAAGTGTCCTCTGGGATCACAGACTTCAGACAGTCAATAACTGAAAACAGTTTGACACCAAATATTATATATCATGAATTAAGTTTGTTTTAATTGGTCAAATGATCTTTGGTCCACTAAAGAAGACTTTAGTTACAAGTAAAAACTAAAGCAACAATCACTACACTGTTCATTTGTGGATGTCAGGGCTCCAGATTAACTTTTTAACCAAAACCCGAAAAACAATTTTAACCATCCTGAAGTGCATGTAAATCATCCCAAAATCAAAATGTTATTTTTTTTACTTTATTATCATCTACAGTAGTTAGTTGAAAATAAATAGGAGAACACTGAATACTCAATTTAATTTAACAATTGAGTATTTAATATTTTATATATTTTAATATTTTATTTAAACATTGGACATCTTGAATGTTGTTTTTATTTAAGACTGTGTACAAGTGAAAATTATTAGTAGCCCATTGATATTAATGATTGTGTGAAATTTTAGCAGCGGCGCTCATGATTTTGCAGTGGCGGTACGCTGCTGGGGGAAACACTTCCTCATTAATGATGTATTATTTCACCACCCACGACCCATTTGCTATTGATCAGAAATGCTGTATCTCTCTGTGTCTCTTTCCCCCCTCTTCCCCTCCCTCCTTCTTTCTCTCACAACCCGACTGGTCAAGGCAGATGGCCGCCCACCTAGAGCCGGGTTCTGCTTGAGGTTTCTTCCTGTTAAAAGGGAGTTTTTCCTTTCTGAGTACGGTTTTTACTTGTTCTATGTGAAAAGTGCCCTGAGATAACTTTTGTTATGATTTGGCGCAATATAAATAACCGTCCCAAGGCCAATGGGACACCGTTAGTCTCGAGCCCTGGTAGATGTAAACTAGGGATGTCAGTTTCCGTTAATTTTGCTTTCAATAGACCAACATCCATTAATCTGTAACTAAGCTTTTAATTTTTAAGAAAAGTTGTGATGTAGCTTTTGTTTGTGAGAGCTGTCCAGCAGTTGGTGGTCAGAGCAAGCTTGTCTGCCCTGGCTAGCTTGAATCTTAGCTCATCCTTCTTCTCCTCAAAGTGTTTTTCAATGCGTTTAAGTCACGTAACGTACTCAGGCTTGAGGTATCAAACTAGCTCTTTCAATCCCTCACCCTCCACCACAGTGATTGGCAGCATATCGGTCTCAATCATCCAGCACACCAACTGAGTGATGGCCTCAGACCAGTGTGTACTTTCTCCCCCCAGGCTAACAGTGACGTGATCTTTGGCGACTGTGAGCCATCCCCAAACATGGCAGCGGGGTGCTTGTTCTTAAAGTGGTACAGCAAAGTGTTAGTACTACTACTAAACTTAAGAGTAGCATCCCACAATTTACATTTGACTTTTTTGCCTTTCTGGAGGAAATGTTACCACACCAAGCTTGGTTTAGAAAGCTTCAATTTTTGCCTCAGACTGCTAGCTAGTAGCAAAGCTGTTAGTGGAATGTGTATGCAAATTAACCTGTGGACCAACATGCGTAGCCAGTCAAAAATATTCTCAGTGGTTAACAGTTAACTGTTGATATCCCTAATGTAAACACCATTAAGGTAAAGAGGACAGATAAACTTCATAGTCATTTATTTTCTGTATGCAGTCTTCATTCAAGACATCTGTTTTAAATTTAACAAAACACTTTTATTCCCTTTTATTGCAGAGTTTCCAGAGGACCAGAGTAGAGAGCTTATGAGACACCAGGGCAGACAGCTGTGGATGGTGTGTTGCTCACCTCGGATGGTTTTGCTGGGGTTTCACATGTCTGCTTTCTGAGTCTCTAACTGTACCTACCAAGACTGGCTTTCACAGCAAAACATACACTCACCAAGCACTTTATTAGGAACATCTGTGCAATCTAATGCAATCCTGTACAACAGCTCTGCCATAAATTCTACTTCTACAAAACTTATACATATTTTGTCCACCCTGAGGGGGTGGTCAAAATATGAGGAACTCTTTTCAATATAATGCACTCCAGCACATCACCGTCACCACCAAAAACTGAAAATGAATTGAATTGAAGCACTGTCTTTTAAATTATTGGATGATTAGAAGAGATGATTAATCTTTGTAAAGTTGATATACAAATGTATTAATTCTTCATCTTGTTTTTGTCATATGACCTCTGTCTCCTTCAAAATAAATAAAAGGTATACTCTCTCTTTGTTGAAATTTTCATCCACTTTTTCCTGCTAACGGGCTAAGCACTTCAGTGGCTGACATTACAGTCACTACTTAAGTGTTTTGTGACTTCACCATCCTATAGTGTCCTAATATAGTTTTATGAAATTAGAGGAATTTTAAACAGTGAATATAACAGACCTCTGGAAACTCTGTAAAAACAGAAAATGTTTTGTTAGGTTTAAAACAGATATCTTAAATAAATTAAGTGTATTCAGTGTGAATTTGTTTACTTAACTTTTACTACACGTACCTCCATGCCCCTTAAAGCCTGAGTGCTGGTACATCTTGACAGCCTGCGACAGGTGAACAAGGTGAAGGAAGCCAGTGGTGGTGCGAGTGAGTAGAACAGAAAAACATTAAGGCAAAATTCCCTGAAAAAGGTCTAACATATTGTCTACTCCAGTAGAGCCGCATATGTAATGCTAAGTTGTGCACCACCAAAGGTTTAATAAGGGAACTGTGATACAACTGCTAAAACTGTTCAAGAAAAAAAACATTTTCACAGTGACACTCATTTGTTCTTTTGTAATTTATCTGTACTTTCAGCCATTGGCTTTGAAATTAAATCATGACTATGAGGTTAATGTTTCCTCCTCACTTTGATGGTGTTTACACTCATAGATAAACAGTGTATGAATTGTAGCTTTAGTTTTTACTTGTAACTAAAATCATCCAATTTTAGTGGACCAAAGATCATTTGACCAATTAAAACAAACTCAATTCATGATGTATTATATTTGGTGCCAAACTGTTTTCAGTCATTGACTGAAGTCTGTGATCCCAGAGGACACTTATATCTCCCCTGGTGATTCTATACCAGTCCCTAACTGCAAACTGGACTTTTGCATTCTGACTGAGGTAAAGTTAACGACAGTGCCAGTTGATAACATCCCACTGTTGGGTCATAAAAAACTCCCTGACTGCATTTGCTGTATATTTAGGACCATCCTCCTCCTGCATTGTCCCAAAATTGGCAGACTATCTAAAAAAGAGGGCTACAGTTGCCTTGCTGTTCACAAGTATGGATGTGAACGATAAAGCTACTTAAAACCAAGTCAGCACTTTCATTTCAGTCATTGTTTCATTTCAAATCAAATATGCTGGAGCCAAAACAACCTAAATGTGCCACTGTCTAAATGTAGGACTCTACTCTCTACTTACCAGCTGCTAGTCTCCCCCCAGCTGTTTCCAGGTTGTCCTGGTTCAGTCATTGGGTAAGTTTACATATCAACCCTACCAATGGAGGTCCCACACCTGTCAAATAGGGACACATGACATTTGTTATATTATTTAGAACATTTCTTTACTTTGTAGTCTGCATGCACAAACACATGCTGGTAATGTACCCATTTGCAAACACTAAGACCACACCAGATCTTAATAAATGAAAAATGTCTGTCAAAACACCCATAATGCTTACATATATGCCTGGGTCCAGTTAACTCATTTCTACCGTAAATGTAAACATTTCACACAGACTTAGATGAGCAAATATCTAAATGAGGTGCAAAACAAACAATGAAAGCTGTGAAACGTCTAATGCACAATACAATAGAGCATTAAATCTGCCTCATGGTCAAGCAGTCACAGCGTAAATGGAAGTGTGTAGTGACACAAAGTTTGGTTAACAAGTAAGCCTGGGAAGCTAACATTAACTGCTTCTCTGGTAGCCTCAAACTGAAAGCTTGGTTTTGGAGTAAAAAAAATACAATAAATAAAACGTAACACAATGAAAGCTGTGAAACACCCAATGGACAACACAATATAGCATTAAATCTACCTTTAAATCTAGATGAATTGGATTTACTTGGAAGATGCAGTCACCATCGAAATGCTCCATGTATTGAAGGTCCTTGTTATCTGAGGAAAAAAGTTGTTTGAGTGCATGGATTGCAAATCCGAAGGCACGATTTACAAATCTGTGGGCATGGATTATGAATCTGAGAACTCGGTTTATAAACCGTGCACATGGATTTCTAAACCAAAAGTACAGCTTAAAACATGGATCTTTTTTTTTTTCTCAGCTGACCCTAGGGGGGCTTCGTAGTAAAGTTAATAGAGATAGTCATATGAACTAATATCCAACCAGGATTTTAATCTTCGTCTCCTGATGTAAATTAGTGCTTTTCAATATGAGTTTTGATATTGACTGTAACCATGATGAAATGTTTCGGGCTCTGCAAGAGAGAAACTGAAGAAAAGCAAGTGAGCAGGTTAGGTCCACAGAGTAAGTTATAGTTATAGTGGTAACTGATCCAGAGTAAAAGTCATTAGTGTTTCTGGAACTAAAAAACCTGAGTTTCCCTCATCTCAGAGTTAACCAACAAAGCTCTCTGGAATAGATCCCTGGTGACTAATCTGTTGTTTTTGGTTTATTTTAGGATCTTCTAGTAAGACTAACAGATGATATAGATCCATATTTTCTCTTCAACCTCTCTATATCAGAAGAAGATTTCCAAAGGTAAGTGTTGTATGAAGTAAAATGATCAATGTTTGCATTTAGGTTGTCATGAACAGGTGTTCTTTGACTTTCACTGATGTTGTCTTTCTTTGTCATTTTTTGTGTAGTTTGAAAGTTCAGCAGGGGCTGTTGATAGACTTTGCATCATTTCCTCAGAAGTTTATTGACCTGCTTAATCTGTGCTATTCTGAGCAAGAATCAGACAATCCAAGGTACGAAGACATGCAAACCACCATAAGTCATCACACTGTTCACCTAAATAAATTCAGCTTTACATTGTATAGACAAATCTGGGTTGTAGGCGGAAGTAGCCCACGTGGGGGTTGGACAGAATCGCTTAATTAATGTTATTTTGTCACAAAGCCTAATTAATTTCAGAATAGAGTTTAGAGAGTGAATTACCTCCACATTCACACAGACAACCATCTGTTGGAGGGGGTGACTGCCGACTACGATTAATCCAAACATCTCTGCTTTCACTGTCAGTATAAATGTGTTCAGTTCCACTCTGACATGGCAGTAATCAGCCACTGAATTCATCTATATGAGTTTGTATCCATTTTACCTTTTTTGGGTGAGGTTTTTTCTTTTTAAGACTTTTTAGGGTTTAAATTTATTTGGCTCAGGCTTCTATCAGTGGGAAAGTTTGTCGATTAGTAACATCTCCCAACATTCTTTACAGCGGCTATAATCGACATTTTGTAGAATAACAATGTATCAAATGTTAGTGTGTAATGTGTTGGTTGTGGCTCGTAGTGATGAACCTACAGAGAATTATCAGTGACTCTGCAGCTCCCCATGGCTTTACCGAGCTTAATACAGAATTCATTCTTTAATGGTCCGGCTACAAATTTACTGCTTTGGTTCACTCTCAGCGCTCTTGTAGTGTAATTTTTCAGCCGCATTAGGCACCTGTCTGCAGAGAAAAAGTTCTAAAAAGCCACTGTACCTTACCTGCTCAGCACCAAACAGCAAACACAAACGGGTAGCTGTAGACTAGCTGGTGAACATAGTGGAGCATTTAGCCAGATATTTCCTTCAGGAGTTGTTAGAGAGCAAAAACAGAGCTAAAAGAGAGTGAATATTAGACTTACATCCACCAGGTGGACAGAAACACGACTCCAAATGAATGATAATGTTGCTCCGTAACTGCTGGATGTGGAAATAAGCAACTGTTTGCTAACAAGTTCAACATAACTTAAAAACTGATGATATGACAGTGCTTTTGTTCACTTGTTTCCACTGCCCTCAAGTGGCTATAATTTCAGCTATTGCAGGTTAAATAATTCCAGATATTTTGTCTAAGTATTGTGACGTATAGACAAAATTGTAAACTTTGATGCTGGTATTAGTTGATTTGGATAAATCTTTCATGATTGGTTGCAAATTCCTGGAGGAAATATGACATGCACGTGGATGCTTTTATCAGGTTTTATTAGGTCTTTTATCAAGTTTAATTTTAATCTGGGGTGGACAAAATATTAGAAACACCTTTCATTATAATGCAGTAAACCAACAACACACACTACATGACTGTTCATTATCTGTTTCTACAGGTTTCTCCTGCACTTGTCATGTCAGTCTCCAGTGCTCGAAGGCCCCGCCAGCTTCAGTGTTGTAGAGACAAACGCATTCAAACACCTGAACCACTTGTCTTTGCGGCTTGCTCAAGGCTCTGACAAACATGTTAGAGACTATCTGGCAGTGTGTCTCTCCTCTTTGAAGGTTGGCTCAATCAGCATAATTTATCATCATCATGATACTGCCTGGCCTCTTGAATAGAACTGTGAATAGTAAAACTGATTCGAATGTTGTCTGATCAAACGGAGGTTTGTCTGGTGGAGTTCTGCAAAGGGAGACAGTAATCAAAACATTCCCAAGACCTTCTCTCTCCCTGGTCTTTGTTGAGGTGGTTGACTTTACACACTGCTTGTATATTACTTGTACATTTCAGATAGGTGAGTTAAAACAGTTCAGTGAAGTTATACTCTTATATTCTTATTGAACAATCAAAGGAAATACAAACCGTCATGGATATTTTAGAAAAAATGAAGGCTTTATCTGATTACCCTGAAAATAAACATCAATCAAAGCATGCATTAGGTTCTTAACATAACCTGTACGACTATAATCAGTTTTTCCCCAAGTCAAGTCCCTATGTTCATAAGGACGTGTCATTTCAATGTTTCAGGCAGAGAAGCAGGCCCTGGAGATGAAGCTTAAGAAGACTGAAGATGATCTGTCCAGGCAGCTGAGTTATGCTCAACAGGTGTGCTTTGCTGTGGGACTTGGTGTTTAAGGCCTATTTTAGTCACACAAGTGCAACAAAAAGCAGTCGGTCCTGGGCGAACAGATCACATCAGTCGTCTCACAATTCTGAAATAGTTGAACCAATCACAGTGGCACATGATAGCAAATACACAGCAGCACAAAGCTGCAGTCAGGCAGACTGAGGCTTTCACAACTGAGTTTATTCCTGTGAAGAGATTGAAAGTTTGATCTTGCCAGTTTTATTTTGCTACACTGTGATCTAAACATTAAATGTATATAATATGCACTGCTAAGCATGAACAAAGCATGAAAAGCCAGAAATTTTGGAAAGGGGGAAATGATGCACAGGATTAATGAGCCCCGGTAATCCAGCATCTCCCACATGAACAGCAGAATACTGAGTTATAACTGACCAGTCAGGTGTGTGTGGTTATTCTACAGCAGCCTGGTGTTGTTTTCAGGTGATTTATTGAAGGTAAACACAATGGACTGCTTTGTGTAATAGCACTGTGCTCTAGCGCAGCCCTTCTCAAATTAGAGGCAGCATATTTATCAACATATGTCTGCCTTCAGATGCTGAAGGGATTTAATTATTCAAATAGTTTTGAATAGGGAATTTAGGGGAAATGGGATTCATCCAATTTTGAAAATGGAACAAAAAAGGTATATAGATCTTATCAAACTTCGTGATTGATCCAAGAGTTGTCTGCTTTATCTGTTTGAGTCTGAGGTGTGCCCTTCTGCCAGTGTTTATGGTGCTGCAGTCTTTTCATTTTAGGAGAATCAGTGCAAGCAGTTTAGAGAAGGACATCGCTATAATTTGATTAGCAGTGTTCTTTAAGTCCTCAAGGACTACCCTGAATATGGACCTCAAAGGGTTAGGATTTAGTGTGCCACATACATTTGAAAGGATGTCAAAAGCCCCTGTGCAAAAATATACCAGCTGTAGACAGGACCCGAACATCAGGCTGTGGGTACCTTGATCACGCCTGCATCTGAAACAACTCTCATCTACCCCTGAAATAGATTTAGCCAATGTGTGATTCTGATATTTGTGAGCCCAGGTCCTCTTCCTATGCTGCTTAATGTGCTTAATGAGCTATAATGAGAGTGCTTTAAAAAGAAACAGTATCATAACATATCTATAATTCTCTTACAGACTCTGTCTGAGAAGACTAAGGAGTTGGACAAACTGCGTTCAGAGTGGACAAGTCAGAGCAGCTCTCTGTCCAGCCGTCATTCTCAGGAGTTACAATCTGAGAGAGAGAAGGCTGTTGAGGTAAGACTGGCAGGACTGTGCTAACAGGACTGTCCAATGCTGTTGTTAATAAAGGACATTACATTCTCCACATCAGAGAGAAACTGCCTCTGTGTCGTGTTATTGCTTTCAAAGCTATGATATTTGAAGATCTGCAAAAAGCAGTGTATTTAGTGATCTCTAGGAGAAGCATTTATTTGTCTGGATCATTAGCAAAAAAGTGGATGGTGGTCATGCTGCAAGAGTTGTTAGAGATGTTTGTTTGGACGGTGTGATGCTTTTTTTCCAGCTACACTGGAAAAGCTGTAGTGTAGTGAACTTTCTTTCAGTTACAGAGCAGGCTCCAGCAGCAGACTGAGCACCTCCGCCAGGAGCTGGAGAGTGCTCATAAGAGGAGCAGCCAGCAGCTTCAGAGCAGACTGACGGAGCTCGAGGTCTCCTGCAGAGAGCTGACGGAGAGGAAATACAAGAATGAGTCTGCCATCAGAGACCTGAAGATAAAACTAGTGGGTGCAGAGGAGGTAAGTGATGGATGCCAGATGAGGAATGACTGTGCCCTGGACTTTTAAAATCCTGACACATGTAAGGAAAATTCACTGATTATCTGTTCACAAATCATGAACACCCTGAACCAAAAAGAGCAGACAATTGCGATGCATCCCACATTACATATCACTGAGACTCCTTTCCATCTGTCCAGAAGAGATACCTAGTGCCCTCAGATACACAGACTCTACTGCCTTACTTTGTTGTACACACACAAATACACAAGCTCTACTATATTCCCAAGGAGTATCATTTTTAATATTCGTTTCCCAAGATTTCTCCCAGTTTCTACCAATTTGGATCATTATTGTCAGGCATTCAGTTGTAACTTTGACACATTTCTGTGAACTTGATGCTCCTCTTGTTGAATGCAGCTCTGCTCTCTGATTTGGGGAATTAGGCTTACTGGTCTGATTATGTTCCTGCTGTTATGTTTCTAGGACTGTCAGCGTTCAAAGCAGCAGGTCTTATCTCTGAGGAGAGAGAACAGCACTCTGGACACAGAGGTTCATGAGAAGGAGCGTTTGGTGAGCCAGCTGCAGATGAGAGTGGCTGTTCTGGAACAGCAGATCAAAGACAAGGATCAGCTGATGGGCCGCACAAAAGAGGTCCTGGAAGCCACTCAGCAGCAGAAGGTGAGAGTTGCAACTTCTATAAGTGTCTTTTCAAACACCTGAAAAGCCAAGATGTTAAAAAAAACAACAGAACTCTCAACTGAAGATAAACTTTATCATATTCTGATCTTATGGTGGACCCAGCATCACATCCACCTGGTCTCATACATTTTTAGAGGCATAGTTCCTCATCTAGTTTGCTATGGCCAAAAAAACCTTAATCTTGATTTTTTTTTCTCTCACAATTTTAATCAATTTTTGTTTGCCTGCAAAATGTAGGCTTGAAACATAATATTTTTTAAGACAGCTTATTAAGAGCAATAAAAGACTTGCACCACCATTATGCTATCATCATTACACATAAATACCGGTTCTTCCACACAGCTATTGACCATCAGTACAAGATGCTTCAACTAAGTAGATCACATCCAGTTTAAAAATAAGTTTGAGCACATATAGAGCAGGAATGTCTGCTCACTAACTGATCTGCTGTAGCATTAGCTACCCTGCAAGTAGAAACAAACCTAACAAAGTAGGATCTGGAAACTGTTCAGTCGACTCATGTATCCAGAGATGATACTTCTAACACGAACCAAGAGCACAGATCAGTGTGCAGAGTGATTTTTAGTCTGTTCCTCTAATAGATGTAACTGTTAAATTCACTATGAGATAGCCAGAGGCAGCGAGCTACTTGGAGTAACCACAGTCACAGTAACTAATCACATCACAGTTCATGGGACTGGCTCAAAACAGCAAATGTAGCCAGCTATATCATCTATATTACTTTTTGATTAAATATAACTATTTTGTGCATATTGTAATAACTTGATTTTACGATTTAGACATTTTACATGCAAAAACAAAAATTTGAAATAATTGAATTAGACAAGAGGTATCACCCAGCCCAAGGCCCAGTTACTCCGCTTTAATTGTGCTGTGTGATTAAAGCTGTGATCACATGAGTTTCCACTGCAGCCTCACAGCAGGGAGATAATTGTGCTGACCTGCACTGTTGTGGTCCTAATTGTTGGCAGGGCAGACCAAGGCTAAAATAAATATTCAGCATTTTTCTTATTGTCAACAAATTCCATGTGCAGACCACGCCAACAATTAATTGCTAACAAATATTGTGTGTATATTCAAAGCCTTATATATTTCATTCCTTTGTGCCTATTAAAAAATACAATATGTCAAATGTGGATTGTTTGGAAAAGGGAAGGCACTTTCAAAAAATACTTGCCAGGTATTGGATGAACCATTTGTCTATCACCGTCTTACCTTGCGAGGCAGCTGGATTCGTGATATCACACGAGAATCCTCATAGGATGCTGAATGCGCATAACAAGATGACAAGATGGATTCTCATGTGATCTTGTGATCTCGCGAACCCAGCTGCCTTGCAAGGTAAGAAAATTACTGAGCCATTTAAAAAAAAAAAAAATGGATCAGATATATTTGTGAGCTATTTTTTAAAGATTTATGTAAATCCCCAAATCCACTGGTACGGATCTGCGAGCCAAAGGCAGGGTACAGAAGAGAAGGTATCAAGAGATGCACCAGCACTTGGTTGGTTTTGGTGTTTTCATGGGTAGGGCTGGGCGATGGACAAAATTTCATATCCTAATGTAGATTATATAATGATACCTATCCCAGTATGGCACATTTTAAGTCAATGAATAAATATTTGGTCTGTCCAAATGATGAAAAATATTGCTGGAAAGAGTGTGATTTACGTCACAATAAAATAAATGATAGAGCATAAGAAGAAACGATAGATTCTATCATAACATGATATATTGTCATATCACACAGCCCTGTTCATGAGATTTGTTGACAGCAGGAAAACTATAGATTAACACCAGACTTATTCTTTAAATATGTTCTCTTCTAATTCTGTTATACATTTTTAACCTGTATGTTTTTAATTTCTAGGAATCAGTGGAAGAAAATGCTGAAAGTAAAGAACTTCAGATTAGAAAACTTGAAGCAACGGTAAAATCACTGTCTGAGGAGCTGATAAAGGTTTGTTTAGCTGCATGCAGACTACCTATATGCTGTTATTCTTTCATGTGTTCAGTTTTGAAATGAAACTATAACTGAAATATAAGCATCAGGCCACATTACGTTTGACTACAGATCTTTAAGTCATCAAGTAACTGTTGACTGTTACACATCATTTCTTGTGTCCATACAAACCTGCTTTTTGGTATCATTTCATTGATTTGGTTAAGACTTATAATGCTCTAACTCTTAAGAAACTGCGACCAACACTCTGAGGTGTTCCTGTCTCCTGGTTTGACTGACCAACTAGGTTTACTTTCATTTTGTATTGGCCAAACATCTTGAAGAATAAAACAATCCATGCTTAAAATATTTATTTGTAGACATTCTACATTTTCTCTTGTTTTCACATATTTGTAAAGCACTTTTTAACTTGTTTTTGAAAAGTGATATATAAATACATCATTATTATTATTATTGTTGTTGTTGTTGTTGTTGTTGTTATTATTATTATTATTATTATTATTATTATTATTATTATTATTATTATTGTTGTTGTTGTTATTGTTATTATTATTATTGTTATTATTATTATTATTATTATTATATAACAGTTCCTTACTTCCTTTTATTTTTCTTTATCCAGGCTAATGGTATCATTCAGAAGCTGCGAGGGGAGGTCCGAGGCCTAGTTGGAAAAATAAAAGTAAAAAACACTGTGACTGTGTCGCAGGAGAAGGTCCTCCAGGAAACATCAGAAAAACTACAGAATGTTGAAAAGGATCTACAGAGAGCCAAGCAGCAGCTCATCACCAAGGATGAGCAGGTATGTCTTCAAATCATGGAAACTGCAGACACACTATATTTGGCATTCTTTAGTTCTTTCTTAATCTGGACTTGTAAAACGTCATCCATCACTGTCCCAGTTCAAAGTCCACATTTAGCCAATAACGCTCCAAATACCTGGAAATGTTTGTGTTATGCCCAGTTTATCAAGGACACCTTGGGAGCTGATATGTGGGTGAACTAGGGGTAGACAAGTATCCCAGCATGCATTTCATATCTGTTACGACGTTACAACATGACAACATCAAACACAACTTTAAAATGTTTGTACTACAACAATGAGAAAGTAACGATTTAGTGTTTTAATATAGGGTTGATTTATCAAAATAATTTCTAGTTGAAAATGTATTACAATGTTTTCAGAGATGGGAAAGCCTGCTAACTTCCAAGGTCATCCTTGGGGTGTCCTCAGGATCTACAGGTCTCATCTCTGCAGGTCCTTTAGTAAGGAGTGGCTCTGATGGCTCCCTTGTATTTTATACTTAAGTTGTAATTCTTTTTAGAAGATCAACTTTGGTATATTATTGTTATTATTAGTCTATTATTATTGACGCAAAAATGATTAGTCTGAAGGTTAAGTACAGGCTGATGTTTTAATGCAGTTGCAGTTAAAGCAGTGCTGCCTCTTTGGACTTTCAGCTCCTTATGCATACAGATCTCACCATATGTCAGTAAAAAAACATAAATGACAAAAACAGAGGCAGCGAGGTGGGATTGTAAATGTACATCAGTTAGGATAAAAGGTATAAGGTGTATCATATACCCCATTTCCACCTGGTATAAACATGTGATCTGTACCTGGATACATTATCTGGATAATGACATCCGATCTATGGGTCTTTGCATTTACGCCTGGTACTAAAATGCATTCTCGTTTTCTCAGTTGTGTCCGCATTGTGATTGGATCTTGTTATGCAAACTAGGTAGGCGGAGCTGGTGGACATGTTGAGTCTTAGGCCATGGGAAGCAATGCCATTGACGAGACTTGTAGATACTGCTACTTCCTTTAGCTGGCAGCTAAGCGGAGCGGGGTGACCTTTCAACTTCCTGGGTGTATGTTTTTCTTATGAATGTGATCACGCTATACAGATTGCATTTATACCTGTTGAGATCCAATCGCAGTGTGAGCCTGACCACCTTCAAATGTGGTCTGGCTGATCCACTCAAATTCCGATCCCAATGTATTCTGAGTGCATTTACACCTCGCATTAACATGCATTTTTCCTTATCCAGATAATGTATCTAGATACAGATCACATGTAAATACCAGGTGTAAATGGGACCTAAGTATTACTTGAGTTTTTCTAGAGCTTTTAGTAACCATCAGTCAGTCCAACAATATGTAAAATTATTCTAACAGCTGCTGCACTTTTGTCAATAACAAGATAAGGTCTGGTGTTAATTACTACTATTAATAATAATAATTATTATTATTATAACTAATAATAACCAAGATAATAACAAAAAAGTTTCCAATAAATAAATCTATTTATTCAAGAGATGGTGAAGGTGTTGTACTAAAAAAGTTGCCAATAAAAAAGAATTGCTTTTATTGTTCTCTTCACATTTTTACATTTGTAATAATGATATTATCCTTTATTTTATTGTTGTTGACTCATCTGTGCATCTCTAAAAGATACCAAATTGTAATTCCAGCTCCAGTTCTCAAATGTGAGGATGTACTTCTCTTTCTGTTATTTTCTTTGTAAATATAATACCTGCTGTCATTTTTGACCTCATTGACTCAAAGTCAATATGCTGTCAAAAAGTCAAAGTCGATATGCTTTAAAAACATTGCTACACTTACAGTGGTGCTTGAAAGGTTGTGAACCCTTTAGAATTTGCTCTATTTTTGCATCAATATGACCTCATACATGATCAGATTTCCGTGCAAGTCCTAAAACTAGATAAAGAGACATTGATTAAACAAATTGTACAAAAATCTTACACATTTGTTTATTTATTGAGGAAAATGATCCAATGTTACATATTTGTGTGTGGCAAAAGTATTTGAACCTCTACGATTATCAATTAATTTGAAGGGGAAATTATAGTTGGGTGTTTCAATCAATGAGATGACAATTAAACTTGAGTCTGAGAGGCCCTGCCTTATTTAAAGAAGAGAAATCTTAACCATCAAACTCTGAGCATCACAACACAGGTTTGTGTAAGTGTGAAAAAGGAGATGTCTGAGGACTGTAGAAGAAGAGTTGTTGATACTCACCAGGCTGGAAAGGGTTATAAAACCATTTCTAAATAGTTTGGACTCCACCAGTTGACTGTCAGGCATGTACAAATTGAAGCGTGTAATAGTCTGGGAGGCCACAAGGGACCCCAGGGTAACATCTAGGAAACTAAAGGTCTCTCTTGTAGTGGCTACAGTCAATGTTCATGAGTCCACCATCAGGAGAACATTGAACATCAATGGTGTCATGGCAGAGTTGCAGGGAAAAAAGCCACTTCTCTCCGAAAAGAACATTGCTGCTGTCTATGGTTTGCTCAAGACCACGTGAATAAGCCAGAAGGCTGTTGGGAAAATATTCTGTGGATGGATGAGACCAAAACTGAACTTTTCCGCTTGAATGACAAGCATTATATTTGGCGATGAACAAACACTGCATTCCAGCATAAGAACCTTAACCCATCTGTGAAACATGGTGGCAGTATCATAGTTTGGGCTGCTTTGCTGCCTCTGGACCAGGACAGCTTGCAATCATTTATGGAGTTGTACCAGCAAATTCTATAGGAAAATGTCAAGGTATCCATCTTTGAACTGAAGCACAACAGAAGCCCCAGCAAGGGTTCACATACTTTTGCCTCACACAAATGTGTAAGTTTAATGTTTTTGTCTCATTTGTTTAATTGGGTTCCCTTTATCTAGTTTTAGGATTTGTGTAAAAATCTGGGGTCTCATTTATAACTGTTGTGTACGCACAAAACGGGGCCTGAAAGAGGCGTACGCCACTTCCCACACAAAAGTTGTGATCTATAAAAACAAACTTGATGGGAGAACGTTCGCACCTGTATGTCAACTCTGACCCATGCGTACCAACATTTTGGAGACAAGGGAAATCGGCGAAGCAGATGGTGAGGTGGTGAATTGAAGCCAGATTGTATAATAATCCTCTCACACATGTAATTTCACTTAATATCAAACGTTAATTATGGATCCACGTTATCGTACATTCAAACCAGCAGTGTCCGCTAAACATTTCATCAGCGTTGTCTCACCCGGAGAGAGTCAGCTGTGGAGCAGCCAGTGTTTCCCCCATATTCAAGAAAAATCCAAGATGACATCAAATAACTTGAACAAACATTACTAAAAAATATTTGCAGGACAGAGTGTTCATAGATTTGTAATATTTCATTATACTGTGCATATATCACCAGGTATGAGTTTAGTTTCCATGTAGTTTATGTGTGTAAAATCGCTACAGTAAACACGACTGTTATGTCAAGCACAGAGAGCGCACTAGAGACACCAGGGTGGCCATACAAACTGACTTCTCCAGTCACCTCATCGCCACATCTTCACCATCTGCATTGTAAATTAGAGAAACACCTGTATACTGGATTTTGGAGTAAATATAAATGAATACAGTGCTTACTGTATTGTAGATATTGAGTGTGTGGTGTAAAAACTACTTATAGCCTACTGGTTAACTGGGAGCTGGCCCGCTGCAGGTTGTGGTAAACATTTAACCAGAGATGTCTGACTTTACGATGCACAGGAATGTTTATTGATATTGTATATGGTTGTTTTGGGTTACACACATAACTTCAAGATGTCCAAAAATGGGGAAATAAAACGGTAAAAGTCCGCTCATGCCTGTTGCAGTCCTTCCTCTGCTGCTGCACGAGAGAGGGTCCGATACACTGACTCCCGACACTGATTGGCAGGGCGTCTAAAGACAGAGAGAGTGATTGGTGCGGCAAAAGAGACACATGTACATCAGTATTCATGAATGCTTTTGCATCAACCTAAATGGTTGAATGTGGGTGTGTTTTTATACAGTCTATGGCTTTAGGTCATATTTATGCAGACATAAAGAAAGTTCTAAAGGCTTCACAAACTTTCAAGCAGCACTGTATGTAGCATTTTTATCCAAAGCTCTTTACATTTTGCCTCTCATCCACCCACTCATGTATATTTAAACCAAGTGCACCAATGCAAGGGGCTGGCATGGCTTGCAAAAGAAATTATGCGATATGAAGTTGATGACAATATTATGTATATGTTACAGGTTTCAAAACTGAAGGAGCAGTTGGAGACGACAGTACAGAAGCTAAATGACAGCAGGGAGGTGTTAAAAACAAATGAGAATGGTGAGGAAGCTTGTCTCACTTGTTTCAATGATCAGTGGACTTACTATAGTTACGTTAGAGGACCCACAGGAGACTGCTGCTCATATCCTCACAACTGTTGTATCATTTGAATGGTGCGAATATATTGATACCAAAACAATACTTTTTCGATACCTCATTTTAAATTTAATTAAATGTTATTCATTTTACAAAATAAGCCAAACTTTTCAGTCCATCAGTGTTCAAAGATCTTCAGACATGTTTAAGAAATATACAAATATTTTCTGTATATGTTTGTTTTACACACAAAAAATGCAATTATCCTGTTTGGAAATTGTTTAAATGACATCTCAACCTTCTTCCCGATTGATCTATGAGTATGCACAAATTATTACGAAAGTTTTCCTGCTGGACACAAGATTTCTCTTACTTCACTGTGAAGTCCATTCTTAGTGTATGTGCACTAGAGGCTTCAAGTTTCCACATCACACGTGTTTAAATTGCATATAAGTTGCCCGTGACTGGCTCCAAATTAGTTGTGATGTCACAAATCATGCGCATATGTACACGCATGTATTTAAGGATAGCACAGAGAAACTTTTCTTCTTCCGCAGATGAATGTGAAAACAAACTCTGCACATGCATCATTCTGCGCAGTGTAGCTCAAACATCACAGTGAAGAAAAGCAAAACACATTTACATTTTTTAGTGGAGGGGGACATTACTACTGTTACATTAACACTATCAGCTGGACAAGACATTTCCCAAGATTATGGGAAGTTATGATTTAGATCAGAAAATATCTGATCAAATGTCTGTTTAAGAATGTGGCAGTAAGGCTGAATAACAATAACAATAATAATAATAATGATAATAAATAAAATGTATTCCTGTCAGTGGAAATAAGTATTCAAAGAGAACTGTGTATGCCAAAAAAGTGAATTGCATTCTTTGATTCCTACACTCCAGAAGTGTTATGATCAAAGTACCTTGTCAGTTTTTGACAGTTTTCTCATCTGCTATTATGATTTTCTTTTATCATAGTTATAAGTTGGCTCAACAAGCAGCTGAATGAAAAGCAGCTGTCCAGAAAGCCACAGTCTCCTGAATGTTTGGAGAATCCTTCAGTTTTATCTGCAACAACAGGACTGAGGGTAGGAGAGATCTCCTGGCTATGCTTACACCCATATTAATCCAAACTTAATCATTAGCTCTTTGTTGACTTTATCCTTCGCACTTACACACTATTGTAAACATGATCAGTATTATTATACTTCACATCAAATATAGAATACAACTGTCTACGACTTAGGTTAAGTGAATTTATTCATTCACCGTTTTTTATGGGTAATGTTATAACCACGTGCCTCACTCAAAAGCAAGATATTAAATATAATTTTACACCTTTCACCAACTATTTACAGTGATGCTAGTTAAAGATGTCAATGTATTTTTCCAGGCACAGTTTTATCCTCAGACGGGCAAACCTGCTGTGTCCCTTGTAGCAGCTGCTGATGTCACTGCTGCTGACCAGCGAGCAGTGCAGTCAGCCAACAGACAGACGTGAGTTTGCATGATTGCTTTCACCCCACAGCTAAATTCTTTCTTTCCACAGTATGCAGTATACTTTTGAAACACATTCATTCTACAGTGGACTTAGCATCTGATTCTGTTTATATTATCTTATGATAAAATATTTAAATGAAAATTTTGTTTCAAATTTTCTCTGCTTTCCTTTTGAACACCTCTGTCTTGTCTGTTGGGGGCTTTCATTTTATTACAGTACTGAAAGATGACTGAAAGACATGTTTCATTTTCACTCTGTTTTCAGTGGTGAAACAAATTATACTGTTATCCTCTTGTCCTCAGTGGAGACTCTGCAGTTCTGGATTCTAAGTACTTTGAGAGGAGAGATGATAGTATCCCAATCTACGGACTGTCGTCTAATCTGCTTCACAGAGGTACAACTACATTGACTGAAAGCTTCAAAATATTCAGTGTAAACAGAAAATGCGGGTTTCATTTGACCACTTTAACAGAGAATATTATGCCCACAGTGTAATTACTGCAAGGTGTAGTGTGAAGAGTGTGAGCGTAGGCTAAGATCAGCGTTTGTATAAAAAACCCACTTTTTTTTGGTCATGTGTACACATACACTACTGGTCAAAAATTGTAAAGCAACCCCATTTTTCCAATTTTTATTTAAATGTAAGCAGTTCAAGTGCAGTGAATAACTTTAAATAGTACAATAAACAAACAAAAAAAGAAATATTTAGGTTACCAAAAACTTAAAAAATCTGTGTAGCTCCCCAACAGTCTATACTATGCCCACACTGCTGTAAACTGACTTTAGACTAAAATGATGGGTCATTTGGGTTTGGTTTTTCAAGGTTGCTACCACAAAGTTTTGCCTATTTTGAGTAACCCTTATAATGTCCTACTAATAATTAAAGAAACTGTCAAAGTTAGCAGTAGTTGTATTTATATTGACTATGCTGTATTTTAAATAACTGACCCCAGACAACACTTTCAAAGAAAAAGGGAATACTAGTTTACTAAATGCTTCTTCAGTGTTCAGTAATTTACCCTAAAAATTGAAATCAAACAAAAACATAAATAACGCAAATTAAACCCCTTTAAAATAAACAAACAGTAACCTTTGAAATAATGTTGAATTGATTACCTAAAATATGCATAACAGGGTCCCGCAAAAATATTAGACAAAATGCAACTACACAAAACTTAAACTCAGATTTCTGAGGCAAAATCCCTATATCTCTCCTCTCAACCACTATGGGACACTCAGGTCAAAGTTTTTAACTGGACTCTAAGCACACACACAAACACAAAAAACAGAAAAGTTGCAGGCCTGTATGTCGCTCGTGTGTGGTGCAGCTAATAGAATCCTTTTCTTCAACAGCAAAGGCACGCAAACTCACAGTTCAGCATCAGTCCTGGAGCAACTGTTTGTCTTCAATATTATTTGGAACTGAGTTGCCATTGATTTTAACTACTTATTCAACTATTTACATCCTACCTTATTAATGACTAAATTCTCTTAATCTCTCTCAACCATTTTTTGTCTTTCTTTATTAAACTAAATAAATTTCAGTTTCAGTTCTTCGCATCATTTTTTTCAGTCTTCTTAAGGAACTAAATTATTTTAAGCCGTCAGTGTTTTTATCAGGGCTACATATGTAAAATTTCATATTTATAACATTTCAGGGATCAAGTAAGGGGTCAACAACTCAGCTTTTCTACAACAATGGAAGTAAATTAAACCTAGAAACTTGATGCAAACGGTTCCTACAGATGTCCCAACTGTAGTTGATTTCTTCCAAACCCTCTGTATAAAAGCATGGAGGGGAAAGCGCGATGGCCTGGGGCTCTTTTTCCTGGGTCCCTATGCCTAGTTGGTGAGGGGTTCATCCTGGAGTAATAATAATCAAAATGAACTGGATGATGAACTGGACAAAAGGGTGAAAACAAAGCAACCTGCAAGTGCAACACATTTGTGGGAATGAGTGTGACTATTTGTAAAATTAGGGCACATTTGCACTCTAAGGAAAAACTGCTTTCTAAAATATAGAGCCTGTCCTCCCACTAGGAAAAGGAAAAAAAAATTAAAAAGGAAGCAGCATCTGGAGTCAGTAATAAATAAACCTGCAGTAACCAGGTTATTACAGTGCATGTAAAAAAAAAAAGTAAATTAGATAGTGGGTATCATGATTAAAAAGCAACAGATCCACTGAGTTGTAGTTTGTAGTCTAATGCTAATTTGCACCAGATGTTCAAAAGGAAGTCTATATGAAATCAAAACAATCAAAATTTTAAAAAATCTTAAGATTTTTTTATCTTTTTGATTGATGACAGGTTGGATGAGAGTGAGGATAATGTGATAGAGGTTTCCTTTTTTTTCCTTTTTTTTTTCCAGAGCTCCCTCAACGAACTAAGCCCTCTGTAGCTTCTGCTTACTTCTCTGCTTGACGCAGAAGCAGCCAAATGTAAGGACCGGCATACAGATTGAGCTTCATTTCAGCTCCAAGTGGATGAAGGAGCATTAAAACCTCACCATCCACTTTGTCTGCAACTCCAGTCCAAAACTGTTAATGACCTGCTGTGTTAAATGAAGTAGCTAATGTTGCTATCTTAATTTACTCTGCATGTCTGTCTTTTAATTTGTGGTACAAGTAAATGCTGTTAAAACTTTATGTATGGTGGATTCCCATGATCATGGAGTATGTGTTAATGTCTTCAAATTAAATGTATTTTTTCCTAATACAGTATATTAGGTTTGACACCCCCAGTGTTGATATTGTGATGTTGTTTTCTGTTGTATTTTAGTGTGTATTCAATGTGTAGTCTTTAATAAACAGCTTTTCAATCCTTATTGGCGTATCATTTACAGTACAAATGTGGAAGGGAATCTACTGGTCTTACATTTGTTTTTAATTTATTTATCTCACTTAGTTTCCATAAATGTGTAAAATGGAGATATTGCTGCCAATCAATATTTCTCAAGTTTACTTTTACATTCTAGACTCATCTAAGGCTAAAATTTTAAAGAAGTGTTAACAATGTGACAGCTAGAAATTAAATGTCCAACCCACTGAGCAGCAGCGGGAACTCTGGTCGGACTCCCTTCCATCAGTTTAAAAGAAAAAAATGATTGAAACTGCTTGCATATAAATGCAGGAAACACTAAATCGTGAGACTGAATATGATAGACAAACATATATAGGTAAATCATTCTTATATTTTATTTTGCCATTCCATTTTAAAATTCAATTCATAAGTTGTCAGAATATGGAAATATAATGAAAGGATGTTTTATTGGCCATTTAAATGCGAATTTAACTTATAGTAGCATCATAGATGCGTCAATTCATTGATGGATTACAATTTTACAGAGAAAGGAGAATTACTATCATGGCACACTCTAGACTACATAGAAAATGATGTTTTGAGAATATTAAGAAAGCCTTATGTATGAGCTGATAAAAATCAAGGTATTGTCAGCTATGTCTGCACATGGCAGATGTCTCAGTGGAGGAAGTTTGCATCACACGTTGACAGTTTATTTTACTTGTGGTCTGAAATATGTTGTAAGGACATTAGCATTTCTTACATACATTAGAGACTGTTGTCTGATCAGTGACAAACACAGTTCCCTTGAAATAGCATTGTGTGTTTATCTTAGGTCTGTCTGGGGTGGGGGCGGGGTTCAGGATGAGGCCAGGGGCAAATGGGGTGGAGAGCTGGGTCAAAACTACTTGGGTTCAAAAAACGGCAGTGATGGAACGGTTGTAGGGGGTGGTAGGAAATGAAGGGGGGGCCATGGGGCTGTCTTGGGGGGCCAGTGAAGGGGGGGCCATGGGGCTGCCCTGGCGGGCCAGTGAAGGGGGGTACATGGTGACGAGGTGGGGGTCCACCAGGATGGGGAGGTGGTCCTCTGCCATGAGCATGGGGAGGGAGTTCTTCGCGACCAGCAGAGGCAGGGGGTCTTATGCCACCATCATGGGGAGGGGGGCCAGGAAGATGCGGAGGGCCTACATGATTTGGGGGCCCACATACAGGCTCCTGCTCACCAGGGCTGAGGGTAGTAGAGTTCTGTTGAGAACAGAGCAAGCAGAAGTTGAAGTGTATTTCTGCACAGTATAACTGTACAATTGTATGCAAAAATTTGGGGACCCCTTGACAAACAACATTTTGGTGATTTTTATTGAAAAGATGTAAACACAGCCTCTCAAGGATAGGGGGAAAAACTATATTTTCAACAAACATTAATGCATAGTTACTTTTATGTCATAAATTGGAAAAACAAAACTAAAAAATGAACAATTACATTTCACACTGTGAAAACTGCAAGCTGATAATGCTTTGCTATCTTCTTGTAGCCTTATGACATAAAAGGGAGACAGGACAGTTGCAGCAAGTCTTATTCCTCCAATCAGAAACATGCTAGAGTGATATACTCACATGCTCAGTTAGACCCTCCCCCCACCAGGTAGACAGAAGACACATTCAACATTGCTGCTGCATTTACTGAAAAAATTGTTTTGGAGGTATGACAGTAATTTTTTTTCATGAGCTGTATTTTTGTCATACCGTCCTGACCTTTCGTATGAATTAATCAAAACATACTTAATTTGAATCAGTGTTTTGTTGACTTCTAATTGACATGGTAAGCATGTGTCAAATGCTTCAGATATCACATACTATGCATACCTACATACCCAATATGTGTTCTATCGTTCAACATACTTTTGTGTGAATAAACAGTAGTATGTTTCTTTTCAGATGCACTTATCACGTCACTTCCTGAGAGCCTCCTTGCCAGTTGGAGTAGTGTAAACATGGTAGCCCATGCCAACCATAAAGTCTGAACTAATTTAGTAAATATATTATAATAATATTCATATTTATAATATATTATTATAAATATATTACGCCTAGCAAAGTGAAACCTTACTTAAATTAAAGTGTTATTGACATTATACCAGACCTGCCTTGGTCGCTGTCCACCACTGTCTGTTATGTCTGCATTGCACTGTGGGATATTTATGCCAGCATAGTGTCCAGTGCTTGCATACTGTAATATTTCCCTGGAAATAGAATGCACTTCACATACTATTGGTTTCATACTAAGCTTTCAGATTTAAAAAATCTCACATACTGTTTTGCATACTGAATAGCATGTTAGTATGGAATTTTTGACACAGCCAAGGTCAGTGTGTCTAGCTAGCACATGATGTCATGGCTAACAGGGTTGGGGACAGATGCAACAAAATGTTGCAACCATCAATACAAATACAAATTTGTATTGCTTTTTTCAACATACACAAGTCATTTGGCCTCATTCACTAATATGTGCAAAGAAATGTTCTTACATTGTGCACAAAATAAGTGCGCACACAAAGTTATTGTCGGATTCATGACACATGCGCACTGGCCAATTTTGTTCTTACCACTCTGCGTATGTTAGTGAATCAAAATCATTCTAAATTGACAGACGCATGCCTGCTATCGGTAATTATACTACCATGCCCCCATTTCTCTATATCTGTAGAGAGAGCTGTCAATGAGAACTGTGATGGTAAAAATGTAGAAAAACTTTACTGCTTGTGAAATCAAGCAAACAGTAGTTTCAGAAGTAGAAGCCAGAAAAGGCAGATTTGACTGGTAAACATGTCATTGGAACAACCGTTTGGAGCCCAATTGTGAATCCTGTATACAACCTGCATACCTGTTGCACTACTACCATGCAGTAGTTTTACCCTAACTAAATAAAAAGTTGGTAAATGTGTAGATCTGTGGAACTGATCTAAATAAATCTCTACTGCTGCACCAGGTGCGCATCATGTTTCATCTCTGTCCACAACAGGCCGTGATGTAGGGGTGGCTGTGACTCAGGAGGTAGAGCGGGTCATCAACTAATTGGAAGATCGGCAGTTTGATTCTTGGCTCCTCAAGTCTACATGTCAAAGTGTCCTTGGGCAAGACACTGAACCCCAAATTGCTCCTGATGGCTGTGCCATCAGTGTCTGAATGTGTGTAATGGTTAGCTCCCTCTGATGGGCACGTAGGGACCTTGTATGGTAGCCCCTGTACCCATTCAGCATGTGACTGTGTGGGAATGGGTGAATGTGACTCATAGTGTAAAAGCGCTTTGAGTGGTTGGAAGACTAGAAAGGCGCCATACAAGTACAGTCCATTCCATTCCATGCACTGAAAGCAGACCACCCCTCCCTGTTTTAAATAATTTTAAATATATTAATAATTTCATTACATTTATGATGATGATTTCTTGATTACGTCTTACGTCTATTAATTTTATAATTAGTAAATAAATTGTGTATTATTAGCAATTTCACACTTTTAAATGTTTTAGGCCCAATCATTTTATACATAATTGTGGCTCTAATATACTGTTTACATTGATTAAATATGGACTATATTAGTTTTTAAGACTGTGGGACATTTATGATGATGTGTGCCTATGCATGGTCTAAGGCAGTTCTAAATTTGTTCACAGAGTAAGCACAAATTCAGATAAGAACATAGTGATGAATCCTGGCTTTGTGCTTAAAATGTTCGAATGTACGGTTTAAGCACAGATTTGTGTGTATGCACTTATTGTGAATGAGGCCAGTCGTGACGTAAATATAAGGTTGGTTCACCCAAATACTTTTTTTTAAAATTATGTTATAACGTTACATTTATATACGCACAAGTCATTGTGATGCACAAAATCATTGGAGTTAAAAAACATAATATCGTGATCATTTCATTATTTGGTATTAACGTAATCTTATTATAATGTCTATAATGTCTGTGCGCCTTTCAGAAAATCCAGGGTCGCAGTTCACATTCACTCAAGTGTGACAAAAATCACACTTAATCACGATTAAGTTTTTAAAAAAGTTGCAATTTTGTACAGTAAATACATGTTTAATAAAAGTTGCATTGCAAATTGTTCAATTCCTCCTGTCTAGCACTGAAATATGAATAATAATATTATTGTATGAATAAATAATACTATAATATCATTGTAAAACAATACATATTTTCAGAATACTATGCTCACTGAGACAAAAAGCAAAAGTTAATTAAAGCTACAAGCAGCGATGAATGGGCCCTCGCATGAGAGAAATGCAAAAAGTGTTGCAACCATCCCCAGTCTCTCCTAACTATCCATTAATATATGCTGAAAATATTGTTTTTTTCCCCATATCCTATGGAGACTGTGTTTACATCTTTTCAATTAAAAAAATCACCAAAATATATTATTTGTCAAGGGGTGCCCAAACTTTTGCATACAGCTGTATATAACTGCTGATTTTCCAAGTCATATCCTACTAGAGTTTTGGGAAGACAACTAAGACATGTAGTAGAAGAGGTGCAAAAACAGTATGTGTTTAGAATGTGGACTCACCAATGGGGGATAGAATTCACACTTAACAGACCAGAGTCCCTCTGTACTGGAGTAAGATGAACTGCAGAGAGCATGATGCTTCAGAGAGAGGAGAGAGAGAGACGATGAGAGCATGTAGGAAACCAACAGCGAATGACGCTTGAATGATGCCACATCACACTTACAACTGTACTGATTCAACACTGCCTATCCCTGAACCAGGACTGTCATACTATTGCATAGATTGCCAAATGTTTTTTCTTAGGATGGCAAAGTCATGACCCACCCTACTCTGCCTCCAATTGGCTCGTACTTGTTGCCTCCATTGGTTGAGTTGATTAGGTTTAGGAGTGAAGAGTGAGATTGGTTAGGGCAAGGGTAAGAATATCAGGGTAAGCCAATCAGAGGCAGAGTAGGGCGGGTCATGACTTCGCCATCCTAGGACAAAAAATATCTTGCACAGCTCACAGTCCTGGATTATAGCTATCTAACAGGATATTAGCTATCCAAAGGACATCCAGACATTTTAGTTGCTCGGGTGTTCAGAAAATTTGTTAAGGGAAGCAATTTGTAAATACGCTTTCACAGGGTGGTAGGATGTCTTTTCAATGTAGGAAAAACAAAACCAGGCACAAGTAGAGTTACAAAACATAAGGAAGTTTCTTGCTGACCTTGAGAATAGTACATTTGACAAAAAAAATCTTAACTCAAGGTCCACTTACTGGCTTTTTTCAGAGATTTCAAACACATATCACTGTCTTCATCAGCCGATAGAGATAGTTCTGTTGTTGTCATGTGACCTTAGTATGGAACCCAAGTCACATGATAACAGGTGGTTGTATACTGAGGGAGATGGTAACTTCTGTCTCTGTTCAAAGATGGTGTCCTCCATGATCTTTCTCCAGCTGTCCACTGACTCCTGATCGATGACCCTTGACCTCTTCCCCATTGAGAGGATGGCTTTGTATTCACAGACAACTGATGTTGTGTCTAGTGTTCATTCAGTCTCTCTATTTAATCTGATTCCATTTACATCAATTGAAACCATATAAAATGGTTTTTGGTGAGTTTGCATTTTAACATTCTTCCCTAAACAAATGTTATAAACACATGTCCAGGTTCCATTAGACCACTATTCAGGACTCAGGGCTAGAGACCACCAAGAAAAGTTATGTGCACACATGTATGTGAGCTGTATGTAAACTGTTGTGAGTATTCAGTCTTTTTCTTATGTGAACACTGCATTAAACAATATTTGAGATATCAGCTTTGCATCAAATGACTCCCTATAATTTGAAAGGGGTGTTGTACTACTGATCCCACTGAAAATCAACACACAACTCTGCTTCTAAGTGTGGTAAATGGACTGTATTTGTATAGCACCTTTCTTCTTCCTTATGCAGAGCCAAACCGACAATGCATTAATCCTACTAACAAGTATCTTATTCTGCTCTGTCATAGAGCTCCATTAAAAGCATAGCAATGCATTCTGCATTTTCCCCATTTTTGTGCCTCTGTAAATTGTGTACTCTGTTCATATGTCACATGGCAGAATATTCTTGATTTGATCTGTTTGTTTTGCATATTTATTAGGTGCTATGCTTGAATTATTTTGGATTATTTGGCTTTAACTATATTTTGGATTATTTGGCTTTAATTGGTTTTGGGACTGTTTTGTGTCTTTGGATTGTATAGTTTTGTTGTGCGTTGTAGCGTTTTTTTCTGCAGCAGTGTATCGCCTGCTGGACTAAAAAGTGCAATAGATTGGACAATTAACCTGACTGAGTGATAGGATTGACAGCTGGAACAGCCAATCCTCAGTTGGGGGCAGGACACCAAGGAACCATTCAGCAACCAGGAAGTAGAGCTGGAGGTGGGAGGAGGGTGTTTGTAAAGGCCGGGACAAAGACTAGATAAATATGGACAAGGCATCGCCACTTCCTACTGCTATGCTAAAGTGAAGCCTAAATCTCCTTCTCTTTCAACATTCATTTTGGTATCTCACTATGGGACACACTCCCTGTGCTGTCCCCAGAAGTTATTTTACACTACGCCAGTCCTAACTGGCAGGCAGACATGATGTCTGCTCCCAAGAGAAGGGACTTTCTCCTGCTATAAAAGTCTGACGTAATGTCCTCCCTTAAGTCTTAAACCTCTTCTCGCACCCAGAAGCAAGTTCTCAGATGGCAGCCAGTGTAGTTTACGGACTAGCAAACTGCTCACAGAGCGAGAACCAGTCAACCCCACCTATCCCAGCCCTGTGGGACGAAGTGTGTGTGGTGACAGACCTCTGCCCACGTCATAGTCCTGATGGTTGCTCAGGAGAGAGCTAGATGGCTGAACCTATCCAGTCTTTCCCAGAAGGGGAAGACTCAGCTCCTTGACATCCCCGTGGACCCAAAACACTTATTCAGCCCAGCAGTAGTCACCATGCAAAGGTGTTGCAAGGAAAAGAAAGAAAGAAGGTGAAGCACTACAGCTGTGTCTCCCCAGAAAGGTGCTACCTCCTCCCCTCAGTGCACCCTGACAGATGTTTGCCCAAGCTGGCTACCGCTCCCCAAACGTCAGCCCCAACCCCTGGCAGGCACCTGAAGTCAGAGCAAGCCACTGGAACTCAAGGGTAGGTGGGCTAAGAAACCTTTTGCTGCCAGTGTGACTGAAGGAGATCAAGCCACCCCTACTGTCACTCACAGGGCTAAGAAGAGGAGACACGCTATCTAGTTCATTCTTCCAGGGGGGATGGCAGGCTGAGTCAGACACTTGCTGATGGCAGGCTCAGCCAGACACCTGCTTCACTCCCCCAAACCTACTAAAACCTAATACAACCTTTTAACCCATTATCATACCGCTCTATTGCACTGCAGGCTTTCTATCCTCCTCCTTTCTCCACACAGGAGCATGAATGGCTGAATGTGCTCTGCCCTGTACGAGCATTACGCACCTATGCAGCTGGATTCACGAAATCAGAGCAGCTGTTTGTCTGGCTGTCACAGCTGACAACCATGAGATCACACCCCCTTTTTATATCGTCAAATAACTAATTAAAAACAGACATCAGAAAAATGTGCACTTGAACATACACAAGGGTGATAAGAACTACCTAAAATGACAGTAACCATCTTTGGGAGAAATGTATCTGATGTGTACTTTGATTTTTTCGTTTGGCTCATGTCCCATCAGCTGACATGGAGGGGGCAGAATTTATGACCTATACTGCAGTCAGCCACCAGGGAATGATCAAGATGTCTTGGCTTCACTTCTAGGGAACTGTCATGTCATCCATCTGTATATACAGTCAATGGGCCAGGAGAATGCCAAGGGGATTGAAAGCCAGGCAGACCATGCTATTAATCCTACACTGTTGATTGTTCACCTGAAAACCTACTGGACACTGGTCGAGAAGGAGCTGAGGGAGTGCTCTGCAGAGTTGTGTTGAGAAGGAGCCACTTGCCATAGAAGAGGGTCTGCTTGCCGGCCATGGACTTGGCTACTAGCCAGTGCCAGTGCTAGCAGGGCAGAGACAACGGACCATGTCGGCATGGCTTAGCTTCTCATTTCTTGTCTTTTATTTTAAGTAGTGCATCCCTTCAATTTTAGGACACTGCATCCTGGGGCTCTTCAAGCTGGTATTGCTTAACATAACTTAATTCCCTCAGCCTTTAAGGTATGTTATCCTTGTGAACTGTGCTTTGCTTTAAAATAATTTAGTTCCCTCAGTTTTTCAGGTGTATTTTCCTTGTAAACTGTGTTTTATTGCTTTTAAAATAATTTAATTCCCTAAGCTTTTAAGGTACATTATCATGGTTGACTGTGTTGGTGTTGAACTATGTGGGGAAAAAGAATTTTCCTGAAGCTTCTGTATGTATGAGTTGCACTTACAGCTCTGTCAGGGCAGAGGGGTTTGCATGCCTCAGGAACTATTCTGGATCCCATTGGGCAATGAGTCTCCACGAGGGCAATCTCAGCATAGTACATCATCCCTGTCATCATCATGTCCTGATAGAAGAGCGGAAGTGGAGAGAGTAAATCAGTAGAGGGAATGAAATTCAGATGTGCCACTGTATGATGTTAAACAACTTCAAGTGAGATTACTGCGTTATATGAATTCACAATGATAGATACAAATATTCATGCAGTGTTTGGTTATGTTTTGGCTGCTAAAATAGTTGACCCCTCACACACACTCTGATAATAACACAAAAGAGAAGAAACTTTGTTTGTGTGCCTTAGTGTGTATGTGTGTGTTTGTGTGTGTGTCTGTGTGTGTGTGTGTGTGTGTGTGAGAGAGATAGAGTGAATGTTTGAGAGAGATTCTCTGTACCCCAGATTGCATCCGTCCCACTTCCTGCAGGATATAGTAGTGTTGGTTGGTGGTGTTCTGGTTGAATTTTTTCACAGCTTCATCGACAGACTTCATACCTTCAGGGCTGTAGAGTGGGATCAGCGTGGAACAGTCAGGGCAGATCCTCATCATCTCCATGTCAGTTTTTGCTACAACCACATGCACACACACACACACACACACACACACACACACACACACACACACACACACACACACATAGTGTTCATTATTAGTGAGTCTGCTTTGTGAGGGCTCCACAGTATGTGTTTCTCTCAACTCATAGCCATTCATCATCATTTTTATTACTTAACCCATTTAATTCCAAATTTTTCCTTGCAATTTGACAACTTGCATTTTACTCCTTAGACTTTATGTCCTTTTTGATTTTATGTTGGTTAAGTTAGTGAAATATTAGGTTTTATACTCGGTCACAAGAGTGACTGGTGGGAAACAGCATAGTCAGAATTCATACAAATTGTTATTATTGTTGTTGTTTTTGTTATTATTGTTGTTATTATGCTTCTCTGTGTCTCTCCCCCCTCTCCCCCTCCCTCCTTCTTTCTCTCCCAACCCAACCGGTCAAGGCAGATGGCTGCCCACGTAGAGCCCGGTTCTGCTTGAGGTTTTTTTCCCATTGAACGGGAGTTTTTACTTGCCACTGCCACCAAGTACTGCTCATGGGGGAATGTTGGGTCTCTCTAAATTCAAGAGTACAGTCTAGACCTGCTCTATGTGAAAAGTGCCCTGAGATAACTTCTGCTGTGATTTGGCGCTATATAAATAAAATTGACTTGACCTGACTTGTCTTGGAGCTGAATGAAGAGCTCATGTAATGTGACCTTATATGTTTGTTTTCATTTGCTACAATATTCTTTACTGCTGTCACTGAAGTGTTTTCATTGTCTGAACTATCACTTGCAATGATAAATCAGGTGTAGTGACTACTTGTATGAATTAATAAATATCCCTTAACTTTTCACATTTTGCCTGGCTAACAGTAGAGATATCAGTGACAATGACGAAAAGCAGTTAGTAAGTACCATAACCATAGTTTATCTGCCATAACTTTAATGTCAGTTGGCTTAATTGTTCACCTCAAATGATAAAAACTTACTTGATAGTACAAATATAGTTCAGCTTATTACTCAACCTACCAGAATTGCTCATACACCATCATCTCTGCTAGACTGGAATCTTGTTTCTCACCCAGATATTATTAAGAATTATTGAGTAAGGGGTGCTTTCTGATCGTTTTAGTGCTTATTCTGTTATTTTCTGTGTTTGTAAGATTATGTCTTCCTCCAAGATACATTGGTGTGAGGCAGTGTAAAAACATAAATATTGATCACTTAATTTAAGATGTCACCGTGACAAACTGGGACAGGTTTCAGCCTATACCTTATGTTGAAGATGCATGGAATTTTCTATTGAGTGAGTTTATTATTGATAGTATCATTGTTAGTAAAAGATAAACATGCTCCCAAGGAAAACAATGAAAGTTAAAGGTAGGCATTTACCATAGATAAATTCAGATCTGATAAATCTTTTTAAACTTGCAGACAAGTTGTGGGCCAAAAATTGAACAATGATGGACTCAACTGTTCAGGAAACATACAAACATACCAGGAATGCCAAGTCGAATTGCTATAAACACTATCATCATACTCACTTCGACACTCCCAACACCCTGTTGTTGTTCTTGTTTTTACCTTCATTTTTCATTTACTCAGTACAACTGAGATCTTTATTCAGTGGGGCAGTTGTTGATTTCTTGTCTTGTGCAGATGATGCAGTGGTTTGAGATTTTGAGAGAACCCTGTTTGTGTGTGTGTTTTGTTGATGTTATTATATTAATTGTCTTGTGTTTAATTTTCAGGGGTTGTTTTTGTCAGAGGACCCCCTTGAAAACAAGATGGTGCATATCAAGGGTCTTATCCTCAAATTAAAATTTCAAATAACTTTCAAATAATTTAACCATACCACAGTTGCCATATCCAAATATATGAATGAATCATTGTAAAAATGTTGACACTAGATGTCAAAAACAAAACAACAAAAAACACCAAGGTCCAGGGGTTTTGCTAAATTGTCCAATATCAATGTTCTGTCTGGCAATAAGGTTTAGTACATAACAGGGAAGAAGCCCACCTTGTCGCGTGTCACACTCATATTTGGTGACTTTGGCATCATCATTTTTCACAGTCATCATAATGGTGCAGTTGGCCATCACTTCCTACAAAGAAAAAGAGACATATATGAAGTTTTACTGTAAACACTTTACATCTCAAAGAAAAGATGACAGAATCAGTGTGTTTACCTTCTGCATCTGTAAATTGCAGAAGGTGCAACGTTACATGAATGAACCATTCTGGTAGGTCTTTCAAATCAATTTGCAATTTCATGTATTACAACACAACAACAATGTCTGTGCATTCTTCTTCCTGGCTCTAGATTAATATGATGCACGGCTGAAAAAGGAGAACTGGAACAAATAACCTGATGACGAGCATTTACCCATTCAGTCTCTTCACGGATCTCACAGTCCTCAAAGTGTCGGGGGTTGACAACGTGACACTTTGTCTCCAGAAGGTCTAACTGCAACTCAACATCACAGCCTCCATCAACCTGGAAACACACAGAGTAAGAGAATAAATCACAATTATTGAGGTATAATGATATTTTTAATGTCCCAACATCACAATCATGAGCCCCTTTTAGCACTTTGTTGATTGTTGCACTACTTTCTTGTTGTCATGGTACACTTGTCTACTTCAAGTTGTTTCTTACTTTAATAATAATAATAATAAAAGCTTTGGATAAAAGTGTCTGCAAAATGACAAAATGTAAATGTAAATACAGTATCTTGTTTTTGGTAAACACTTGTTTGGTTTTTTGTGTCAAGCAAATATCATGTAAAAATACTGAACAATTACTCTGCCAGACTTAAGACCAGATAATAAAAATGAAACATCTGATTTCCACATTTTCTTATGGTGCTCCCATCATGTGCACACAAATATATACTTATATTTTTACTTGTTCAATTCCTTTTGGGGGTAGAAAATATAGTAAAAATAGCTATACCTATATAGCAGTATAGAAATGTCAAAGATATGTTTGAGGTAATTTAGAAGCATTTTTGTCCACCGGAGAACACTGAAAGGTGTCATGAGTCTTGTCATGATCCTAGTGTTTTTTTCCCTGCGTTTCCTGCGTCCCTGTGTTCATGTGTGTTCTTGTGTGTCCATGGGCATGGCTACTCCTCCTCCTGCTCCTGCTCAACCTGCGACTGGCAAGTCATTAGTGTAAACAGTATGGATGATGCAGACTTGGCAAATGTTTTTAATTCCTTTTTCTCTCATTTTGAAAGGTCTAATTTCTCATGTAATGTTTCTATGCTGAGAGAGTCTCTTGTTCCTCAAAATGATATTGTAATATCCTGGGAACGTGTCACAAATCTATTTAAGAGGGTTAACAGAAGAAAGGCTGCTGGCCCTTACACCATCTGTGGACGCACATTGTGTCACTGTGCTGACCAGTTCAGTGAGGTCTTCCAGATGTGTGCCAAGTGTGGCCAGATACCAACTATATGGAAAACATCCACTATAATACCTGTCCCAAAATCAAAAAATCCAAGAGGACTTAATGAGGTTAGACCGATTGCACTCACGTCCCTTGTGATGAAAAACTTTGAGAAAATTTTAAAAGATAAAGTTGTCTCCTTAATCGGTGGCAAACTAGATCCACTGCAGTTTGCTTATCAAGCTGGTAAAGGTGTGGAAGATGCAAAGCTTTTCATTTTAGACAGTGTTCAAGCACCTTGAAAAACCTAAATCTCACGTGAGATTTTTAATTGCTGATTTTTCTTCAGCTTTTAACAAGATGCAGCCTCATATTTTGATTGGACACATGTTCAATGTCATCATCTCAAACACAGGCTCTCCTCAGGGCTGTGTCCTTTCCCCTCTGCTTTTATTAAGTACACAGACTGCCTTTGTCAAATGATAGCTTCCTTGACCTTCCTTGACCTTAATGTGACAAAGACTAAGGAATTAATCATTGGTTTAAGGAAAAACAGCAGCAAACCGACAGGTAGCATAATATATGGTGAAGACGTCCAAATTGTAGATACATACAAGTATCTTGGAACAGTGTTTGACTCACATTCAAGTTTGATGCAAACACAGAGCTGATTACCATGAGAGGACAACAGAGAATCCATCTGATGCGAAAGCTGAACTCTTTTAGTGTCTTTGATAACATTTTATGTAACTTCTTTCAATCTTTTATTGAAAGTCTTTTAACATTTTCTTTCATATGCTCTTTCAATGGACTGTCTGTGAAGGACAAGAATAGTAGAAACAGCATTGTTAGAGTCTGTGTCAAGATCATCGGAGTCCAGCAGAAAGACCTGTACTCCCTCTGGAAGAGACATGAGGTCCAGAAATGAAATGGCATCATTAGTCATTCTGACCATGTTCTTTCTGGTCAATTCTCTTAAATGCGCGCCCTAGGAAAACTAACCGTTATTCAAATTCTTTCATTCCTTCTGCTATCAGGCTGCTAAATGCTGACAACAGTAAGTGGAATATGAACCGGTCCCTGTAAATGTGTAAATTGTAAACTGTACCATTTGTTGACCTGTCGTCACTGACATGTTGATTTGTATGTAATGCTGCTGCTTGACCGAGTTGTATTTATTTTATTTTATTTTATTTTATTTTATTTTATTTTATTTTATTTTATTTTACTTTATCTTGCCTGTGAGCTGGGTAGGCTGTAAAACTGAATTGCCCTTCTGGGATAAAAAAAGTTGTCTGAATCTGAATCGGAAACTGGCACACCTGCTCATCATTACCTCATCAATTTGACAGTATATCTACGCCGGCTCTCCTTCCAGTCTTCACCAGATCGTTCCGTCACCCATAGTGGTAGTTAGATGCTCAGGCCAACTTTCCAGTGGGCTTTTGCTCTTAAAGTATTTTCGCTGTTCTAACCGTTTGTCTCCCTGTGCTCCAGAACTCGTCCTCATGTGCCAGCCAGCTTGCTCCATTCAACAGTTATTTGTCTGCCTGCCAAGACCCTTCTACAGCCATACTTACCACACAGCCCTCCATCTACCTGCGCACTGCTCTACTCCCCTCCAAGCACTTGTCTACTTGCCCACTCTCCACTGCCATCTCAAGCTCCACTGCTCAGCCACAAGTTCACTCACGCCCTCTGCTCAAACCCACAAGTTAAAGCAAAAAGTGCAGAAATTTGAAAGGATACAGTGTTCCACCAAACTGGAAGAATCATGCTTAGTCTGGCAAGATAGTCTTAAAACACATAGGATGGCCCTCTGTAATGCTAGAAATGCCTATTACTCATCATTAATAGAGGAGAATAAAAACAGCCCTAGGTTCCTTTTTTCAGCACTTTGGCCAGGCTGACAAAGAGTCATAACTCTATTGATCCATGTATTCCTATAGCTCTCTGTAGTAATAACTACATGAGCTTCTTTAATAATAAAATTATTACTTATTACTGTTATTATAACTATTAAAGAAAAGATTCATCACCTCCTGCCCTCAACAGACACTGATTTATCACCAAACACAGGAATCTTAGGAACAGCTGTAAAACCTGATATATATTAACTTCAATGATTTCTTTATCTTAACTATCAACCCAGCCTCTCAGGTGTTTTAGCCAACTATAGACCTATATCTAACCTTTCTTTTCTTTAAGATCCTTGAGAAAGCAGTCTCCAATCAGATGTGTGACTTTCTACATAACAAAAGTTTATTTGAGGATTTTCAATCAGGATTTAGAGCACATCATAACACAGAGACAGCACTGGTGAAAGTTACAAATGACCTCCTTATTGCATTGGACAAAGGATTTCTCTCTGTACTTGTCTTGTTAGATCTTAGTGCTGCATTTAACACCATTGACCATTGCATCCTATTACAGAAACTGGAATATTTAATTGGCATTAAAAGAACTGCATTAAGCTGGTTTAAATCCAGTTTATCAGATCAATTTCAGTTTGTACATGTTAATGATGAATCCTCCATACACATAAAAGTTAGACACAAGGTTCCACAAGATTCTGTACCTGACCCAATACTATTCATCTTATTTATGCTCACTTTAGGTAATATTATTAGGAAACACTTACACATAAATTTTCACTTGTTATGCATATGGCTCTAATAAACAGTGAAATGTGTGAAATGTGCTCTCCACACAAGAAGGAGGGTAGGAAGGAAGGACAGAAGTAAAATGTATGGTTGCAGTACAGAAAAGAGAAGGATGAAAAAACTAGAAAAAACAGTACTGTAAGATTGAAGGACGGACAGAAAGAAGGAAAAGCAAAAACGGAAAGGAAAAAACAACCTTTAAAAATCTCCAAAACCTGTTGGATAATATCTAAAGGTCATTATTTTACTGAGCTGAAACAACGCTGTTATTCAAAGTAAAAAAAAAAATCATGGTGAATGTAAAATTGCAATCTGCAGTTACCAGATAAATGTAGTTGAGAGAAAAGACAATTTTTCCCTCTGAGATGTAGCAAAGGAAATGTATGTATTCATGTATGTCAACCAAAATGAAACTACTCAACATACTAGAACCATTAGTTAGTTATTAGTTGAGCAAATGTGTGCAGTTATTGTCCATTTCTAGTTCTCATACCTTTACCACTTTGATGCCTTGGATTTCGCTGAGTCTGAACTTGTACCCGTGGTCATGTTGTTCATTGATGTGATGCATTGCCAGACGTGCTGCTGCAGCACCACTATCTTCACTGCACGTTACCAGCTCCAAAGCTGGAGCAGCGCTGCAAAGTAGCACCACTGAGGACAGCAGCACCAAGATGGAAAATCCCTTCATGGTGCAGAGAAGAGAGACAGTGCAGACCGCTGCAGCTGGGGACGTTATATAGACACAAACAGGTTAGCAGCCTTGAGAGGGAGGGAGAGAGAGTGACAAACAGGAGAAGAAATGACAGATAAATGAGATAAGAGACAGATAAGAGGTATAGAAGAAGGACAGGGCCACAGGGCTGCCAAATCAAAGAACAAACAGAGACTTTAACCAGAGCAGAGCAACTTATTCTCAAATATCTACTGCAACACTCAGTTTCATCATGGTTTTAATACTGTCAACCATTTGCCACTGCCGCTGTACAGGTATTTCTACTGAAGCAAATTTAATTAGAGGAACTGTCAGTTGCATCACAGCTTCACAACATTTCATGTTTAACATACACTACATCAGTACAACAGTACAATGAATGAGAATCTTTTTGGCTAATGCAAAGGATGGGACATGAGTGCAAAATCTTAAAAAGTATTTCTGGATTTGGTTGCATTGAATTGCATTTGTGATATGGAGGCTTGGGGGGTTGTGCTGTGATCTCCAGCATACACTTGGACAGTTTGCAGCCAAGTGTGAAGCAGCTGAGATGAGAGTCTGTATCTCCAAATGCATTATCTCATTCTGTCAGAAAACGGTGGTTGCTCACTCTGGATTGGAAGTGAGATTCTGCCCCATGGGAGATAAAAGGGGTCTTATTCATGAGTATGAATAAGATGGAACTAAGGTTTAGATTCCATTGCAGGGGGTTTAGGCTCAACTTAGAGACAGGGTTAAGACATCCAGAAGGAGCCTGGAGTAGAATCACTGCTCTTTAGGGTCAAACTGAGCCAGATAAGGTGGTTCAGGTATCTGATCCCTGTGGAGGTTTACAGGGCATGTCCAACTGGGAAACCACATTTTGTGATCCCTCAAGAGAGGTCGAGGATGGAGGATGAGGGTGGGTACATGGATATGTGGGTTTTCTTGCTTAGGATGTGTTCAGATAGACAACAGCACTGCCCGGAGAAATGCAGCCCCCTCATTCATTTTAATGAGACTACTGTATTGGCACAGCGGGGATGTTGACACAGTGGGCTGCAGCATAATTTAATTAGAAGAGACTTCACCACATAAGTATGAGATGAACACGATTTATTAATAAAGTTTTGGCACAGACTTAGACTCCATGAATGAAGAAATTGTCCTCCCAAGAAAAGAAAAACAACAGTAGGTCATAATGTCAGTCACCCAAAAACAACATAGTTATATTCGAGTGACAGATGCCATCTAGCGGTTCAGATGAGGTGTATATATATGTGGACAGATTTCCTCATTTAGAGGAGGAGGGGTGAATGGAGGCATAAACCTAACAGTGGACTTTGCAACAGGTGACTGCTGTTTGTTTCCTGTTTCCAACCTTGAGTTAGGACAGTTTTTTCAAAACTGTAACTACAATCGTCCCCTAACCTTAATCCCATGGTTATTATTGTAGCCATGCCGATGAAGGTGGCCTAACTTTAAGGAAGTAGTAACTTTAACCCACACCACGTTTCTCTAACGTTAACAAAGTGATCATTTTAACCCAAACCATGATCTGTCCCTAAACTTAACCAAGTGGTTTACCATTATGTATCATTCTGGAGTCACATGGTCAAATGATGTATTTTATTGTTTAATTTGGAGGACTTGTTGTGAATGGCATGATTGAGGCTGAGGCAGATCCTAGCAGAGTGCTCTGCTCTGGTGGTAACTGGAGTTGGGGTGGTGGTGGGTGCCTGTAAAACGAGTAAGACAATGCGTAAAAGGATGATTTATGAATGAGAAGAAGCACAAGAGAAAGTTTGAACACCTGCAGTGACTGGATGAATGACATGAAGCAGGAGGTAGGTGGAGAGAGGAAAGGCTGGACCAGAGAACAAGGTACGAATGAACATGACAACAGACAGCCGGAATGACTGCTTGTGGAGAAAATGTATGTTTCATGCTTTGGTAGGACTGTTGACCTATGGCTGCCAAGAATTGTGGACTGGCGATTCCTGCTATGTTGCACAAGCACAGACATTAACATGTTATATGACACACATCATACAAACATTTTCAATGTATCCACACATGGCCCAAATTTTCATGTGCAGACAAACCAGGCAGACCAAATGGTCAGTTTGTGGATGATGAGAACTAGTTGGTATGATCAAATTAAAAGTGTTTATAGTTGTTCCAAATGTGAAAAGTCGGCCATCATACGGAGGAGAGAGATTTCATTTAAATAGATATAATTTAAATATGGGGATAATGGCGCATATTGTCAGACAGTCTCTCCTGGAAGACATTAATAGTGATGCACTCAGTTGTTGAAAGTTACAGACATAGTCATGTCGAGAATGAAAAAGCACTATGAAAACGAGCTAGAGAGAGAGGGTTAAATCCACACATCTGACCAATCATGATGTGAAGTGGGTGTGAATGTCGGCTCGTCAGTTTTGGAAAGTTACAGAAATGGTCGAACACAGCACCCGCCTAAAACTAACTTCGGAAATGACTTTTCACAGAGCATACTGTCCCCTTAGGTCAACCACCATATAAAGATGATGTTTATTATAAATTGTTTATAGTACATATTTAGGAGACAGAACCGCATCTGCATTCACTGTAGAGGGACTGAGTGGGGGGGCAGTGGTTGCCTACAGTTTAGAAAAGCAAGGTTGAAAGTTGCTGGTGCCTGTGCTAGTTCAGTCCCCAGATTTGCAGGATAACTTGTGATGGGGAAGGTGAAAGAGCAGTGCTAGCTCCTCCCTCATTACCTCCAGTGGAGCAGTTGGTGGTGGTTATGATTCTCTCTTGATTCTCGATGCTCTCTTGATTCTTCCTGACCCAGAGCTTTGAGACTATAGAATTAAATCCCTGTATCGATCGAGAGGTCAAACCTGTCTCCATCATCATCATCACTGAATCATTTCAGACTGTCAAAGAAAGGGAATCATTATCTCTCTTTTAATTCAGATGTAGGACGGTGCCGGTGAGGATGGTTACCATCCTTCGACCTCCCCCAAAATTACAGTTTTGTGTATTTTTTAATACTTTGTATGTCTTTTTTGTTTTTTTGCTTTTCCTGCAGGGACTACGGTCAGGCTGAGAAAACAGGAAAACCGGCCACTTCTCCTGAATATTCTTCTGGCTAATGTTCAGTCACTGGATAATATACTGGGGCAGACTGGCATTTCAGCATGAAAGCAAGAACTGTAACATGATGGTTTTCACAGAGACCTGGCTGGACTCAGCGACCCCTGACCATGCTGTTACACTTGCGGGACGTTCCATCTACCGGCAGGATTGGACAAGAGTTGGGGAAGAGCAAAGGAGGAGGTGTGTGCTTTATGGTAAACAATTTATGGTGCACAGATGTGGAAGTTGTTTCTTCAAGTTGCTGTCCTAATCTGAAGCACCTCATGATTAAGTGCCATCCCTTCTACCTTCTGAGAGAGTTTACATTGGTCCTGCTCACGGCTGTACACATCCTGCCACAAGCTGACACTGCATAGGAGGAGCTGTATGTGGTCATCAGCGGGCAGGATATTCCACATCCAGAGGCTGCATTTATTGTAGATGGAGACTTTAACCGTGTCAATCTGAGGAAAGTCCTGCTACACTATAACAGTGCAGCCATGCTGCATCATGTTTACACTCCATACTGGGAAGCATAACAAAGCCCTCATCCAACTGCCATTCAGCAAATCGGACCATGCCTCCATCCTGCTTCTCCCCACCTACAGGCAGAGACTGAATCAAGAGAGACCAATCACCAAAAACATACAATGATGGACAAGTGAAGCAGTTTCACGGAGGCAGTCATATGCTATATCAGTAAATGCATTAATTATGTGGTGCCTAGGATTACTATGTGGAAGTTCCCAAATCAAAAATCTTGGATTAACCTTGGCGAGGTTTGTACTGCCCTCGACACAAGCATGGATGCTCACAAAAATGGAGATTTGGTGAACTAAGCACATTGAGTTTACTCCTATATAAATCCGCTTAAGGCTCCTGGCCCAGATGGCATTCCTGGTTGAGTCCTCAAAGTGCATGCAAATGAACTGGCAGATGTCTTCACAGATATTTTCAACCTCTCCTTGGCCCAGTCTGTGGTCCCCAAATGTTTGAAGAAGCTGCCTGCCTTAATGACTATTGCCCAGTAGCACAACCACCATCATTATGAAGTGCTTTCAGCCACTAGTCAAAGCCCTCATCATTTCCTCCCTATCAGACTCATTGGACCCCCTATAGTTTGCATACAAGCAGAACAGGTCCAGGCATGATGCCATCACACTCACCCTCCACACTGACTTCACCCACCTTGAGCAGAGGGACACATTTAAGAATGCTGTTTGTGGACATTTCACATTATGTTCAACATAATGTTCAACATTTAACATTATTTTGCCCTCTCCGCTGGTCATCAAGCTCAGGGACCTTGGACTCAGCAGTGCCCTATGCAGCTGGATCCTGGATTTCCTGACAAACAGGTCCCAGAGGGTTAGGCTTGGTGACATCACTTCTTCCACGTCATGATCAGCATTGGAGTCCGGTATGCCCTCTTCACCAATGACTGTGTGGCAACACACTGCTCCAACACTGTCATCGGCCCAGCTCATACTGAGTCAACCAGCACCTCTCTTCCTATTTTTCAACTAATCTCTTGAGTAGAGAGAAGAGCCTGTCCATTCTCTCTCTGCTCTCCTATGCTCTCTTCTCCTCTGCCTTTTTCTGCAACCTCATATCTTCCTTCATGAGCTGAAAAAGCTCACCAAAGCTTCACTAACACTTTTTTCTCAAAAAAAAAAACCCTCAATCACAGAGATGTAGTACATTATGTTACTGAGTCTATAATGTAGCTGTAATAGAAATCCAAACTGTTATGTAGCTTAATAAAACAAAATTTAATATAGATTGATCTGTTCATTTTAGTAAATGGTAAATGGACTGTACTTGTATAGCGCCTTTCTAGTCTTCCAACCACTCAAAGCGCGTTTTACACTACGAATCACATTCACCCATTCACACACATTCATACGCTGAATGGGTACAGGGGCTACCATGCAAGGTCCCAACCTGCCCATCAGAGGAAGCTAAGCATTCACACACATTCATAGACTGATGGCACAGCCATCAGGAGCAATTTTGGGGTTAAGTATCTTGCCCAAGGACACATCGGCATGTGGACTGGAGGAGCCGGGAATCGAACCACCGATCTTCCGATTAGTGGACGACCCGCTCTACCTCCTGAGCCACAGCCGCCATTTATATATAGTACATTTATATTTATTGAAATGGGGTGTTATTTGTCGAGCCGCAGAGGCAGCGCTGTTGTTCTGTCCAGTAAAAGCATGAAGCTTCACTTTACATTCTGACAAACTAATGTGGCAGTTACAATTGTTAGATTTCATCTGTGAGACCAACATTTATCTTCCAAAAGGAATTATATCATATATCAAAATGCTGCGGAGACATTAGACCCAGTGGTAAATTACCAAAGAGCTTCACATATAGTTCATCAGATCATATTCTCCCTGCAATGACGACGAACATTGCCTGGCCGATCATGCCAGGAGTTAGGCTGCTAGCAGCTGAGATGACCGGCTGGCCTCACCCGACCAGTGGCACCTCACATCTCTGAAAATGCTGGAGCAAATATCCAAACATGCATTATTTGGATAAACTGACCACATAATGAGACTCTAAATGGTTACTTTCTCACCTGAAAAAATATGAAAACTCAATAAAGTGACATATCAACAGTCCCACAGTGAAAATTACAACAGCTTACCCTGGATTGCTGCCCATTGGTGTGAAAATGCATTCTGGGATGGGTTGGGTCATGAAGGATACATCTGTTGGCTCCTCTAAATTCAGGAAAAGAAGGCTGCATTTCCCAGCCACATTTGAGGGAGCCTTTGAAATGGGACTGCCTTGGTCACAGCACTGTGACGCATTCGGTCTTCAAATGCAGCCTTTGAAGGATGTGGCCCCTGAATTGAGACACAGCTACAGTCTCTCTCTCTCTCTCTCTCTCTCTTTCTCTCTCTCTCTCTTTTCCGTTCACACAGACTTACTCATCCCCCACCAAACACACACACTCTTCCCAGCTATACAATATTTAGGGCCCAAGCATGACCATTGGGTTCCTGGCACTGAGAGTGCAAAGAACCTATTATTTCTGTAAAGACTATAATTAGGGCCCGAGCACAAAGTGCTGCGAGGACCCTATTGTAATTCGAAAGAATATTATTAGGGCCCGAGCACTGAGTGGTATGAAGGCCCTATTGTTTTTCGATTATTATTATTATTATTATTATTATTATTATTATTATTATTATTATTATTAATAATAATGTGTTCGAACTAATAAATTCTTTAATTAGTATCAAAATTGGGCTTGGGAATGGCATTTTGGCTCGTAAGTGCCCCCTAATTACTTTTCGCATTTTCGAGGTGCTAGGGGTGCTCAAAAACTCACAAAACTTTGCACATGCAAGTGGTGTAATTTGATGTCAGATACGGGGCTTTGACATGGGTGTGAAAAAATGGGTCAAGGGTGCCCCCTAGAAAATTTCAAAGTCAAAGCCCCCACCTTTAATTCTGACTTAGATTTATGAAATTTGGTACGCAGATGTATCATCTCCAGACTTAAAATAAAAGTCTCTTGGAGCCATACAGTAAGTCCAACAGGAAGTCAGCCAGCACAGTGAAGCCATTGACAGGTTTTGTATTTTAACGAACTCCTCTTAGAAATTTGACCCAAGAGACTTCAAATTTGGTAGGTTACATCTAAAGACCTTTGCAATGCTAAATTGCAAAGCTTTTTTGTTTTCATGGAATACCCTTGGCAATTTTGCCCACAAGAAGTTGTTGTAACTCAGCTTTACATTGTCCAGTCTGCCCCAAATTTCTCATGTTTGAGTCCAGGCCTGACTCTTCATAGCGCCACCTACTGACAATAGGAAATCAGCCTTATTTGACAAACATTATCTGATTTACATGGTGTGGTCTACATATGATATACAGCAACATGATGTATAATTAGTGGGTGTTCTCTAGCACCACACGTGGACACAGGAAGTGATAGTTATCTCCTACAAGTAATGTCCAATATTCGTGAAAATGTCTATCCATGTCAGTTGACTTCTGGTAAATGTATTGCCGCATTAATATTTCACTTAAGTAGTATAGCGTTCATGCAACAGGAGGACCTACATGACACATAGTTCATCAAATGTACAAACGTTTTCTAATAAGTCCTATCCAGCACCACATACTGCACGCCAGAAATAATATTTTACCCATTCACACAGTGTCCAATAATCCTGACAATTCAGAGCCCTGTCAACTGACCTCCAGTATTGATACCACGGCTGCCACTCCATCCGACGCGGATGAGGTGCGAGGGCCTGTTCATCATTGCTAGTCAGCCATTTTGAATCTACTTTGCATTTTTTTTCGCAAAGTGAAGCCATTGACAGGTGTTGTATTTTAACAAACTCCTCCAAGAGATTTAACCCAAGCAACTTCAAATGACATCTAAAGATGCCCCAAAGATTTACATTATCCAGTTTGCCCCAAGTTTCTCATGCTTAATAAGAGTCCAGACTTGAACACATCAACATGTCAATATTGAGTCATATTCAGAGTGCCAGTTACTGACAACAGGAAGTTGGCCTTATGTGACAAAAATCATCTGATTTACATGAAATTTACGTGGTGTGGTCTACACATGATATACAGCAATATGATGTTTAATTAGTGGGTGTTTGCTTGCTCCACATAGTGAACACAGGAAGTGATAATTATCTCCTTCATGCAATGTCAATATTCATGAAAATATATACCCATGTCAGTTGTCCTCTGGTAAATGTAATGCTGCATTAATATTTCATTTATGTAGTATTGCCTCTGGGCAACAGGAAGTGAAGCCTAAATGACACATAGTTCATCTAATGTATACACAATATTTAATGGGTCATGTCCAGCCCCACATACTGCACACAGGAAATAATATTTCACACATTCACACAATGTCCGATAATCCTGTCAATTCAGAGCCATGTCAAAAGACCTCCAAAAGTGATACCACGGCTGCCGCTCCCTCTGAAAGACACGAGGTGCAATTCATTGCTGCTTGCAGCTTTAATTATTATTAGGGCACGGAGCACGGAAGTGCCAGGGGCTCAACGGTCCCTGGTCCCTGTACTGAATGGTTATAACTTTAAAAGGTGATACTTATTCTTCAGTCTGCACTTCAGCAGCTTTGAAAACTTGTTTCACAGACAACTGCTAAAAGTAAGCTGTACAGGCTCTTTCCACACCCGTAACGTGAACACACTGAATTTCAAAATGCAGTATGTCAAGGTTAGGAGTTGTACCATGAGACTGAAAGATAAACAGTGACTCAGTGATGGGATGATATGAGAATCAGGCTGACAGATTTAATGATTAACCAAGAGTGGGTCACACATTTTTCAGTCAGTCATTATGGTCTCAATTGCTAAATATAGGCCCTCTAATAAGTGTGTAAGTGGTCATTTTAGAAATTATTGCTCTTTGAGGATTTGAGGACTTATAGTAGCTCTGATGTCTGCCGTGTGGGCATTGATTGACGACTGATTGACAGTTGGCTCACCTGTCGCTCTCCCCGACTGCAGGACTCACACTGAGTCAAGACTACTGTTGCAATATTTCACTAAGTTTAATGTTACTTGATTATGATACCTGCCCTGTTAACACAATTTAGCTAATGTTAGCCCAAGTGTGCAGCACTCAGAGTTCCCAGTAAGCTAGCATTAGCTTGGTTCTGCGGAAGTGGGGTGTGTTTCCAGAGCATGAAAAGCAACATCTTGCATGCCTTCTTTGAGAGGTGCTGGCCAAACAGAAAAGATGGCACTGACCATATGCTGTAACTCTGGGCTTTAAAACTGGCTCCAATGTACACAAATGGGTGAAATCACACCTCACTATGTGCATCTCTATATACAGTCTATGGGTGCATCCCAAGTCTCTGAAATTGCATCATCGTTTCCCTCACTTGTATCTTTTCCTTGCGTCTTAGTCCCTCCCACCGTGGATGCATGGAGAGACACAAGGGAACCAAGTGGGGAGAGAAGAAACAAGGACATTTGTTTTAGGGACATGAGACATTCTTTCCTCTTAAGTGTCACGTGAGGCAACGTCTGTTTCTGATGACGGCGGCAGCTGATCACAACCGAATCAGCTGTCAGTCGTTTTTAACAGCTGTGGAAACTTCTGATGGAGTTTGTGTCTGCACACATGTGCACTGTGATAATACTAATAAAGGTGCACAGTTATCACTGCCAGCAGCTGTTTCCTCTCTGCAGCGTGTTACCTGTTTAACAAACACCTAAATAAAAAACAAACATACATAAAAACCTGTATTCTGTATTTACAATGTGTACTGTGTCCTGCTCAGAGGCACAGGAACCATTTCTACTCTCAGAATGAGTTTATACTATTTATTGATTATTTGCATCTGTATTTTTTGATATATAATATCTGAATTCATTATTTAGATCCAGATCCAGAATATGATCAGAGTGTCTTTTGAACACTGGAAAATATTTATTTGGCTAAATGTTTCAGGAAAAATGGAAATGATGTAACTCATATGAAAACCCGACGCTCAGGAATTTTCAGCCTCACATGTGACTGAATGGAAATGATGATAAATGATATAAAATATAAATGTGTTTAACTGTTATTATGGATCAAATTAAAGTAGGATGATCAGCATGTAAGTTCAGTAAATTAAACTCTGATGACATTTGAATCGCTCCCATCACAACCTTTCTTCCCACATTGTGGTTGTGTTAATGGTATGTGTACCATTAACACAACCATGTAAGCACTAAATTTCAATATTTTTGCTCTCATAGTCCAATCCGAGGAGATGAATAAAGCTCTGATTGACTGTAATCATATGGGAGGAGGAATAACAGCATGACAGTTCTGCAGCTTGAAAGCTTCACACACACACACGCACACACGCACACACACATTCTCACATTCTCACATTACTATTCACTGTCCACAAAATCCTCGTTAAGTGAAGTGAGTGTAACACAAAACTGAGGAACTGCACGTCAACCCACACAGTAGGAACATCAATGCACTTACAAGCAAGAGATCCTGGTTTGTTTTTTCAGGATAAGGGATTAAAGATTACATGCAGAATGATGACATTCTGCATGAAGAACAAACAGCAGCCAGCCAGCATGTTTGAAGTTAAAAAGCAACTATGTTAAAGAGTAACTTGCAGGTTGGAGACCCCAGTGAATATAATAAAATTATGTGGAAACTAGATTTTACTTCTCCATCTAAAAAAGCCAAACCAGAAGTGACGTAACAAAAGGGAGAGCTGTGAATTTGAACAATAAAAAATGAATGGATCTCAGGGTTAACTTTGACACTTAAGATGTTGAAAATGTTTATTCATACACATATGATGGACCACAGCCTTATAATTATGAGCCTGCTAGACATCCACGAGACCAGGAATAGACCAGGGTTAGAAGAAATAATGGTCAGAGGAGAGAAATTGAGTTATGGTGCAAGGAGAAGCAGTGGAGAACTGGGCAGATGTCTTGTTGAGTGACCAACGTTAGCTTATAGATACAAATATAGATGTATTTATCTATGGGCATTAGCTATAATATCTAACTCTGTGTTCACATCACAACATTGTAAGTTTGCTATAATGTATCAGGCTGTAACAAAACTAGTATATGTATCTAATACCGACAAGAGCATTAATACTTACCCTTAATAGAAACTAACGCGCAAGTATCAGCTTGTATCAGTTGTATCTTACACTGTATAATATCTCCACACTGTTTTTAATAGGATTACAGAGGGCGTTACAAAGGGTTTCAATTGTCTCATTTAGGTGACAATTAATAAAAAATGATCACAATAACAACCAAGTGTTTTGGAGGTATTAAAACGTTTCATGTTGTAAAGAGCAGCTTCATAATTATCGGATACTGCATCAATGGCTAGGCCTGCAGGCATCAGCAGCTAAGAGCACAGATATACTCCCAAGCAGACACGTACACGGACAGCTGTGGACACCACAGATGTGTGGTAGCTCTTTTTATACTACTTTCTGGAATCCATTTGGAGGATGAGTTCCACACATGCGCAGTAGATTGGCATCTACAGAAAGAAGTCCACACAGTCACAACAAATTGGAGGTATGCGGATGTCCATAAAACGCATAGCTCCTGGTCTAAAAAATTAAGCCAGTGCCTTAAACTTGCATTCTTTCTAATGGCCAGCAAGCGGTGACTCTACTGGCTGAAAAGAAGTCCGATTGTATGGAAGTCTATAAGAAAATGACCCTATTTCTCACTTGTTTATGTTCTCAATCGCGTATAAAGTCTTCTTCAATGCATCATGATATTCATTTTGTAAATTATGGCCCCATTTAGAGTGAAACAGATGATAAAGCAGTGTATGCTTTGGGGCGTGGCTATGTTGTGATTGACAAGCTGCTACCACAGTGACAATGTTGATTACATAACATAACCATGGCATAACCCCAGATTCACAGAGTATAGGCATGGCTGCTGCTATTTCACAGTGTGTTTTCAGTTCATAAAAGTTAATTGTAACACTTGTTTGCCTAAAAACTCTTGTTCAGTGTTTGGTTGTGATAAAACACCCTCTAAGGAGTCAGATGTTCAGTTTTTCCAGTGAGTACATTTTGTTTGAATGGTTTTTTGCTAGCGGAAAATAGCATTAGCATTATCATTGTTAACCATAGATTGTAAATGCACCGTGCTAACCAAGCTAGCAGCTAGCGCCATGGTCAGCTCCACCCTTTTGTCCAAATATGGTCACTTCTGGCTCCAAAAATCAAACATGGCGACGGCCAAATCCAAGATGGTGATGGTCAAATCGCTACAGCAAGCCCCCAGGAACAGCACCAGGCTGTGAAGCCAATTTGATTGTTTTATCCCCATTCAAAAATTATCCAGAGGGCTAAATCGGAAGTAGCCGGCTCGGCCGGTGAAAATCACCAGTGCGCTTGCTCCAATGATCCATGGGCCCAATGATCCCGGAAGATCCAGGTAATTTTATACGCAGAAGTTGAACTTTTTAGGCCTGTTTTCCTATAATTTTAATTTTAATTCATCTTAACCCTGTAAAAATTTATGAATTGATCTTAAACATGAATTTTGGAATTTTAGCAGCATTTAGAAAAAAAGTTATTGCTTCTGTTTTATTGTTCATATAATCCTCCTGATGTAATTTGTTTGTAAATATTTTGTTATTTAACGTTATTGCTGCTCATCCTGTTTATAATACTGTTTGTTCTCACTTTTTTTCAAAAAGGTCCTTTTTACCATGTTGCTGAATTTATGATTTTAACCAAAAGTATGAATTCCTGGTTTATAATAACTTTTTTATCCTGTTTTTAATAATGTGGTCATTTTTTAAAAATGTATTATTTGAGTCATTTTAACCCTGTTTCTGAATGTATAAATTTAACCATGTCATGGATTTCCATTTTTTTAACGGGATTTAGAATTTTTGAGTTTTATACCATATTCATAAATATTTGAAGGTTATTAACATTTTGAGTTTTAGGTTTGCCCCTACTGGTTTAATTTTTGTTGCTTTTATTTATTATCCAGCTGCACTGTGCCCCGAACTTGAAGGTGAGTAAAAAAATTTAAATATGCTGTAATAAAATCCATCTCAGGTTTACTAAACACCATAAAATTAATTTGGTACAGTAGCTCTGGAGGGACAGAGGAGAGATTGTTTATAAAACTGCTGGCCTCCTATAGTTCATCTTTAATTCAGCCCATTAAATTAAAAAGCAATATTAAAATAGCAGTTTTAAAAAACTAAATAAAATATAAAAAGAGAAGCAATTTCATTAAACTAGGAATATATAAGAACTGTAAGTCAAAATAAATGCTAAAATCATTTAAAACACAAACAAAAAAGAGATCACACCGTGGGTTAGTATTAAAAAATAAATATAAGTGCTAGGAGTAAATATTTAGTTATTTCAACCTCACTTAAAACTGTCGTGGATTGGTAAATTTATACCATGGGGAAGGGGATTATTTACATGGGAGATAAACTGCTCTAAAAACATTTGCTCCAAGATAATTATGATCTGTTTATTTGAAGGAAGTACTTCCTGCAGGTGAGTATCCTTATTGATAGAGTAATTCATTTCAAAAGAGGGGTTGTGTTTATATCATATGTGTACGCCAACCCTTTCAAGTGCCAAGTTTATGCAGGTTATCACTGTCTAGTTTTATGACTGCTATAAAAAAGTGTACACTAAAATTAAACATCTATGTGCGCAAACAAGAGAACACACATTCAATTATTCAAAAAATATAAGATATTTGTTAGGAGGACAGTGGAGATGGAATATGATGAAAATAAATTGCACTTGGTTTTTCTGTAGGCTATTTATATGATAACTTGTGTGCACTGTTATAAGAATGCAGAACAAAAATCCGGAATTATTTTGGTTTGATGAAAATGAGAGGTTGGACTGAGTGGCAAAGTATGGAATAGTTTTATTTCTAAAACTTGGAAAATTAGGCAAACTAGACTGAATAACACACATACAATATGAGATCAGTTTATTTGATGCATTTTAAGTATGTAGGCATACAAAATATACTATTCGTGTTCTCCTATAATTTGTATTTTTGGCCTCACACCTATTTACATGGAAATTGATTGTCTGCCTTGTAAGCCTGTTTGGGCTGGTCATCCATTGATGCAAGATATTCCATTGATATCAGAATACAGTAGATTTTTGTTGTTGGACATAATTTAGTCAATATATTTTAGCGTTATTTAATTGTACATATTTTCCAATATAATGTTATGATGGTCGTGCCAGCAGTACAACGAGCAAAAATCTAAGTGTATCTTTGTAAATCTATGATCACAAAAAAGTAAAAAAATCATCTCTGTTTATGTTCTGTTTGGAATACTAAAAGAAAACTCTAAATTGAATTATCAGCTATATATTACAAATCCTTTAATTTTACTGGCTAAATGCCATATTCATAAAACCAAATTTACAGGTAAAAAGCCAAACTTCTTGGTTAACTTCTTTTAACTTGGTTAACTTCTTTTGTTACTTCTGCAAATCGTAAGATGAATATTTTTTATATTTTTTATATGATCATTTTGTGGATCATTGTAAGCATTGCCTCATCTGTACACCACTGCCATCTTCAAAGTTTGATCTGTGCTGTATTTAGATGACTTTACAACTTCAAACCATGCCACCGAGCAAACTGATTTATTTGGCCATTGACTTACAAATAAATACTTGACAGATCAAATAGTTATTTAAAATGTGTGACTCTCTTCTCAGTCATCATCTTCCTCCTCTTCTTCGTCTGTGTCCATCATCTCCCCCTGGGCAGCTTGCTGCTCCTCTAAAGCTTCTTGCAGTGCCTGCTCCTCCTCCAGCGTTGGGTCCAGGGCCTCTGTGATTTCTGGTCCACTGGGACACTCCTTCTGTGGTAGCGGGGGGACTGGTGGGCTGTACCCTTCCCCTGAATACTTCAGACCCCATCCAACATATATGTTCTCAAAATTCCTAAAGGAAGAGACAGCACATGGTTGTTTGTAAATTGCAACCTTGCCTTCAGTATACTGTGAGAAATCAAACAAAGGGAGTCAGAATGTTCTGTTTTTTTCACATACTTTCCACAAGCATATGCACATGCTCCTGGCCAGAGGTTGGAACGCAGCACAGCTACTGCATGCTGAGAGGTGAGAGCGGAGGAAATCTTGGAGCTCCAGGGAGGGGTGTTGAACAATTCTGAGGCACAAACACTAAAAACAGTTAGATGCCTCCAAGAACATAGGTTTGGTTTCAGAAGTGGAGGGGATACAATAAAGTCATAAGTTCATCAACCAAAAAAAGTTAGTGTGTCAATGCTATAAAAGTGTTCAAACAAAAATTACCAGTAATGTCAATTGTTGCATTATTCAGTGCACTAACCCTACCTAAAATTTCATTTATTTTCACTGGTACAGAGCTGATGTTTTATAATAGATTATATTGTATTTTTACCATTACCACAAAGAGTGATGTCCTTTGCTTTCAGACAGCAAGCAGTTGCTGTAGCTGCCATTGTCTCTTAATATAAACACAACAGCAGCAAGTAGCTGCCATTTCTGTGTTAATTCTATTGTTGCATGTGTTACCTTAGTGGAAAATCAATGGTACTTGCCTCTGTCAGCTAATAAGAGAGCCAGCGGAAATCTACTGACTAGTTATCGGCACAGAGGAAGTGCTGAGGGCAATCAGCCCTACCAGTTAAATATAACTGATTAACAACCAGAATGTATGCAGCAACTAGTATGAACCAGGCCATTCTATTGGTAAACTGTAGCTAACTAAGCAGGAAGTGTTTCCTTCATCTTGTTTTCATGATGGTATAATAGCCAGCATCCTGAAGATGGTGGCCAAAGAACACAATGCTGTAGTGTCCTTCTCTTCATGCTACATGAAGTAAGAGATTTGATACATCAGTCAAAAGAATTTCCATGACAGCTGTCTGAGTTGATGATGGCTGAACTTTGAGCTTGCTGTGTGACCACTGCAACCACAGAAACCACATGGAGGAGCAGCACAGGAGATAATTTTATGGCTATCTGAGTTCCCTCAATTCAACACCTCATCATCAGCACAGAACCAACAGATCATTGAAAAGAAACGGTCAGCTTCAACAACAGTCTAATTATCAGCCCTGGGCCAATAAACAATGTGTACGATTATAGTCAAACCTGCTATATTAATCATGTAATAATGCTAACCATTCCCTCTATTTTAAGCTCTATTGGGCTGTGTGATGTGAACAGAGTAGCTGGACAGCTGCCTGTAGTGTATTTTAAAAAGTGAGGGAAACATGTCCTCCTATCCCCAGTGAAAATTAAATACTTGTTTACCTTTACTGGTTTCAAACGAAAATGGCCAAAATCAAAGACTGACCTATGTCTTGGGAGAGGGGAGTGAGCAGAGGGGGTCCGACCTCTGGCTCAGGCTCATCCGGCTCCTCTTCCTTTTCCTCAGCCTCTCCTTCCTCATTAGATTCTTCTCCTGGTTTCACAGCCAGGTTCACCCAAGTACAGCGACCCTAAAGGAGTCCATGTTTGCATATTAGAAAAGCTCACCTACTGTACCAACAGAGAAAAGGCTGCTTTGATCAGACCTGTACCTGCTTCAGGATGTGTTGAACATGATGCACCCAGGCAGACAAAGACTCAGCCATTTCAGAGACTGGAACACCCTCAAAGTCAGGATTCACTTCATAGCTGTCCCGTGGTGCCTCCTCTTCCTCATCACCTTCCTCCTCCCCAGCCTGGTAGAAGCCCTGGGGGCTGACTTGAGTGCCAGCAGAGATCCGAGCGATCTGCGCTCTTAAATAGTTGGCTTCATTCCCAGGGAAAGGCGGGTAGCTAACAACTGGAGCATCCAGTCTCCCAGTGAAGAATTTACGGATCTGGCGAGCAACAGTTATCTGGGCAGGACTGACTGAAGGAAGCTTCACCCATGGTAGAGCAGGCTCTTTGCACACATAGTAAAGAAACTTGTTAGCACCTGTTCCTATTGCCTCCTTTGGCACAGCTGGTGGGGGTTTATAGGTCGACTGAGGAAATGGATCCATCTGAAAACAAAGCCACCACAAGATAAGAAAAATCACTCCTAGCCAATTAATTTCTTCTTCTTTAACTTGTAAAGATTAAAGGACACTCTGGAAGAAGCTTTCAAAAATTTAGGAAATAACCCTTATGATGTCATCAAAAACTGTAAAATGGTAAATAGACTGTACTTATATAGTGCCTTTCTAGTCTTCCAACCACTCAAAGTGCTTTTATACTACACCCATTCACCCATTCACACACACATTCATACGCTGAATGGGTACAGGGGCTACCATACAAGGTCCCAACCTGCCCATCAGGGGGAACTAACCATTCACAAACATTCATACACTGATGGCACAGCCATAAAGAGCAATTTGGGGTTCAGTATCTTGCCCAAGCACACTTCGACATGCAGACTGGAGGAGCAGGGAATCGAACCGCCCATCTTCCAATTAGTGGACAACCTCCTGAGCCACAGCCGCTGTAATCAATCAATCAATCTTTATTTATATAGCGCCAAATCACAACAAAAGTCATCTCAAGGCACTTTCCACATAGAGCAGGTCAAGACCGTACTCTTTAATTTACAGAGACCCAACAATTCCCCCATGAGCAAGCACTTGGCGACAGCGGTAAGGAAAAACTCCCCTTTAACGGGTAGAAACCTCAAGCAGAACCCGGCTCTAGGTGGGCGGCCATCTGCTTTGACCGGTTGGGTTGAGAGAGAGAAAGAAAGAGGGAAAGGGGGAGGGGGGACAGAATAACAACAATCATAACAACAACGACACATCAGCAGCTAGGGAAGGATGCCAACAGGACTGTGAAAGACCGCGAAAGCTCAGCCCAGAACCCAGGGTTTCCTGCGAGATGAGAAAGCACAAAAAAAAACTCCGGGGAAGAAGCAAAGTTTGTGACATGCATTGATGTTACATGAATGCATACAGATGGAGAGGAGGAGGAGGAGGAGAGAGGAGCTCAGTGCATCATGTGAAGTCCCCCAGCAGTCTAGGCCTATAGCAGCATAGCTAAGGGCTGATCCAAGGCGAGCCTGGTCGGCCCTAACTATAAGCTTTATCAAAAAGGAAAGTTTTAAGCCTACTACTTTTAAAGACTGTAGGAACCACCAGTAAGCCTGCATTCTGGGAGCGCAGTGTTCTAGTGGGATAATACGGTACTATGAGCTCTTCATGATATGATGGTACCTGACAATTAAGAGCTTTGTAAGTTAGGAGAAGGATTTTAAATTCTATTCTAGATTTTACAGGAAGCCAATGTAGCGAAGCTAAAATGGGAGAAATGTGATCTCTTTTTCTAGTTTTAGGCAGTACACGTGCACCTGCATTCTGGACCAGCTGGAGAGTCTTTAGAGACTTGTTAGGGCAGCCTGATAATAAGGAATCGCACTAATCCAGCCTAGAAGTAACAAATGCGTGTACTAGTTTTTCTGCATCTTTTTGGGACAGGATGTGCCTGATTTTTGAGATATTACTTAAGTGAAAAAAGGCAGTCCTTGAAATTTGATTTATGTGGGAGTTAAAGGACATATCCTGTAAGCATATCCAAACAGTCTACTAAGAGCGTGTTCAGTGATACAGTAGAAGTGCTCAGAAGGTTTTTTAAAAAATGAAATAAGACATCTATGGGTGCTAGCATGGGATTTCTAGGTGTTCCCCACGAGCAACCACTGGCGACAGTGGTGAGGAAAAACTCCCCTTTAACAGGAAGAAACCTCAAGCAGAACCCGACTCTAGGTGGGTGGCTATCTGCTTTGACCGGTTAGGTTGAGAGAGAGAGAGAAGGGGGTGGGGGGGTGGGGACACAGAGAAGCAGAGCGACAACAGCAACAGCAACAACAACAATAGATACATGACTAGCAACAACAAACAGCAGCAACAGCAGGAAGGGCTGCTTCTAGCGCTGGTGCTTGAGCTGACAGCTGGGAACCAGGGGCTGAGTCTTTGTGGCGCTGGGCAGTGGAGACTTTGTGGTGTTGGGCAGCGGAGACTCTGCGGTGCTGGGGAGTGGAGACTCTGTCGAGCTGGGGACTTCAGATGAAGGAGCTGGGCTGGACTGCAGGTAACACTCCAGAAAGGTGTCATATTGGGGATACAGAAGTCTCATCCATGGCCTGTCTGCAAACCACTTGCTCTGGATCCAGACCTCCCTCCACAGCTGAGGCTTGCGCTGAGGAGTTGTGATAAAAAGCACCACTATCTTTTCCAAAAAGAGAAGTTGATATGCTGGGTCCATTCTTGGTTGCCTTGTCCAGTCAACAGTGTCTGTGGGGACTGGGGCTGGACTTGGAGGAGCATGATGAGGCAGGAGGCTAGCCAACTCAGAGGCAGAGGTAGACTAGAGGCTAGCAGTCCCAGGTGCAGGCCAAAGTGAAGAGGAGGCAGGAGTGACAGGCTTGGAGGAAACAAGATAGTATGGCTGCTGGTGGCTGACAGGCTTGGAGGCTTGTCTGGCAAATTGAGGTCTCCCCAGTGCCGTAATATAATATAATATGATGCCATATAACTGAGCCTGACTATCTGAGTGACAGGTTGGTTGTGAACAGATTGGAGTGCAGGCTTGGACACTATAGGAGAGTCAAGTGAGCTGGTCTGCAGGAAATGGTTGAGCTTATCACGGATGACATCCAGGTAGGGAACAAAATGACTTGCCCACGGCCTCTCCTTGAAATACTGCTGCTGTACACAGATCGTCTCCAGGAGCGGTGTACGTTAATGAGAGTGAGAGGCAATGAGTTTTGCCACAGTCCAATCAAACTCAGAAACTTTTTTTAGAAAAAAGTTGTTGCCCTGCTGGGTTCATGACTGGTCGGATCCTTCTGTTATGCAGAGCGGAGTAGGTGGACCCAAATGCATGCGACTTCAGGCTGAGCAAGGCTGAAGAATAACATATTTATTCTGGGCTTGTGAAGGCAAAAACAAAGCTGGCAAGTCAAAAGCAAAACTGAACAACACAGGGCTGAACAAATTGAACAGAGGATCCAACAAAACTGAACTGAAAACCACGATTTAAATACAATCTAAACTGACGAGGGGATGAGGTGCAGGTGGAACAGGAGAACAGTAAAAGAGCTGATTGGCTGAAGAAGACACAGGGCAGGTGTGGAGGGAAAAGCAGGCTGAGGAGTACATGAACACAGGAGGAAAAACACAGGGCAAACAGAAAACCAAAACCCAGAAACACAATGAATACAGTCTAACTAATAAAGGCATCTTAAATGATATCATGCCAGAAGTCTTTAAAGATACAAGTCAAAACAGCTTTCTCCCACCCAGTCCAGTCCAAACAAAAAGGGAGAAAAGTCTGAGGGCCTCTGGAGGACCAGTGGAGAATGGCAGCTAGGGACACAGTCAGACTATGAACAGAACCATTGCAAGAAATGAGAGCAGAAGAGTGGTTGTATTAATGGAATCAATGCTGTGGAAATGAACATTAAATTGAATTTACTAGGTAAACAGGTAAACATGGAGGAAGCATTAAGTTTGAATGAACAGATTAAATAATTGCGCAAAGATTAAAGAAAACATAAATAAAGAAGACTGATTAAAGAAGTACTTTCCACTTCCCCACCTCATTCTCATGAGTCTCAGCCTCTCTCTCCTCTTCCTTGGCTGCTTCCTCTGCATTCTGCTCTTCCTCTTCCTCACCCTCTCTGTACTCAGCTTCAGCAATGATATAGCTGCTCTCTGTGCCCAGAATCTTGCCCCACAGTCGGCAGCGCTGCAGTGCCTGGGACTCAACAAGCTGCTTGAGTGCAAGGAAGACCCTCTGCATCTCCTCTCTGCCCAGACCCACTCCAGCCTGCTCCATGTAGAAGCCAATCTCACTTACATTAGGAAGAGGTGTTTCCACCTGATGGAAGACAGATAAACCATGTTACATAACATAAACCACATATTATTTTAATATATTTTCAGGTGAAAAGGCTTGTAAGGGTCTTATTTACATTATAATGGCTATATTTCCACATGTGACAAGTTTTAGATCTCTGACCAGAGAAAGATCCAGGAAGGCATTCACATCTAACACCAGAGAACAGATTTAATATCAATAAAATGCTGTTGAATGATATGTAACCTGGCTTCATGAGAAATCTACACTTTCAATTCTCAATCTAATGTTGCACAGGTAAGCTGAAATGTCTATGTGCCCTTTCCCCTACAAATCACCAAAACAAATGTGTAAGTTTACATGGCCATTACCAGCTCCTCCTCATGGTCAGCCTCTTCTGGCCGAGAAAACAGCAGGCGCTGATGTTCAGCCAGCCGCTCAGCAGCTGTAGTCTGTGGAAGGTCTCGCAAGGTGCTCCACTTGTCTTCAAATAATCCCCGCTTCACATCATAGCTCATATCCTCAATCACATCTACCACATTCTGTGGATGCTCATCCATGACCTTGATCAGCAACTGGGTGAGGTGGTCATAGCTGTAACATAAAAGAACAACATTACTTCCTTACAGTTGCACCATCCTATGTTCATTTTTAAGAAAATGTCCAACCAGAAATGGAATTCACACATATAATTTCTACAAGGTTGTATAGCTTTAGTGTTTTATTTTGTGAATTTGAACAAATGTCTCCCTTAAGACCAACAGGCAGCTCAACAAACAGTTGCTACTATATATATATATATATACACATATATATGTATGAAACATCAATCGCTATGTTTATTTGTATTTATTATTGTTAAGAACGGATACATACTATAAGCAGAGAATAAGCACATAAGCATAATACCAATTAACCAGTGTAAAGAACAGTCATTATCCTGAGAAGATGGTTAGCAATGGGTACCAGCCATAATGGGACACGCATGTTCTATTTCATAGCTATAAACCAGCATTAATGACTATAAGTAACCAATATCAGTGGAAGTACACCGGTTGTCACCAAATGACATCATCATCTCTAGCTGAGTTGACCCTATTGTCCAAAATCACTGGAGCAGCTGAATATAAACTTCAGACCTGAAAAGTTACTGATGACAATCATCATTTTGTGTATTTCATTTTTTAGTAAAGTGCTGAAATGCTTAGTTGATTAATTTATTAGTCAGACAACAGAAAATAATCACTGACAAGTTTGATAATAAACAAATGATTTCATCATTTAATTTAAGCATTGGTGTCTCTTGTTTCTCACAAGTGAGAATTTTCAGTGTTTCTATATATCATTTTAATTAACATAACACTGAAATATCATTGGGTTTTGGACTGTTGATCAGACAAAAGCTATTTAAAGACCTCACCTTCAGATTAGGAAAAATTGCATTTTATTGGATAAATGGAAAAATTAGCGATGAATCATTCCTTGTAGCCCATCATCATGACTCAATGTTGAATCTTTCAGGCGGCTCTAGAAGTTAATTTACACAGCAAAGTCCAGATAACTGACTAAACCTGTCAATGGCCTATTATCGGTGTAAGGTTACATATCATTTTCTGACTACCGTAAATTGTGACAGTAGGGGGCACTGTTTCATAGGTATCAACTACACAAAAGCCTGTTGTTTAACCTTATTCAGAATACCTGCTGTAACGTCACAATTTCTGACGGCCTGTGTCAAAAATTGCGACCTTCATTCTGCCGTGTGCATCTGTTGACCCTTGATAGATAGCTTACCTGGAAGTTAGGACTTTTTTAATTCCATGTTTTGTGTTACATATCTGATGTAAACACACCGTCAAATTTAAATAACATATTTAATGTAAGGCGTTTATTTCGATATGTTTTTGGAGTGATAATCTCGTGTTTTGTATTTTACTAGTGGGGCTAATGCTATTGCTTTTTGTTTTACAGAACCTTTATTGAAATGTGTGAAAAGTTCATACAAACATAAATGGCATGGTACAATATTAAACACTTATTTTCAAGACAACAGAGAGGCATCATATAACAATCACATATAAGACAGAAGAGAGGAAATAAAAGTTGTTGTTTTGTTTTGTTTTTTAAAAAGGAGAGCAGTCCTAGCGGTTCTCTGCAGGTTTAAGCTCCTCTATTGCTATTGTTTTATGTTACATGCTGTTCTCTTTATATATCCATGCTGTGCCCAAGCACGCTAACTAGCTAACATGTCCTGAAATCCTGAGCTAACGGCATCACGCACGTTACTTACAGGTCCAGGTTGCTTTTGGTGCTGTTTTTCAACATGAAAGCCTTGAAGGAGGCAGCTGCCTGCAGTCTCTGTTGACTGCTGTCCTGTTTTCCATCCTGAGTGTCCATTGTTCTTCACCTTTGTTATTTCTCTTTCTGAACGTTTTTCTTTCAACAGACTGTCAGTTTGAAACAAAAATTGACTAAAGTTAACTAAAAGACGGTCAAAGACGTTTAAAACTTGTAGTTATCTGACATTACCAATGTTATAACAGCGTCACGGGGCAGCGGCAGTGTCGACCCCAACTTGTTGCTATGGTTACAGTAACAGAATGCTAGGGCTGTGGACGCTGGCACGCGCTGATGAAAAAAACGATCAGAAACGGAACTCTAGGTTGATCTCAATCAACAACAACAACAATAACAATAACAATAACAATAATATAATGATAATAATAATAATAATAATAATTTAATCTTCGATTATACAACACGTAGTTCCGACCAAGCAATCTGACTGATCAACTAGACATTTAGAACGTGCTCAAATCAGCATGACAACACACTTAGCCGTGCTCAAATGAAAAAAAGCCTCATCACTAAAAATATTACTCTGCCATTCATTAGAACTACAGACTGTTACGTTGCGCTAACAACAACAGTCACTTCTGGGTAGACGTCTGGTAGTTGATTAGAATTGCGGAGATATGTGAACTTGGCAAACTTGTTTTTTTCTGTTGTCATTTTCAGCTGTAACTAATGTTTGAAGATATATAGTTAAACACGGTGGTCCGACCCATTTGACGTTTGTGTTGGCTTTCTTTTATCTACTGTGTTGCTTTGCTAGTGTCTTTCGTTTGTTTTGTTTTGGGTTTTTTTGTAGGGGGGGATCTGCGGTGAAAACCCGGAGCGGAGTTTTCTGTTGTCTTTCGTTTGTGAAACTGGATTGAACTGTGGGACGAGTTACACACGCACGCACACACTCACACACACAAAACCCGAGCCCTTCTCCCTTCTCTATCGTTGCCTGGCATCCCCATACACAAGTTCTACTCTACTCACACACTTCTACTCAAGCATTATCCATCAGCTGTGCTGGTGACACGGCAATACTAGCTTAAAAATGTCTGTGAAGTTTGCGGACAAAGTAGCTAAATCTGTCCATGGAAAAATTACTTTTTTCAGCGGATATCTTAGTTACAACGAGATTGAGCTAGCAAAGCGGTTTTGTGTTTATAGGTGAGGTATTTATTCAGTTTGGGAAATGCCGCGAACTCCAGAAAGCATTAGGTGAAGTTGAAGGCTGGCTGACTTAACAGGGACCAGAAATCGCCTCTGATGCTTGGTCGTTACTAAGGGTCAACCTACTTGCTGGAATAGTTATCTTGGTTTTATTACATAGGATTCTACTTACGTGAGTGATTGTTTTCCAGGTATTAGTCATACCCCATGTGTTTCCATGGAAACGGAGATAACAAAAGCACAAAGTTTTTTTTTTATTATTTAGAGCGAACTGCCCCACAATATGAATAAATTTTGTGTATATATTTTATTTTGTTGGTAAATTTATAATCGCAATATTATACTCGAGGGTGTGCTTTACCTTATTATTGGCACGACAGTGATGCGGTCAGGAACGAGGCGCTTGCTTACACTCTCGTGTAATATTGCTTAAATATACCACGTCTTAAATTGTATGTAAACGAAAGATATATTAAATATCACGAAACGAGCACTAAGTGTTTGTAGTTTGGTAGTTTGATTTGAATTAAAAGCGGATCAGCCACACCTTGACCATACACAACATCACAAATTGGAGGAGCGGCCTCAATTCAACGTTCCAAACCACACTGAAAATATGAAATCTTGCATCTCTTTTTTAAATTTCGCTTTGGGTTTAATAAAGTACTCCATCTATCACCAAATGGAATTAGATTTCCATGGGCAGACAAATGAAATGTGAACAGTGGTGGAAGAAGTACTCAGATCCTTTGCTTAAGTAAAAGGAACAATACAGCAATATAAAAATACTCCATTACAAGTAGAAGTCCTTGATGAAACATTTGCAGTAAAAGTAGTTGTTTGGACCCTCTGACTGATATACTATGACATCATTAGATTATTAATACTGAGGCATCCCTGTGTAAGCAGTATGTTACTGTTGTAGCTGCTGGAAGTGACGCTAGTTTGAACTACTTTATATACAGTTAGCTAGTTTAGTCCAGTGGTTCCCAACCTAAGGGTTGGGCCCCTCCAAAGGGTCACCAGATAAATCTGAGGGTCATGAGATGATTAATGGGACAGGAAGCTCTGATTAACAAATCTGTTTTCACTTTTTGAATTTTTTCTCTAATCTTTGATTTTTGGTGAAATATTGGATCATTTGAACATTTATTGAAATGAAATCATGTTTTGATGGAGCTGTTAACAACTCACACATCAGAAACCGACTACACACTGCTTTTTGTAAGATGTCAAAGCCAAAAAGGTTGGAAACCACTGGTTTCATCTTTGACAATGTGTTGTATTTTAAAAGCTTGTTATATTATCCATTGTGTCAAATCTTCCTCTGAAAAGTAACTAAAGCTGTCAAATAAATGTAGTGGAGTAGAAAGTACAATATTTCCCTCACACAATATTATACAATATTTGGAGTGAAAGTATAAAATAGCATCAAATGGAAAAACTCAAGTACAAGTACCTCAAAATTGTAGGCTACTTCAGTGCAGTACTTAGGTAAATGTACTTAGTTACTTTCCACCACTGAATGTGAAGTTGAAACAGGGAAGTTACGTGCAACACAGCTATAAGACAGACTTGGTTTCAACAAAGTAGGACAGACTTCATTCTTAAATTAACTGTGTGAGGAAGGGCCATACTCATACTCTAAATATTTCCTTCACTGGTGTCACTTTGTCCCAGCCCAGAGCTTTTTCACATTGTAGACATAATGCTTCTGTATGTTCCCTGACCCTGTGAAGAAAGGTTCCCTTGCACAAATAATTTTGGGGACACACATTTTGTGAAACTGAGATCATGAGCAACAGCATAAATGTATACAACATTATTTTAATTTTATATATACAGTACACAGCTGGCTGTGCATGATAAAAGATGCTAATTGTATTCCAACCTGTAAATTAATACGTTCCATGGTGATGAAGTAATAGGAGTGCTAATCAACACTCTGCAGCAGATTAATGGAATGAACCTTCCAAACATTATGGGCTGTGTACTTCCCAACATACTGTAAGTCCACAACAGAGAAATCGCTCTTTGGCTTATTCCTTAGAGAAGAATGAACTGGCAGCAGACCTGATCACACCACAGTATAGCTTGGATCAAAACTGCAAATGATAGCAGAAAAAAGTATGTGGGCTGGAGGGAAATTATGAAAAAATGCTTCTCGAAAAGTAGAGAAATCAGCCCTGAGTTGTTAAACACTCCACTGCGACACCGACACAGTTTCAGTTGGGGAACACATCAGTTATTGCAAAAAAAAGAACAAATAATATTACCGTAAATTTGCCAGAGTAAGGACTGATGAGCTTTGCTTCATGTTGTATGTGAATTCAGCCAACCGTCACAGAGAGGGGAGGGGGGACGGTGGAAGACGTTATATTGTTTAAATTCGAGGATAACAGTGCATGTTTCAGACAGTCTCTCCTAAGAGGTAGTCATAGTGTTCACATGAAAAGTCACAGAAATAGTTGTGTCATGAAAGAAGAAGAAGAAGAGCTAGAGAGTGAAGTTCAAACTCTGACTCTTTTCTCATCTCTGCACAGACCAATCACTGCATGAAGTGGGTGTCAATGTCTGCTTGTCCGTTTTGGAAAGTTACAGAAATGGCCGTGCACAGCCCCACCCAACTGTAACACCTATACTTCCTACAGCTGAGAGCTCACTCCCGCACTCATTATTGAATTCATGTACCGAGTATTCTTTCATAATGTAAAGCTTCATTCCAGAGATCCAGTAGTTTTGTTGACGTAGCACTGAGTTGTCAAGCTGTCTATGTTGTAAATACAATAGTATATAGTAAAAGTATGAAGAAGACATTTGAGTGAAGGCCCCTTCAGTTTTGACATTGACCTTTAACCCTGTAATCTAACCAGTCCATCTGCATACTGGAACTGGTCGCTGTTTTCATAATCCAGCATATCCAGAGCAACCTCACAGCTCTCTTTGACAACACGTTCTCTGTCTTCCCGGTAACGCTGCAGCACAGCCAGACACTCCTCTTTCCCAATGGAGCCCAGAGCCTCTGCTGCCTCGTGCCGGACCATGGGGCTCTCATCAGAACGCTCCAGAGCTGCACACAAGGCTGGTACTGCTGCTGGGTGCTGCATTTGACCCAGGACGTAGCCAATCTCATGACGGAAAAGAGCGCTGGAGCACTGCAGGCCTGGAGACAAACAGGTTAAAAGACAGGTGATCCAAACATTGTCAACAACATTACAGTGCTGCTTCACTGGGAAGCTGAGAGGCAGTTCATACTGTCAAAAGCAGAAGGCATCTTCAGTCACTATTCGCCTAAATGGGAAGTAACACTTAACTCCCGTTTCCGATGGAGCCTTCTACCAGAGTCACAGCAAGAAGAACCCAGCTGCAGCTAATACAGTTCATTAAGCTAAACAATTCATCTTCATATCAAAATCATGATTTGAATGAGTGCAATTCTCACACCAAAAACAGCAGTTTGCCATTATAACCATAACCAACTGTGTAGCTGTTTTTGAAACATAACACTACTTTTGAATGTTGTAATTATCTTTTAATTATATCACTCATGTTTGTTTTAACAGTAATGGTCTACCATTACTGTTAAATGTGCTATTAGGTTTTACAAGAGGTTTGAGCCAAACATGTTAATAATGTAATGATGTCCATGTAAATTAGAAACGTGCATTCCACTTCTGAATCTTCTGACTACATGGCCTTTTTTTCTGTTTATGAAGGAGCATAAACCCCATAGAGGAAACACATTGTCACTGTTTGAAAGAACAAACATCTCTCAAAAATGCATTGTTATTTTCCATTTTGCATTTAAACTGTTTCCCAAGCTAATTGTTATACACATGTTTCGACGCAAAGAAAACTGAGCCTTAAACTGGGGTCAAAACATGAAAATCACTAAAGGTAATCAGGTCTTTTTTGGGGTTTTCTCATGACTGCATGAATACAAAGATGCAATAGTAAGCCAGTGCATATGACTGTGTATCTTACCGTCTCCCAGTGCCAGCACTGCATCCTCGTTGCCCAGATTCCGAAGTGCAAACATGGCACGGTAGCGTTCAAAGAGTGGCAGACTCTCATCCAACAGGATGGAGCGCAGCTCTGACACACTCTTCCTCACTGCTGGAGGGGCTGGGTCTACAGAACAGTAGGGGTTCTTATCTGTGCTTCCTTCCTCTAATTGTTTCTCTCCTCCACTCTGCAGCCACTCCAAACGGCGAACAGCCAGCTGACATGTCTCTGCAACCTGCAGGACAGAGGACATTACATGACGTGACATAACACATTAGTTTTGTTTACATGTTTCTGACATGACAACACAGAGACTCAAGACTGAAGCAAAGTCACAACACAGTTAAAAGGAGCAGTGTTTGTTGTGGGTGGACAGTAGAACAGCATACAGTGTGTGATGATATGTGATATGCTATATTGTTCATACAATACAGTTTGTACACTGAATTGTGTTTATGTTGAAATTGTGATTTGGGGACAATTTTCAAAGCACAAGCTGTGATTTTCATTAAATCCTGTGGTCTTAACAACTTTTAAGAGGTTTTAGCTGGTTATTCATTTTGTCAGCTAAAAAAAAGAACTGGTTGTCCCTGACAAATTGAATTATCTAATCAATGTCTGTGAGTTGTCCAAAATACAAACTAAAGAAGAACCACTCTCCATCAGTTGATCAGAACTAACAAACCTTTAACATACCTCCATTTGCTTTCATATTTTTGGCTCAAACTATTTGTGGCAGGGATCTCAATCAAGTATTGATTTAATTTTTACTTAGTCTTAGTATACTAAATACTGAAGAGCATGAGTTTAGCTAACTTGAACCATACATGATAATAATTTTTCCTTAACATTGCAACAGAGCAAATATTTTAGGGTAGGTTTCTTTATAAATTATACAAAGGTGAAAATAATCCCTTAAAATTCAAAGTCCTTCACAAGTTTTCAACAACAAAAGCAGCAGTTCACCAAAGAGCTCATATGGCAAGAAGTCAGTACAGAAGCAGAACTCGTCATATGGGTACTGTTTGTCCATATACAAGTACAATTTAAAAATTTTTTTTTTTTTAGCTATTTATTAAATTAATGTATTATGTCCATACTGACATTTTAAACTCCAATTCATCATAATAAAGTAGAACAAGGAAATTAAAAAAAGAATCCCAACTCGAATGGTTTGGATTATATAAGCCCTCAAAAGTTGCAGTGCCACATCACACCTTACAATGTAAATCAATGGGGAGGCAATCTATGGGCATGGACTTTATGTCAAACAGAGGCTTCTGATGTCTAAACTATAAGTCTGACCACTTTCAAACCTGTATGAATGGATTTGCCACAAAATTTCCTACTGAAAAATATGATTTTTAATGTAAGATTTGGCCAAAGTCATGGGATTCACAAGATTTCACAAAAAGCGTACTCAAAATCCTCCTCTCCAACTGCTCCTGGTGATGTCACTCCCTCAGTGCTGTGAAACATTCCGCAATACACACTCATTATAAAATCACAGGAGGAGCAAGAAAAGACTTTAAAACTCACACTCTAATATCTCAAAAACAATAAAAGATAGAAAAACATGTAAATTCAAGATTTGTAGGTCAAAGTCTCGTGACTCATTTAAAGTTCAAATGAAGTCTGTATCTAAAACTATGTGGAAGCAGTAAATGTTCAAAAAGGTGTGGGTTCACTCACACTCTCCATTCAAGTGTATGAGTATTTTTCTGTGTCCAGCTGCAGTTACTTATTGTCTCTACACACCTGACAGTACACATGTCAATCAAACTTTCACCAGGTCATGTGGGTTAAAATTCTTTCCTTTTCTAAAAAGATACTTGATGAAAATTAGGAAATTAATTTGTTTTCAATTTACTAATTAAAATTCAAGTGAATGGGCCCAAAACTTGCATCATTTTGGTGACACAGGTGTGAACAAGACAGACATATCTAACCCTGCAGAAAATTCTCATCCTCACACCGTTGAGATTTGATGTTTCGCCATGACAGAGGAAGTTGCTATAACTTTATTGTAAATGCTCCAGTCTGCACCAAACTTTGCATGTTTGATAAGTAGGGCTGTAGTCTGCTGGTCGACTGGTCGATTAGTTGGTCGATATGCTCTCGTCCGACTAAATTCTCATTGGTCGAATAATCTCTGTGTTATTTTCATAAGGAGAAAAGTGCTACATCAATAGCTTTCCAGGAGTAATCCATTATTTCCTGCGGAGGGAGGTCCAGACTAACAAATTACCTGTGTATTCAAAACACCCCCGTTGTTTTCACAACTTTGAACTCGCTCAACCTAATGGAGACTGCTGAGTCTAACTATACTCAACGTTTATTGAACGTACTGAACTTTTACCAAATCTGTGTTTCTCCATAATGACACAACGAGAACCCCTGCCAGGCCAAAAAAAAAGATTAATATTTGATTTTGATTTGAAATCGACGGCGTTTGGGAGTCTCTGTGCAGTGCTGTTCCGGAACGTGAGTCAACCTCTGTCCTTGCCTGGGAAACTATTGGTAGCGTGGCTCCTTTAAGGAGTATGTTTGCGTAGCGTGTGGGAAAGAGTGAGGGGCAGAGAAGTGACGGTGGATGCGAGCAGGGCAGAGGAAAAGGTTAGTAGTAAGTTGTCAGTCTGGCAGTAGATGTACAGTACAGACTACAGTGTGTCAGTTAATAAATGCTAAAAAGTCACGTGGGGGGTTAGCTCCAAAGTTAGCAACAATGGGTTAGCCTAACCTGAAGACACAAAACAGAGAAATACAGAACAGAGAAATGTGTGGCTGCCGAGTTTACTGTGCACTCAGTCCCATTACATCCCCCCACGCGCACGACTAATCGATAAGTTGAAGATTATGTACCATTTTAGTCGGCCAAGATTTTCTTTGGTTGACTACAGTCAACATTGATAAGACTCCCGACCTGAACACGTCTACATGACAAAATTCCATCAGTGATGCAAACTGGCTGAGTAGCGCCCCTTACTAAATTTCAGTGAAGCAGCCCCAGCAGCAGGCAAAATAGTGGACAAAGGAAGTGATGTTTATCTCCTTCTTGCACTGTCTAAAAACAGCCCGGGTCTGAGGACATCTACATGCCCGTGACAGAAGCCCTTGCATGGAGGCGCGAGGGCCCGTTCAACGCTGCTTGCAGTTTTAATTGCATCTGTGTTTTGCCGTATTGTCATTCAGTATCTGTTAATACAGCAGCAAACACTTAAGAGTGCACAGGAGGAGTTATAGTTGTTGACTAATAAATTAATAAACACTTATATCTGCTTACAGGTACATTATAGTGTGTCATGAACCATATTAACTGTTATATTAACTGTTTATATATGGTATATAAATGGTAAATGGGGGACTTAAAGTGTCACCCAAAAAACAAGATGACAGACAGACAGATAGATACATAGACAGATAAAATGTTAAATCCCTCCAGCAAATAATAGCAGCCCAGATCTTTGTCTTTATTAGCATGTACACTTTAATGCTGTTGAAGTTAAGAAAACATAAACATTCTGGGTGTTTATTGATGTGAAAGCGCTGCCTTGGTTATTTCAGGCTAAGTGTTAGGTTCCTACCTCTACAACAGGATCCTGACTGTACTCTTTCAGTAGATCCAGGACCACAGGATCACCAATGGCTCCCAGAGCTTCTCCTAGAGAAACAGACACAGTCAGAGTGACAGACAGGCATACAGAGATACAAGGCACTGGTGTTTCAATTCTTAGTATCCTCTGAATTACTGAACAGTAAATACATGTCTGTTATGTAATGGTGTGCTGTAACACATTTTTGACATACTATAATCATGAAAACATCCTTTGCTGCTGTCTGGCTTGTGTCAGGAAGGAGATTTAAGTATGTGTGTATACCTGCTTCATGCCTGACCATAGGTTCCTGTTGTGTATCTTTGAGTACAGCAGTCAAAGCGGGTATGGCCCGTCTGTCCTGCATCTGTCCCAGGCAGTAGGCCAGTTCATGCTTCAGCAGAGCAGACTCATCAGTGAAGGCTTTATTGATCCATTCTATAGCGTCAACACCTGACACACACATCAGTCCACATAGTGCAAGACATTACACAGATTTCCTCTTTAGAGTATTCATCTTGAAGATTAATTGTTCTGGTGAATTTGGCTATACATATTGTCTACTGAGTCATTGTACTTTCCTACTATATAACCAAAAGTTCCATTTCAAAAGCTGTTAATTACCAAGGGGCAGAAAGAGAATTAATTTCCAAGCCACATGTTAGATACTTCAGTGTTAGGCAATGTGTTTTATAGGCTGTACCTCCCAGGTTCTTCAGGGTGAATAATGCTCTGAACCGCTGGGACAGGTCCAGTCCTGGGTCCACCAGAACCTGTCCTACTGCTGTCACCTGCTCAACACTGGCCATACTGCAACACAGGGAGAAAGACAGGTGGATGCATTAGGTTTATTGGTGTGCAAACTGCATTAAGCCATATTCACCTGCAATTATTATCTAACCAGTTCATTTGAGCTGCTTCTTCTTTTAACTACTTCTCCCGTTAAATATCTCACACTGTTCTGCTCACATTTTTAAACCCATTCCTTTCTCTTTAGTTGTCTGCATGACCACAGCTGGTCAGTTGGTGCAATGACAGCTTGTTTATGGTTAAAATCACAGTTTAGAATCCAGTTTAGTTGTGCTCCCAATCCAGTAGGGGCTGTAGTCAATTCAGCAATTTGTCCACTGACCATGGTCAGTAACACAGATCACTGGTTACTACCACTGGGGGCACTGAAGTTAGTGGTCCGGACCAGTTAGTGAGTAGTCTGTGGAGTGGTTTTTGTGGTCCCAATCCACCATCTTCCTTCTCTGGCTGTGTTGGCAACACTGTTTGCCGAATAAATGTAAGACATTATAATCATTTGTCTATTAAATATATTCTATTATCGATTATGCCTATATTTATTGTTGCACTGTTTGTTTCATTTGTGTGATTATACCTAGATAGTGGTAAATCTATATCTATCTATGCATAGCATTTGAGTAGCTATTTTATTTAACTGTTTACAAATATGAAGCCCAGCAGGGTTGAGCGGAAGTATGTGGGGATGTGGGACGTAACCGCTGTGAAACAATCAAAAAATAACGTTTTATTGATCTGATTCGCCGGCTTTCTCACTACCAGCGCTCCATCTCTTCATTCACTTTCTAGCTCGCACGACCACGGCTGCTCTCTCTCTCCCTCTTTCTTTCTCTCGTATTTTTTAAGATTAGTCGGGAAGCTTAACTTTACTTTTAACGTTATCAAACGAAGAGAAATGTCCCCCCTTGTACTCCCTCATGGCAGAATTTACAGCTCTGATCAGTCTGATCTACGGCTGTTATTGGCCACCGCAGCCTTCGGCCGCAGTGACGTCGGGATGCGTTTCTCCAAAACCAGACCAAATCAGGCGGTGCGGTGAAAACGCCATTCCTTTGAATGGGGGAAGTGCGTTTCAGCTGCGGCGCCGCAACGGACAGCGGCCGGAGAGTTGAGCTAGATTCAACTTTTTGAGAAACACAACCCGACGTCACTGCGGCTGAAGGCTGCGTTGGCCAATAACAGCCGGAGATCAGACTGATCGTAAACTCTGAGGACGTTTCTTTTCGTTTGATAACGGTACAAGTAAAGTTAGACTTTGCTGTCGGCTTTCCGACACATTTTAAAAAAGACGAGAGAAAGAGAGAGAGCACCTGCGAGAGATCAGCTGTGGTCGAACAAGACAACAATAATGAATGAAGAGAGGGAGTGCTGGTAGCGAGAAAGCCGGTGAATCAGATCAATAAAACATTATTTTCTGATTGTTTCACAGCAGTTACGTTCTAGAGCACAAATAACACGCCGACACCCCCACACACCTCCGCTCAACCCTACGGCGGTAGGCCGCGCCGCCTGATTTGGTCTAAAAACGGCCCGGCTGAACTTTCCGGCCGCAGGCCGGTGCGGCGCCGCTACAGCTCAAATGTCAGCAGCCAAAACACACTGCTCCTTTTCAAGTGAATGGGGGATCGGCGTTTTCTTCGCACCGCCTGATTCGTTTGAATACGACTTATACCAGACCAGCTTAAAGAGGTTAATTACAATTAATTTATCAAAATCAACTGAGCTAATTAACACTGACTGGTGCAAATTTTAGTGTTTGCTGCTCTCCTCTGCTTCATATCGTTGTAGATCTCACCATTTTGGGGGTTATGAGCACTAAAGAGATAAAATAAGCAGTCCAAAGACATCACTTTTGGCTCAGTAAACTAGCTCATGCGGTCAGTTCTTTTGCTTCTAACTTGCCAAACATCGCAAATCAATTTTAAGCTTGCAGACAAAGTCATCAGAGGATTAATATGGATATTTCCTTGTGAATATATCACGATATGAGGTGTTTTTAAAACATATGCTGTAAAATAAACGAATCCTGTGCATTACATCAGACAGAACTCGTCATATATAAGAAACCAAAATTTCAATTACGACCTGTGTTTACTTTTATTACAGCTTGCTGAAATATAACATTCCATTGTTGCACAGGCCAAGCCAATTTTAAAAGAAATTAAAGAAAAAACTTTTAGAGTTTTCAGTTTAAATACTGAAATGAATTTCTACCATAGACTGTATAAAGGTTTCTATCATGAGTCCTCAATTCACTTGCTCTCGCTACACCCAGCTGCCATATATGGCTTGACACACATGGCAGCTGGGTGTAGACTTGCGGTGTATTTTACTGTATATTAATGATAAATTATTTGTTTAGCGATATCGTTTCATCTCGTCAACAGCCCTCAACACTACAAAACAAGGCTGCCAGCCACGTTTCAGTCCACTGGCGTAACGTTAATTTACCAGCTGAGGTTATGAAAGACTGACCTGCTGAAGCTAACTGTTAGCTTCCTTAGATAAACCTTCCGCTAACTCCGCCTAAACATTCCTCACAATTAGCTCATACCGAATTCACATACACCAAAACACGTCAGTGAAGAGAGTAAAACTTGTCGGTTACCTTTAGAGATTAGACTACTGGGTATGTTCAAACAGCTCAGGCAGCTGCTGCGACTGCTGCATGCTCGAATCCTGCAACTTCCGCTGGCAAGAGAGGCTTCCAGGGGAAGTTTTCAGAATAAAAGTATTTCTACAGCTCACCCTTCAGAAATTGGAAAACTGATCCGTCATGTATATGGGCACCCAACAGCAACAAACAGAAAACAGTAGGGAGTACATAAAAATACACACATACAAATACACACTGAGAGGCATCAATCAGTTTGTGGTTTTGTATTGCAGTACAGCTTCTGTAACCTCTGCTTAGGCGACTGTTTAAAAATTCCAACTGATACAGGCACAAAGGAGTTTTTAAACCGATTTACACTACTGAGCTCCGTCTGGTCTGCCTGACGGTAACAGCTCATACTCAGAGTACAGAATATGAGGTGGGTCACAGAGGATTTCCTTTATCTGTTTAAGTGTATCAGAGTCAATTAAACAGCAGTAATATGTAGTATTCTAATTACAAAAAATCTGTAAATAGTTATAACCTGACGTGCTACTCCTCCAGGGTGGAACATCTGACTCTCAGCTCCTGTACCCCGACGTTCTCTTCCGTGCCCCCCCCTATAAATGATGTCTCCCCATGGATACATCCATGTGTCTCCCACCTTTACCTCTGCCCTCTACCTCTTTTTGTTGTACTCCATGGGAGAGGAGCCCAAGTTAGATGCCACAATTGACCGGAGGAATAAACGGTCACCTCCCCAGATATCCTGGTTGGAGCCTCTTCATCAGACCACAACGCACACAATGCTAGAAACCATCGGTTGCATAAGTACACACTGGTCAAAGAGAGATGGAAGATTATGATGATCTCAGAGATTAAAGCAAGGAAATATTTGTGAGCCTGAAAACTTTATCCAGGAGCAAATGTGTACAATGTATTGAATTAAGTATTATATGAATTTAAAACTGCTGTGGGCTATGCCTGACATCAGGCATGATGCCTGAAAACTTTAAGCACTGTGATCTTTCTGACTGATGATTTCATCGCAGTCTGAACCAAATGCGACAGTTTTGATTTTGATGATACAGGAAGGTACCCAAACCATGAAGTCATACTATAAGTGATTACACTCTCCAAAACTGCCTGATAAAATAAAAACATATTTTTTGTTCGACTCCATACAGACGCAATCTATGAAAAAAAAAAAAAAAAAAAAAAACAAACCCAAAAAACAAACAAAAAAAATTCGCTGGAGAGGTCAAAATATCCAGTCAAACTGAATATTCCAGGTTGAAGTCCTATCAATATGGACACCAAAATACTTATAGGACTGAACTTTTGTAATTGGCTGGTTACGTATGACCACCGGACTGTGATCACCAACTTCTTTGGTTGGCACCTGGTCCTGATGCTAGAATGATTTTCATCTCAGGAAAGTTCTAAAGGAGATGCTTGACAAGTTCCACATCTTTGAGGTTCAGAGACAATTAGGTCATGTACATATACATACACAATCACTCACATATACACATACACCTACAATTAGGCGATTTGTTTTGCACCAGTCAACAAATTCCCTTACTTGTGAATGATAGATGTTTGTATCATCATGCCTATAAAGTAACGTAGCAGCATGATGAGTTCTGTTTGGCAAAAATGAGTGATATCACCTGATAACTGTAGAATTGACATCCAGTTGTCTAAGTTGTTGTTATTTGAGGTTATCTCTTGGTGTTAAATAGGATATGTTTTAAAAAGGGAAGCCACAATAAACTGTAGTTTCAGCCTACACCTTTTTTCAGACTGCAGAAATCTTTGTGTAATGTATGTATGTATGTAGAGCTCCACTGGATTCTCAAGTTTAGAAGAACGAGAAGAAGTTAGGCGTCAGCCAAATGAAGCACAGTGTAGCACTTGCATACACATACCTCTATTATTATTAAATTATTAAAATATTCCTGTCTGAAGTCCAGGCCATAGACTGCATAGCCTAGCTATGGGACAGACAGTGAAAACTATCCGCATTAATCTTAGCTGTTGTGAAAAAAGCCGGCTCCATGCATACATATGACTACTACATTTCTCAGCGAAAAACAAAGAAACGAGAGTAAAACAGTGACGCGATCATCCCCCTGCTCCCCGCACGCGGCGCTGTAGACAAATCAGACAGTTACTTTCGTGGCGCTGTTTCTGTATCATAATACTTCCGGTGTAACAGTGTCCATGCAAGTGGTTTTTGTCAATTTGTATCAACCATTTAGTGAAATACAGAGCGAGTTGACTGATTTCTGGACTTTATATTAAGCTTCAGCGGGTTCGCTGTAACTGAAGCCAAACATGGATATCCCCAACCCCCCCGAAGGTGAGTGTGACGCTGCACCGTTGTATGGTTTCTATTGAGCGTTCGCTAGCACTCATGCTACCCGGAGCTCCTTTTGTATAAAACCATACATCCATGTATACCACAGCTAACAGAGCCGCTGACTAACGTTAGACACGTTTGTAGCTATCTTGCAGGTATTTTTGCAGCTTACACCTTTGCAACTAAGCAGTATGAATAATGATGTGTGAATAGCTGGGTAATGGCTAGCTAGTTCGTTGGTTCTTTTTTTTACTTAGCTAATGTCCACAGCTAAGTTGGCAGTTTCCTTTTCTTTTTTTGTTTATAAATTTGGTGCCGTTATCGATATAGTTAAGTAATGTAAAAATGGGTCATATTACTGTATGTAACATGATCACCGCGTACCCTACAGACAGTGCTGTGTGTGAAAGCAGACTATAGATTACGATCGTTCAGGACAGTCCCATCCGCTGCGTGGACTGTCGTTGTTCAATTTGTACGACGTGAAGTAAAAAAAGTTTTCTATATATTGTTGCTTTTGATGTTCTATTTTTGATCTTCATTTAAAACTATGTGTTTGTATTTATCTTGTTGTACAAAAGTAGCAAGAAGGTGTGTCACTTCACGCTATCAGGATATGAATCAGAGTTCTAACTTTTTAAAGGATAGGTTTACAATTTTTCAACTTTTTCTCACTTTTCATTTTGTGCAAAGACACATTTAAAAGTTGATCTTAAGCTTGTATGAAGCTTCAGCAGTCTGAGTTAGTCATATCAAGTGGATATCTGCAACATTTACAGTCTTTTTAGCATCAAATTCCCTCTTTGTATTTCCTCAGACAGTGTTTCTCTGTTGAGCTGCGGTGGAAGTATAGTAACAAAAAGAGGGACTTTGGCACTAAAAAGACTGTAACGTTGAAAGATATCTACTTGATTTGACTCATTTGGACGCTGAAGCTTCATATTAGCTTCAGATACATTTTAAATACATTTTTACATGGAAGGAGGACTGTGGATTTGTCCCCCATCACTTACATTGTAAGTGCATTATGAAGGGATCTTCTAATGGTCGGTATGGACAGGAGATAAGATTATGCAAGAAAAAACTATTTCAATGTTCATTTGGGCACCTGACTGTTGTTTTAAGAAAGACTTGAAAAATTGTGACCCATCCTTAATCATGCAGTGGGTGATCACTTTTATTTCTGAGCTCTGATTGTATTTTTCTCCTCTTCTTTTCTGTCCTTGTGCAGATCAAGAGCTGAGGAATGTGATTGACAAGCTGGCCCAGTTTGTCGCTCGGAACGGGCCAGAGTTTGAAAAGATGACAATGGAGAAACAGAAGGACAACCCTAAGTTCTCCTTCCTCTTTGGAGGAGAATACTTCAGCTACTACAAGTGCAAGCTTGCTATGGAGCAACAGCAGCGTATGTAGTTAAAGGGACAGTCCACTCTAAAACCAGAATTTTCACATAGATATTTGTATGATATTGGAATGTTCAGTTCATCTGGTATTAAAGATTAATAGGTTCTTCCCAGAACTATAGAAGCCTATAAGAAATCAATGAAAATAATCAAAGAAAGCTTTTATTGTAGAATAAAAGACCAGGTTAATAAGCAGTAATAAACTGTTAATTGAACTCTCCAGGATCATATTAATAATGTGTATTCTGTTTTAGAGTGTTTTTTTTTTCTTTTTGTTTATAGGCATCCAAAGCCTACTTTACTAGCATCCCTACCAAGCAAACAATATACCTCCTCACAGTTACAGCTGTGTTCTCAATGGAGCAGCAGTGCAACCACAAGCTGCCTTCATCTTCTAGGCCGCATTTTCACCGCAAATCCACATGGAGCTGATCTGTGCTGAACTGAATCCAACTTGGAATTCACTCTTTATTTGAAAGAGCGAATCTTTATTTTGAGTGGATCTGGGTATGGACCCTCAATATGGTTTTAGGACAGATTAAATTGTAAATTGTGTCTGTAGCACTAAACAGTCAAGTACCCACGGTTGGCATCCAATGACAACGGGTTTTTCTTTTTCTTAACTTTTATCAGATATTCCATGATTCAAAGAATCATGAAGAAGAATGTGGTCAATTTTATAGTTAATTGTATTTAGTGGTGGACACCTCTCTGCCTTGTTGATACATAATAACTGGCCGGCTGACACGACCAAATGGAACATAGCTAATATTGAAAATCAATGAGCAGGACTGCTTAATGGAAATATTGGATTGCAATATAATTTCTACATTTGACTTAATACTTTGATATGTCAGGTATTCATACCTGTGTGGATAGGATTTAATCATATACAGTGTAAAAGTGCATACATCATGATAGAGGATTTTATTCATACCACCCACCTGAAGTTCATGTACAGCTGTATTAATTAAGACAGTTATAAAAACTTTTATGAAACATTGCTCATTAAAGTAGGTTATTGTAAGAAGCATGTATAAGTAGGAATCTGTAACCAAATTCAGGTATTGCATACCACAGTACCCAGCCCGTAAACAAGAACCACGTTCCTAAATCTGTGATCTAGTAAATGATCTCCTAAACCTGTTGAGCACCATGACTCGGTGACATGAATTCAGACTCATCCCTTGTGGCTTTGTAGCAGAAACCAAGTTGTTAGCTGTGACTGAAAATGTCTGGCCTAGTTCACATCTTTAAAAGTAAATTCTGGTTTCATACAAACTGGGTCTTACTGTGGTAGTTTTTTGGCTATCATTCCTACCAGTAGTAATAATGTTGGACTTTGTTGAGAAATCTAACAGTTACCTGTTTGAGTACAATGATATCATAAGTGATAGAAATGTTATCATAAGTGATAGAAATGATGGCCAAAGGTTCAAAAATAAGACCAATGTTGTAGTAAACTGGAATTTTCTTTTAATATTTGATATCTACTTTATTTGTATCCTCTATCCTGTGCACCAAATGAGATGTAGTGTGTGTATATGTATGTATCCGTCATGGTAGGTACAGGTAGGTCAGAGCTGAATGCATATTCTCTTCTCACTGTATGTGAGAAGCTTACATCTGCACAACTAAGTAGTGTTTGTTAAAAGTGCAAAAGCAGAAAATATCAGTTGAATTAAAAACTCAAGAAGTCTGTGCAACATCTGCATAGTAATGCACCGCTGTGTTTATGAGCCCAACCATGTGTTCATCCAGTAAATAACACAACCTGCTGGTTGTGTCACCAGAGGTTCATCAGGGTCCTGCATTCCCTAACAACCAGACAAGCAGTGTGTAGACACATGATGTCAACAACAGTTGATGCTAGTCAGTCAAATCTTAGGTCTCTACTAGGGCTGCAACTAACGATTATTTTCTTGATTAATCACTTGATCTAGAAATTTCAGAAAACATCACAATTTCTTACAGCCTGAGGTTATCAGATATCTTATTTTCTCTGACCAAATGTCTAAAACTCAAATATATACTCAGTTTGAAAATGCAGCAAAATGGCATTTTTGCTTAAAAACTGACTTTTAAATTGACAGTTAATTTGATTATCAAAATAATTGCCGATAATTTTCTGTTGATCGACTAATCAATTAAGTGACTAATCGTTGCAACTCTACTGTACTGTATCTGCCAATGCTTAAAGATGAAATTGAAGTTAATCACAGGACCTCTGCCACCCGCTGCTGTTTGATTATCAGCTGATAGAGATTCAGCTGAAGACCTGCCGCCTCTTATGACCTACTGACCTACTGCCTTCACTCCATTTAAGCAAGATGCCAGCAAGGCTAAATGAAAAACTGTCAATCACACCAGTCCTTGTCAGGGACATAATTAGTTGCACCCTTCTTATCATAATATAAGCAACAGAACTTAGCTCCCCAGGCTAAAAGGGACATATATAAATTATTACAAAAATTAGGACAAGGAAATACGAAATGTGGAAAATAAAAGGGAACACTAAACACCAAATAAAAGGGTAAAATAGTGTACATGCAATTTTAATTCACTGAAGCAATTGATTTGAGGGAGAGGAAGAGGATAAAATCAGTGAAGTTATTTAACTGTAGTGTATTTATAGTTTTTTTTTATTAATGTCACTTGCTGATGGAGATGCAGTCCAAGCAGCTAGGCTTTGGTCACTGATGGTTGGTCAGATGGCCAACAGCCTGGAAATAACACAGTGTTGTGCAGGGTTGCATGGAATTCTTCTGTCAGTCATGTAATATCACTGAAATGCATTAAAGTTTGCTTCTCTCCACTTAGATCCCTCTACCCACGATGGGGAGGAGTATAAATCTGAAGGTATTTATTGGGAACCAGATTTGTCAGATGAATTCAAAATTTCAGTTGGAAAGTCATATTTTGTTTTTGCACCTTTTTGCTGGACATTATCACACTTGTGCATGAACGCTCTTTTGTTTGTAATCCGTTGCTTTTTTATGTTAGTATATTTTCTTTTTGAGTTTGTGCTGTTTTGTTGTATTAAGCCTGATTGGAGATATCTCTGGAATATCTTAATGGTGCTTATAAAAATGGGCCTAATCCTCCTCCTTGAATCAGTTTGACCAGTCAAACAGAAGGAGGAGCCTGGTGATTTGTCTTTAAGTAAGCCTTGTAGTTTGATCTGTCTCTGGAGTAATTCTGCTGACGATTCAGAGGGCAGCTGTAGTGTAAAGGCTGCATGATTTCAACAAAAGTGCAAATGTTGGGTTCATGACACAAGTATCTGCATAATTATCTCAGTTCTTGGAAAAATTGGGTTTCACTACCAGTCTCAGGCCTAGTTTCATAACGATAAAGTGGCAGCAGTGGCTGATAATGGCTTGGTGTGTTCGTCTCTTTGCACTGGCACACACTGCTGGGCCGGTGTGTCGATCCTGATGTGGATGTGTTATGAATATTCAGCTTCTCTCTCTGTTATCTGGAAAGCCTCCGGATAGAATGCACAGACTCAGTCCCTATAATATTATACAGATACCCTGCCTGATGTAAGAGAAACATGTAGTTACAGCAGAATGAACAGAACGTCGCTTTATGACTACTATATAGTAAATTAAGACTAAAATAAGTGTGGATAAAATGCAATACTGCTGACAGTGAAATGTGATTTTTAAATATTATATATACTATATAGAGAGACAACCCGCATAGCTCATTGTTTTTAATCAACTCCACCTTTCGGTCTTCTTCTGCTATCCTACTCTGCTGTCACACTAGAGGCCTAAATCTTTTTATACCAAGTGTCTGCCATCCCTTTCCAGTTTTGTATGTTTCAACACAATGTTGCAGCACAAAAAAAAAAGAAAAGAAAAAGGATCAGAAATTGACCAGGTGTTACATGGCTGATATGATCAACATCCCTGGTTAGAATATGTGTTTAATTATACTAAAGTATTTTGTGACTCACTGCTTGATCTGTAGCAAAATATTGCCACCTTTTTCATCTAATTGTGCAGCCCGGCTGTAGTTGAGTAATCTAATATTTCCGGGTTATGTTTGGAAACCTTGGTGCTTCTGTTGTTTAATGCCAACATGTTTCTTTTCAGCAGCAGCTGTTTCTGCAGTAGTCAGGGGTTAGGATTGACAGTAGTGGTTGCATGTCTTTAACTTTTGTTCGCTCTTCTGCTGTGTCCCTGGAACGTTTCATCTGCTTGCTGTGCGTAAGCTTTTTCATGTTATTTGAGCTTTAGAGGTCACTTTGATTAAAAATGTTTTTTTTATTAACAAACAACACAATATCTACCATGTATATTATTTATGCAATACATCTTTCTCTTTGGGCATCTGCATGATGTCAGCAGTTGTACAGCATAAACCCTCCCAGCTCCAGCCCTGAAATCAAAACTTTACCAAACGTCCTGATTGTCATGTTCTCTGCTGCTGTCTTTGCAGACATGTACAACCCAGGTGCCAAAGATGTGGTTGATATGCCCCCTCCACAAATACAGATGATTGCTCCGCCTCCAATTGCTCCACCTGCTACGCCTTCTATCGATGAGCTTATCCAACAGAGCCAATGGAATCTGCAGCAGCAGGAGCAGCATATGCATACACTCAGACAGGTACCAAGCAAGAAAGAAACCAATAAATAAATCTGGCACAGAGGATATCCTCCCCTCAAGGATGATTTATTTATCCTTTTTGTTAGTTTTTTCTTTTTTCTGCTGGGGAGTCCAATGAATGTCTGAGTAGCCAGCCAGAAAGGAGAAGTAAGTCAGGGAAGGGCTTTGTGTGGTGGCAAGACTAATTCTTTCTGAGAGATATTTTTTACCAAATGAATAAACCCAACTGCATGTGCTGTATTTAAGTCTAATTAATTTGATTAAATTACAACATGTACAGAAGAGTAATCCTGTAACATGGATCAGAAGTTATGCGGGTGAATTAAATACCTGTGAATACATCCTCACTGTTAAAGTCTGTTGTATCTATCCCTGTTACTTTCTGTTAACTCCTGTTACAATTCAGGGAACAACAAGAGAACGGGCAGGCTGAGGAAGAGTGGTTGATAGGGTTTTCTGATGGGTCATTCCATGACAACTCACCCAGAATTCGGAACATTTCCCAGTTCATGTCATGGATTTTTTTGAAAAAAAAATTGTGTAAAAACTTCAACCCAATCCAGTGAAAAATAAGCAATCGGTGAGGCTTAGAATACACGTACAAAGAATTGCAAAAATGATGAAATATAGATCAGAGGGCCAAACTTGAAAAATTCATTCAACTAAAAAAGTATTTGAGTAGAGCTATAGGATTTTGCATGGTCCCATGAATTTAACAGAGGTTTTTACATTCATTTTTTCAAGGAAATCCATGACATGAACTAGGAGGTCCAAGGTGAGTTGGTATGGAATGACCCTGATGCATTTCTCTCTGCCTTTCTCAATGTAGGAACAAGTGACTGCAGCCATAGCTCTGGCTATGGAGCAGCAAACCCAAAAATTGCTGCTGGAAACTCAGTTGGACATCACCGAGTTTGACAACCTGCTGCAGCCCATTATAGACACCTGCACCAAAGATGCCATCTCTGTAAGCCCAACATAATGGAGATTCTTTCAGGGTTGCTTATGTGCGTCCAAAATAGTTGAAGAACAGCTTTACATCTCATTCATGTGTTTTTCTGTCTTTCAGGCTGGTAAGAACTGGATGTTCAACAATGCCAAGACTCCGCAGCACTGTGAACTGATGACATCACATCTTCGCAACCGCATCACTGCTGATGGAGCACATTTTGAGCTCCGCCTACATCTCATCTATTTAACCAATGATGTTCTCCATCACTGGTACACAAGCCTAAATACATACATAAACACATCTGGATCACTTTATTCCTACACTGAGTTGATTAGAGGAGTAATATAATCAGCCTGTTAGGTAGTGTTATATTTCCTTATTACACCTGCAATAACATGAACTCTGATTCAAGAACACATACCTACACAAGAATTAAAACCATGTACTGTGTTTGTACAGTGGTATCAAACATTGAACAAATAGCATAGCTTTTGGCTGTTTGGCATCCATTGCTAATTAATTAACTTAAACTTTTACATATATGTGGACATTGACCAATAATAAAAATAACCTTTAGATGCAACCCTGGTCCAATTATGAAATCTTGTATAAAGTAACTTATTTGGGCATTTAAAAAGGATTTATAATGTGGGCAGCATTCCTTCTTGTAATGCGATGTGTATTGTAATGTATCATCCTAGCCAGCGGAAACAGCAGAAGGATTTGTTGGCAGCCCTGCAGAAAGTTGTGGTTCCCATCTACTGCACCAGCTTCCTGGCTGTCGAGGAGGAGAAGCAGCAGAAGATCACCAGGGTAAACACCTGCAGATTAAAAGCACATACATACTGTACTAGGATCAGAAGAGTGTGGGTTTGGATTTTAATCCATGTCCATTTTCAACATCTTGAACTCTTTTTTCTAGCCCCCAGAAGTGAAAGATTATAAGAGTATTTCTTGGCAATAAAATAAAAATCATAATTCATTGAAACTCAACACAGAATAATTAGAATTAAACACATTCACATGAACTTGAATGGAATTTGAGTCACCAGTGTAAAGACTTCCCCTCAAAAAACATTAGTGATGTTATGGTATAGTGAATGTCATCATGTCAGCTGCACTGACTGGAGTGTATCTTATAGTGTCAACCACATGCTTATATCAACAGACAGTGCAGCAGTCTAATACTCATTCATACAAATGCGTACTAAATATACAGCTTTGGTGAATAAAAGTTCCTCGTCAGTTTCTGCTTGTTCTGCTCTTCATTTATTGAATTGGAAAGCTAGAAATGATCTGTACCCTGAGTCTAAAGTCACTTTTCTTTGATGATTCCCATCCTCCCCTTCCTTCACAGTTGTTGCAGCTTTGGGAGAAGAATGGGTATTTTGATGAGGAGACAATTCAGCAGCTCCAGAATCCAGCACTGGGCCTCGGCCAGTACCAGGTGAGTAGATGAACAGTTAGGGCCCAATTTTGAAGGCACAGTGACCAACACAAACAGTGCTATGGCAGTTTGGTATTTTTCTGACCTCGAAATTTGCTGCTACAAAATAGCTACACACATCTCTTCTCACATAAGACTGGTTGGTATATATAAGTGGGAGACATCTGATTATAGTAGGCTTATCAATCCTGTGTGCCAATGCCTCCCTCCTGATTTTATTTTTAGCCAAAGTAGTGTAATATTTTATTGCTTAAATGCACCTCTGTGCAAATGCTGTTGTCACATCAATGACAGTATGATGTGATAATTTTTGAAATTCAGTAGAAGTAAAGCTGAAATAGCATTGGATTGATATGATCATATAAACTGCTTCACAACATTTTTAATTAATTTTTATCATGGTGCTATGATTAACTGAAAAAATCATTAAAAAATCCACACCATCCACCTCATGCTGCATATGTGTGCTGCTTTGTGTTCACATTGTGCATCTGCACCTCCAGACAGCAATATGATTTCCTGAAGAAGCATCTTTCCATTTGTTGAGCTAATGTTGTTCTTCACTGCACTTAGCTCAGACCTGTGAGACCAGAGATGGGACTGGCTGATCACCACACCCTCTGATATATAATCTATTTCACCCAGGCCTTGTGCACTTTGCGCTGCTGCACATACATGAACCAAAATAGCAGGTGTACTTGGAGGTAGTCCATGCACTCAAGATATACCGCTTTGCGCTTGTTGCTGCGCTTGCATGATAAAAATCAGGCCCTTAGTGATTTTCATTCACTGATAACACTGTCAGAGTCTCAGATTTCACTCACCCTTGTCCTCTCAGGCATCTCTGATAACGGAGTACGCTGCGGTGGTGCAGCCGATCCAGCTGGCCTTCCAGCAGCAGATCCAGGCTTTGAAGACCCAGCATGAAGAGTTTGTTGCCAGCCTGAAGCAACAGCCACAGCCGCAGTCACAGCCACAGCCGCAGCCTGCCCCTGTAGCACAGCTGGCTATCCCCACAGAGCCTGAAAAGGCCCCTCCTATGACTACACAAGCTGGTGAGAAGACACATGTAATAAAACCAGAGGCACAGCCTGATACAGGAAACCAGAGTTATTGTTTAAATGACAACAAAACCAAAATGCTAATGACCCGAACATTATTACACTCCAGTCACATTCTTATTCAATTTTAAACTTTCTCATTAAGAAAAATCATGTCACACTTGCATAGAACTACAAAAGATAATAACCACTCAACAGTTTTCTAGATGTTTTCATCTTGTCCTCTTAGCTTTGCTGAATAGGTTTGTCTGTGACCAAGGGCCTGTGGTTTTCCAGTATCACAAAGCTGGCTCACTTTTAACTGGGGTAGATCACCATGGTAACCTATGGTGAAGGGTTAATTTGCTTCAGAACACATTAACTTCAGAGGATTGGCTCAAATGGCTCGACTACTGACTGACACATCACTGGAAAAATCATTCCGACAAAATCCTGACAGGGATATACTGCAAATACTCTTATAAAGAGTTTATAAGAGCAATAGATATTTTTTTTGATTAGTACAATGAGTTTGCTGTTCCAGGCTCTCCATGAGTTCGCTCTGGGTTTGAAACAGAGCTTCTAAAAAACAGGGATAGTTTATCACTCTTAATACACAATGAAGAACAGTAATAGCTGTGTTTTAATAACACTTAATTTCCTTCAGTGCCTCCAGGATTCCTTACAGTATAGATACCTGTTACATTCCAGCACTTTAGCTCATGAGGTGACTTTGTGATGATAACTGGAAATACAAAATATACCCACTGTTTTCTTTTATTAGAGAATTAAATCCTCACAGTATTAATTATTAACAGCATATACATTTTAATTATAACATTTTGGTCAAGTAGATTTCATCAGGCATTAACTACTGTTCTTCTCCTCTCTTTTAACTTTTTAAAATGTATCTCATATACTAATAATAGTTAATCAAAAAGACAAACAGCAAAAATATTCACTGTATATTACTGAACATGTTGAAAATGCCAAATGTATTTAAAATGACATGTATAATAATTCCTACACAAGTTTTTTTAAACTGTAAATCATGCAAATATATTTCAGTAGAGCCCCAGATTAAAGATATAGAACATGTCCCCTTTAAGAACTCTGCCTCTTTCATGTGAATATGCTCAGAGTTAGAAGGGTAAATCCAGAGTTATCAGAGCCAGTTGATAGCCAGGTCTATGATACCAGTTATTCGGGATCACCAGTGTGTTACGCGGCTCAGTGAAGCCAGGTAACCCAAAGAGAGCCAAACTGAGTTGAACTCGCTTTGTGATACAGGCCTCTGGTCTAAATTGGGCAAGTACATGTATGTGTGTTTATGTTTTTTGCTGTAATGTGTCTGTATGTGTGTTGTGTGCAGGGGATGTGAAGCCTCCCATGCCAGGTCCTCCTCCAGGGGAGTTTGATGGAGCTTCATCCAGACCTCAGGACCCCAGCAACCCCAGTGGTCCCTCAGATATCCCCTCCAACAAGCCTGCGTGGTATGACCCCCAGCACATGGGTCCCTGGAACCCCAACCAGCCGGTAAAAGTCTGTGTGAGCGTGTGCATACTTTCTTCAGTCTGTGTTTGTAGGTGCTTTGAGATGCAGCAGCTCAGTAGGGTTTGGACAGGAAGGTGGTGGCTGATCTCTGCTATCCATCACCTCTACCTAACATCCCAAAGAAAATGTATTCTAAACTATAAATGGTCAAATTTACAAGGACGCATATCGTGAGTTTCAAATCAGCCAGCTCCACATGTTCAATCATCAGTGGGTTTATATTGTGTGATGAAGATGACCAGTGTAGTAGGGCAATGTAGTAGCTGTGGGATAGTGGTCAGAGTTGTAAAATCCTGTCTGTGAGTGTTACAAACTGCTGTGTGGTGTTTTTGGCATCTGATCTTTAGAGTCTTTAAACAAATTAATCTGTAGCTTCAACAGGACTTCCTGAATCGTATTTTATTAGCCCCTTTCACACACGCAGTCTGTCCCCGAAATGTTCAGGAACATTTCCTGCATGGGATCATGTGTGAATGGGAGCAGGAGTCGATGTTCAGGGAAATCTGTAACGCCAATTTCCCACCTCAAGACCAAATAACATTTCAGAAAGACGCTGGTACGGCTGTGTTGTGAATGAAAGCAGTAACATTGCAGGGAAGGGCACATAAAGGCGCTTTCACATTGATCGAGCAAACCAATCACAAGACTCAGCTGAATAGAGGAGACAGTGCTGTTTTTTTGAATGTTTAAATATTTTAAATAAAATGTTCACACTGTTTTCCAAATGTTTTTTCACATGACTTTTAACTGTATTGATTTCATAAAGCCATATCGATTATTCAAAGCTCTGTCAGATGCTGAGCCTTGCTTAAGCTGATTATTCAAAATCTTCAATCTGATGGAGCTTTGAATAATCATGGCTTTATGAAAGCAACACAGTTAGTTACATGAATAAACAGTTACAAAGGAGTGTGAACATTTTAACGTTTTATTTAAAACAACACAAAAATGGCAATGTCTCCTCTATTCAAGCGCCGGCTCCCATTTAAAAGTCTGTGTGTCTGTGCTTCATGCAACAATATCACAGCATCATGTTGGAGTTTGTGTGGTTTATGTGTCACCTCAGGCAACAAGCAACTCTCACCTACTTTCTGACTGTTGTCTTTCCCCAGCCTCCTTTTGACCCAAACCAGCCTCCCCCTCCTTGTCCTCCTTGGAACAGCCATGAAGGGATGTGGAATGAACAGAGGGACCCAGGGAACTGGAGTGGAGGTCCACCCAGAGAAGGAGGCCCCTGGAGTGGTCCAGGTGGGTCTGACCCAGGCCCCCCCTCTTGGAACTCATATGACCAGCAGCCACCATGGGGGAACCAGCCTGACCAGCCCCCCTGGGGCCAGAGGGAGCCCCCATTTCCTCCACGCATGCAGGCATGTGATTTAAATTGCTTTGCTATGATTTTTTTTACCAGTTTTTATTGTATTGCATTGTTCACTAGACATTTACCATCTTTAATTACAGTGTATCTGAGTCTGAATGTGACTGTGCTCATTTACATGAATTATTGTATTGTCTAACTTGGATTTTCACAGAGACCTCCCCATTTCAGAGGGCCATTCCCTCCCCACCAGCAGCCACCTCCTTTCAACCAGCCCCCCCCACCACCACACAATTTTGGACGCTTCCCGCCACGCTTCATGCAGGACGACTTTCCTCCAAGACACCACTACGACAGGCCGCCATACACCCCACACCGCTTTGACTACGCTCAGGGAGATTATCCCGGAGGTGAGCGCAGAAAAACAATGTTATTGATCAGCAACTCTGCTCTAAAGCTGCCTGTTTCCGCACATCTAACTGCATTCACTACCGTTTACTAGACATGCCAGGTCCTCCTCCTCCTCCTCCCCACCACCATCCCAATCAGAGGCTCCCTCCCCCAGGTATGGGGGCTGATCATCCTCCGTGGGGTGGAAGCCAACACCCAGATTTTGGCCCACCCCCCCACGGCTTCAACGGCCATTCACCCCACATCCGTCATCGGCAGCATCCGGTCCAAGATGACCCCAGTCTGGTGCCCAACGTGCCCTACTTTGACCTGCCAGCTGGTCTCATGGCTCCACTAGTCAAAGTAAATCACCTACCTCAGATCTGATGACAAGGGCATGAAAATAAATCAGAATGTTATCAGATTGTGAAACTGCTCAGCTGACAGTGTTACTTCCTTGTTAAAAGAAAGCCAGCATGATTAAATGCCACCAGAGGAGAAAAAACAACAGTAAAGACTGATCCAGCACTGCCTCTTTGGCTTATAGATCAGATAGGTTACAAGACTGTGAGTAGTTTACAGACAGGTACTCTTGGAAAATAGAATGAAAGAAGAATGGCAGTAACTTGTTGTGTAGAATTAGATTATAATAATGGAGGCTGATCCAGACCTACCACAGCACTGTAGTTTTCAAAATAGAAAAGACTGTAACAAAACTGAAAGTTGTCTAGTAAATAGAAAATATATGCACTAACAGACTAAAAGTCAAACCAGGTCTGCATGTCTCATGATCCTGTACTGTCTATTGCTCAGCTTGAGGACTGTGATTATAAGCCTCTGGATCCTAAAGACATCCGGCTGCCCCCTCCCATGCCACCTAGTGATCGGTTGCTAGCTGCTGTGGAAGCTTTCTACAGCCCTCCATCCCATGATCGACCCCGTAACAGGTACATACACACCAACTCTGTCTGCAGGACAAATCTGACTGAAATTAAAAATGTGATTTGGGTAATGCATCAGAATTTTCCTCTTGGTCCATAAGTGGCCATTGTTTTTTGGTAATTGAAAGAAAGAGTTGAAGAAGCGATGTAACCACTGCAAAACACTTGAGTTTTATTTTGACCTTTTTACAAGTAAAGTTTGCCATTAATGTTAATTATGTACAGCTGATGTAATCTACCATAGGCAATGCTTGTCATGTAAACCTACAACATGGTCATTACCAATAAAAAGAAGAGATTTTATCAATTTGGAACTGGATGCGAAATGAAACTGGTTATGGGAACTCACCCTAGTCATACAATGTCTACTTTTTCACTATTGGCCTTTCAATCCCTTAATTTTCTCCCGTCAAGTTCTCCACTTTGTAGTTACAGTACTTTTATTAGCTATGCTCAATCGCTGTGGTTTGTTCCTCCATCAGTGAAGGCTGGGAACAGAATGGCTTATATGAGTTCTTCAGGGCCAAGATGAGAGCCAGGAGGAAAAAGGGACAAGAGAAACGCAACAGGTGAGAGTCCTCTTCATCTGGATCTTTGTCTCTTGTTATGACCCGAGCACGAAAGTGCCAGGGGCCTAACGGCCTGAACATGTATATTTGTCAATATTGAGTCATAGTCATAGGGCCACCTGATGTCAATAGAAAGTCAGCCTCATGTGACAAAATCATCCAATTAAATGACATTTACATAGTGTGGTCTACACATGATATACAGCAATATGATGTATTATTTGTGGGTGTTCACTAGAGCCACATAGTGGACACAGGAAGTGTTATCTCCTACATGCAATGTCCAATATTCATAAACATGTATATCCATGTCAGTTGCCCTCTGGTAAATGTATTGCTGCATTAATATTTCAGTTATGTAGTGTTGCCTATGGGCAACAGGAAGAGAAGCCTGTTGACACATAGTTCATCAAACGTATACACAATTTCCAGTATGTCATCTCCAGCAACATGTACTGCACACAGGAAATATTTTCCGAATTCACACAGTGTCCGATAATCCTGAACATTCAGAGCCATGTTAACGACCTCCAGTAGTGACACCACGGCTGCTGCTTCCACCGATGCGCTTGAGGTGCAATGGTCCGTTCACTGCCGCTTGCAGCTTTAATTCTATCTCTTCCTGTTTCTGTGTGACGCATATTCAGAGCTTACAGCTTGTGTTGACAGCTTTGTAAACGTCTCTCACAATGGGCTTTGGAATGTCCCTCTTTTGTTTATTCTGGTCATAGATCTGGTTAAAAAAGTCTGTTACTGGTTAACCCAGAAGGCCTTTTTTAGGGAGGAAGTCGCCATTGGTGTATTAAGGCATGGAGACACATGACCCACAGGTTTATTATTTCAATTTTCTGCTCCTCCTTCCTGTACCTGTCAACCCCCTCCCTCTCTCCCTTTGTGGTTTACTCCTTCCAGTGGACGTGGAGGCAGTCGCTCCAGAAGTCGCTCTCGCAGCAGAGGGAGGTCTTCATCTCGCTCCAGCTCTCGTTCCTCCAAATCCTCCAGGTCACGGTCACGTTCCTCTCGCTCCCGCAGCCGCTCCCGCTCCTACTCACGATCCAGGTCTGAAACACACACATAACACACAGATGTCTGTATGTTACCTCTATGCTGATATGTACATATGTACAATACAAGTCAAAAGTTTGGACACACTTTAATATTCAAGGGAATGAGAAAGTGTGTCCACTTTTGACTTGTACTGTGCATACACAACCAGTCAAAAGTTTCAGAACACCTCAGTTTTCCCAGTTTTTATTGAAAGTCCAGTGAATAACCTTAAATGGTACAAAGGTAAGCAGTAAACTGCCAGAGGTGAAAAAACAAACAAACAAAAAATGTTTAGATTACCAAAAGCTGAAAAATTATGTAAAATTTCAGGGATCAAGTAAGGGGTTAACAACTCACAGCTTTTCTGCAGCAATGGAAGTAAATGAAGCCTTGAAAGTTGATGTAAACAATTCCTACAGGTGTCCCAACTTGAGTTGATTTAGTTCCAACTCTGTGTCTGTATAAAAGCATGGAGGAGGAAGCGTGATGGTCTGGGACTCTTTTGCTGGATCCGGAGTTGGTGACTTGCACAAAGTGACAGGCAACCTGGACCAAACAGGCAAACACAGCTTCCTGCAGAGCCATGTAATACCTTCTGGTATCTGGTCAGGGGTTTGTCCTACTGAAAGATAATGATCTAAAACATCCCCCCATACTGCCTTTGGAAAAAAAGAACAAGACAATAGGCTTCAAATCATGGAACCAGCATAGTCATCAAGCTGGTTTGGGATGAACCATTTTTATTTTCACTGAAAACAATTGTCTTTATTGTGATGTGATGTCACATCTGCTCAACCAATCAGGTTTGACAATATTGTCAGCAACCACTGAAAGAACCTGGACCTTGGTTTTCACCTCCTGAGCATTGCCCATATTTAGCTCCAGGAACTTGTTTCTGAAGCTGAGAACAGCGGAAACAGAAGCAGAACTTGTGACAATGGATACATGTAATGTTATGTTTTAAGTTCTGTGAAAGCTATCCATGCTTTAAACTTGAGGCACTCAGCCTAACATGTCTTAACCTGCCTTTCTTTAGGTCCAGGAGTAGATCCAGGTCATCTCGAAGTCACTCTCGCTCCAGATCCAGATCTCGTTCTCGGTCACCTGGAAAGAGACGCCGTGGCGCCAAATCCAGGAGCTCCTCCCCTCCGTAAGTCCTCTTCACTGTCGCACTTTCATGAGGTGTTTTCATTTTTATACTTTATAATAGTATAGATGACCACCTCCCCTGCTCTCTACAGCTCCTCGTCAGTGTTGGGGGCTCCTCCCTCCAAACTGACTGCAGATAACAGGCTAGGGGAGGAGAACAAGGGCCATCAGCTGCTGATGAAGATGGGTATGCTTTTGTTGTTTTGTTTTTTTAAGATAAGCCGCATGTTTATATTTTCCAGTAAGAATGTTTTATGTGTTTTTAATGTGGAGGTTCTCAATCCTGAAATCTACAGGCTGTATTTGGGAACATGAAGCATGTAGTGTAGCACGTATCCACTGATTCCTTTTGTGTTGACCTGCTGTAGGCTGGAGTGGTTCAGGAGGGTTGGGAGCCAAAGAACAGGGCATCCAGGACCCCATCAAAGGAGGCGACATCAGGGATAAATGGGACCAGTATAAAGGTGTGGGAGTGTCACTAGACGACCCTTACGAGAACTATCGCAGGAACAAGAGCTACAACTTTGTCGCCCGCATGAAGGCACGAGAGGAAGGTACATTAACATCTATCTATCTATCTATCTATCTATCTATCTATCTATCTATCTATCTATCTATCTATCTATCTATCTATCTGTGTGTTAACATCTTCACCTTTATATGTTGTCAGTCATGTCCATGTAGAATAAAAGGAATAAGATAGCAGTGTTCTAGTACAATATGTAGCTTACTGTACTGTTTTCACTAAAATAATTTCTAAACAAAATTAAACAATTCTTTTCTTCCCATGATTCAGTCAATCGGGAACCTCAGGAGGCCCCCACAACCGACTGATGGCATCAAACAACCTCCCCATCTGCTCCATCACCACCTCCACCAAGGATCTGAGTCTCACTGTCAGTATTCCATCCGAGATTCTAGTCAGAGATCCCAAATCCTTCTTCATTCCTCAGAAACCAGAGTGATGATACAAAGTAGCACCACACTAGGTGGAAAAAGTGCAGCTCTTCTGTTCTCTGCAATTGCAAAAGCATGGATGAGTTTTTCCAAACGGAGCATCAGCATTTCAGATGGAACAGTCGGCACCAACAGAAGTAACGCTGCAGAACTCAGCAGGATTCTCATATTAGCCTTTACCAGGACACTGCTACTACAGTCTAACTCACTCATATTTCACTTCCAATGTTTCTGATTTTAAATAAATCAGAGTTTGAGAACTCCTTCAGTGTGTAGGTTGATAACAGTGCTGAGTCAGACTGTGCCTCAGCATTTATGATAGCTGCAGCAGTGCTTTTGATTTATGCACACATGTCAACAGTTGAATGAAGAAGTATGTTAAATTATTTTAAAGTGGGATTTACAGTTAAATATGTTCCTCTCCCTCTAGTTGTTTGGTTAAAGTGTCAGTTTCACCCAAATAAAAAAAAAAATGATTTCATTTACCTCTCATGGTATGTACAATATAGATGCATTCAGTTTAATCTGCTGGGGGACATTTTGAAAAATAAATTCATTTTTGAAAGTTTATTTAAATTCAACAGCAATGTTTGTTTCCAAGAATAATGTCCTACTTACTAATCTACAGATCTTACTATGGAACTACTTTCTGCTGAATAAATAGTCCTCGTGAAAACTGCTCACTGTGGGTGGTGTCAGTAATCTCTCTGGTGGAGATCTCCAAAATTTTGTGGAAACATTTACACATTTTTAGCACTTGTGTAAGCTGACCCTTTGAGACAGAATGTAGAATAAGAAGGTGAGGTGGCTCCTCTTTTGAATCTTTTTTCACTGCTGATTATTGATACTTTTTCATGTAATTACTTCCTATTCTGAGTTATGTAAGTATTTCATGTAGTTGTAGTATTAAAATAAATCCCCCAGAACAAAAACATCATAAATATGAGATACATTTTTTTTGTCTCCACAAACAGTGTAGAGACATAAGCAAAATAAACAGAATTTTTTTTGCTTCATGTATATGTAGAAGGAAGGAGCAGTTTTCAGGGAGCAGATCAATTTTGTTCTGACGCCACTGATAACTAGTCAGTTTAGGACTGTAAATAACTGTAATGAAATGGTCCCTTGCCTCAAGTCTTTTTTTTTCTGCCATTTTATCAGAGTTGAAATTGTGAAAAGGTGCCTTTACTTAAGTGTGTTGTGTAGTATGGATGCCTGTCTCTGCCACAAAAGAAAGAAAAGTAAAGTTTGAAATGATAACAACATTAATGTTGAGTCCACATTATGAGATACAGTACTAAGTCAAACTAACCTTACTATCTTTATCTATTACAACTTTCCTTTATCATAATCTCAGAGTAAATCAAAACTATTACATTTAAATGTCATGCAAAATGTTTTGGCTTTTATTATTTTTACATGGTATCATTTTGTTTTAGCATCTCTTTGAATTTAAAAGTCTGACTTTTGGCTTACTATCATAATTTGGATTTTGTATCTCATAATTTGAAAATACCATGAGTATTTTTTTTTTTCATTCCTAACATTTCATCTGTTGGTTTCTTAGCTCCAAATCATCATCTGGCTGACATTTGTATGTTATTTATACATATAGTAAAGAGTTGTAAACATTTGTAAAGAACCCATATTTTAGTTTTTCCATTATTTTTAGGACACCAGGTATTAATGATATTATTGATTTTTTTTTTTATTTTTTTTTTTAAGTTCTCTGCCTTAAGTCTGACAACCGGAGGTCTTTTATACTTTCCAGCAGACCACAGGCTGATTTGACTTCCACTTTGAAGTGTTAATGCAGTGCTGTGTCGATGCTGCTGTTAGACTGTACGCATGCATGATGTAAAAATTGTGTCAGTGTGGGTTAACTGAGGACATTACAGTTGAAACCTGAAACATGTCTGCCAGTGCAGTTACGTGCTGGACCTGAAGGGGAAGGTAAGAGTCAGACAGCCCATCACTGGACTGGATTATGCATTCATTTAACCTGGGGAAAGCTTACTGAGTTTACACAGGAGAGCTGTTCACCAAATGAAGGAGAATTCATGATATAAAAGACATCAAACCAGGTGTCAGCAGCTGGACCACATACTGTCTGAGAATAGGAGACAATTGTAAGAAGAAGATAGAGCAGGTGCACACAAGAACACCTGCACTATTGTCAGCTCGGACACAGGGTGTTCTCATAAGACTTAACTTTCTGCGAAAAATATTTGGTACCAAGTGGAGCAGCACTTTCCCTCTGTCTCTTAGGAGTTCATAGTGTTAACTGTTTCTAGGGCCAAACACTACAAATGTAGTATGTCAGGTTCCATGTGTTTGACGACTGATGACATTATACCTAAATCCCAGTGAAGTAATGTTTTTTTCTTGTAGGAGAATGATTTACCTCATTACAGCATCAAGCAGAGAGTTGGACAACTCAGTAACTACTGTCTCGAAGATGCCACTCACTTTCTCACTGTCATTAATTACAATCGCGCTTTTTTTTTTTAATTCACTAAAGATTTAGTAAATGTAAATGATGCTCACCTCAGAGGGGATACATCAGATGCAATTTTTATTACATTTTTGGACACAAACTTTTTGCCTGACCAGCTGCTTTTCAAATAAAAATGCTCTAATTCCAGATAGTTCAAGTTTGATAACTGCAGCACCCATGAAACAAATCTAAAAACTCCAGGATAAAAGCAGTACTTCATGGCAAAATGCAGCTTTTCCTTAAAGGTTGATTTTCCTTTTTTTTCCAGTCACTCGTCTGTATATACAAAAGCACATTTACACGCACATTCTTTCTGTAGCTAACACACAAAGATCACAGTTTAAACTTTACTGAAAATGTTGAGGTAACATGTTGAACAACAAGACAAGTTTTTGCCTTTGTCAAATTGATGGCATTAATAAAGTCCAAATTTACATTTAATTTTATGATTAATTTGTTTGTTTTTGTGTAATTTGTATGTCAGTATTTAATGGTAGCACTATTTACCCCATCCCCATGCTCATTTTACCCCTACCTTGGGGTAAGTTGTGCCGTAGGAGTAACTTTTTTTTCATTGTTCTAAAACCATAATAATAAAACTTGTTTTAATTTCCATGGGTACACAACAACCTGAGGTATATATAGTAATTATGATTTGAAACAAATACACTTTCATTTTGCAGTAAAATCATCAAATGTAAAAAGTGGCTCATGTTACCCTATTCTCCCCTTATCTTTGGGTTCATATATTGTTTTTTTATAAAATATACTAGAATATGTTGAATTTGTTAGGGATCTAGCGATTCTAACGATTTTAAACGCTGGTTAACTGCTCTTGATGTTACCACTTTTGATGATTTGTGTGATTTGGTTATTTCGGAGCAGTTTAAAAATATGCTTCTAGGCTGATCTCTACCTTCTCCTCTCATCTATCAGGCCAAGAGTCAGTTCAAGAGGATGTCTACAGCTAATAATGTAGAGATCCACATCCCAGTCCCCACTGACACTGATTCTCCTTAATTTAAGACCACTGTTGACAGCATCAAGTGGATCCTAGAGAACAGCAAGATAGTCTGGTCCATTAAATCCTTCCCTGTACATCTAATAGGGATAGGGTTAACAATCAATATCATGAATTAAAATATTTCAGCATGGCAGTATTAGGCATATTTTTATTATCATGCACAGATAAATGGGGTAAAATGTAATTTTTTTAATGTCAGTTTATTTTTACCGTCTATACTAAGAAAATGGTAAAGCCAGTAAGTGTAGTTTTTTTTCAACCTCTCACTGTGTCCTGGTGAATTTCAGGGTGGCAAAGAATACCTTATGAGAGCCCCCTTTAGCCTGCTCAGTGTGGAAGCAGAGGACAAGCAAGGCCAGCCTCTTATCGATGTCAAGTTTGAGATCCCCTTCTTCCCCACCTCTGGCATCCAGGTAAGAAATCGAGCTTCTAAAGATAGTCTGATAGAGGAAATGTTCATTATAAGCTTCTCTGTTATATCAGTAATTAAATGTGGAAGTGATGTCTTGTAGTTCTTCTGTACTGCTACAGGGGTCAGTCTCGGATTTGTGTAAATGTGTCCGCAGTCACTGATGCAGACACAGGGTGGCACTGTTGTCAAAGGAATAGAGACACAGAAGTGGATGGCAGGAGAAACCATCACTGTTCTTGTGTTTCTGAGAGTCCTCTCAATACTCATACCTGTAATAAACCCTGAAAGAAACAGGGCACTCCAGAAACAACAGCAATGATCAAAGAGACCATGATTATACTGTGTATATATACACGCATACATTCAAAGTCTGTTCACTAGTGAGAGCTGCACACACACCGCAAGTGCTTGACACATTTAAGAAATCTAAGCGATTCAGATCTAGTTTTACCAACTTCTGTTGTGTGGCCAAATACTATTCAAACTCACAAAACTTTATTTAAAATTCTAATGGCAATGCTGTTTACAGATACTTTATGTCAGGCCACGAAAAGATGACATTTTGGGTTTTACTCAATGTAAGCATCAATGAAGCAGAAATTAGGTTTTGGCCCATGTTTTTATGTTTTGATGTTATACTGCAGCTAGTTTAGACGCATACCATATATCAGCAACATCCACTTCACTTCCAGTTGCTGACCTCTTTTGCATATCATATATATGTTTTCTGTCTCTCTCTGCACTTTTAACTTTTAATCAAATAAAGGCAAAAGTGCCAAAAAATACTCCTAAAAAATAAACTGTGGCTGGAGGAGCAATGGGGAAGCTTAATTAGTGATAGCAGGCGCTTGTCTGCTAACACTTATAGAGCCAAACTGAGCTATGACAGCCAAATGTTCTTGTGTGGTCTTGGAGCAATCAATCAAAACATGGAGTCAACTATGGTTGATTTAGCATGAAATACAATTATTTATAACTATTAATGTTTTTATTAAAAATAGCCTTCATGGATTTGTCAAAAAATATACAAAAGATGATTTCAGGTAGTGTTTGGGGGAGCTTTGCCCATTCCCTTTGCACCCTTCCGCTGCCATGCCTGCTGCCAATCACAGGGGAAATAATTTTTTGTAAACTTGCTGGCTCTGAGTTCATCGGTTTCCTGTTAAATATGAGCATTTCTGAATGTTGGAGACATTGAATATGACACAAAATACAGACGTTAATGTAAAAGACAATTCCCCTTCTTTATAACTTGGGTTTTGTTTTCATTTCAGTCAGTAATGCTAACAATGTATTCACCAAAGTAATGGCTGAGATCAATAAAAAGAAGTTTGACCAGTATAGAAACACGAGTAGTGAGATGATCAGACAAGAAATAAACAAACCTCAATTTCAAATAATCATCTTCAATTTGAACCTTATGTTTTGGTGGAAGTGACACACTGTTTTTGTTGCAACATGGAACACAGTGCATCACAAGATGACAATATATCATGATGAGTATTTAAAAAATGAAAAAAAACCATTATAGATCTGTCTATATAAATAACAAATAGCAGGAACCACCAACTGAATAAAATAGACTGGCTAGATAGTTGGGTGAACTCCTCAACCACCCGCTGAATATTTGTATCAGCCCAAATTGGCAAATTGGATTTGAAAAATCTGATTTGGGTACAGTCCTAATGTGTACTGTCTTCCTTTGCAATTAGGGATTATTGGCCATTTTTCAGGTCATTCAAGTGGTTTAGATAATCTGGTTGAACTGTTAGTTTGTTTACAACCTATCCTACTGACTGAGTACTTGTATTTCTTGACCTGTTGGACCTATTTTTAGTGATGTCACCATGCTCCCAGATCTCAGCTATTAACTTGGTGAATGCAATATTGTTATAACTGATAAACTGATGGACAAAAACACAAAATAACAAAAGACAAAAATAAGACCCAAGTTTTAATAAACCAGAAACTATCCCACAATTGAAGCTCAGTAGTTAAACTGTTTATTTGCTGCCCTACTGTTAGAGGGATGACATGATTCAGTCAGTAGGTTTTGTTCAGAGGAAATAGATAAACAAGGCAGCTATTGTGTTGCTGTTGGTTCACTATAAGTGTAAAAATAAACTCCAGAGAGTTAGTTGTTAAGAGCTGAACCACAAACCTTCACCAGCCTAGCAGGGCTCATTGTGAAACCAAAGCCAGAGATGTGGCCTTCAATTAGCCCAGGCATGAACCCAGATCCACTTCTAACCCAGCCACATTTACCTCATTGGCTCAACCTCAACTAATAGCACCTTGTAAAGACAGAGACTAGAAGGGAGGTGGGTGGTGGAAAAGCAGTTTTCTCAAAATAGCTGCATGGCCTTGGATCAATGGAGACATCATTAAAGAGATGCTCCCATTAGCTGCTGCGAAGCTTGCTATTACTGTGAGATCACTTGTGATGAGGAGCTATTATGTGGCCTGAGGCAAGACCCCCAAGGTTCCTGCTAGTACCACACACACACACAACACAAGATGCCACAGAGATGTGGTGGCAGCTGGGTGAGGGGAGCACTTCTTAAGTCTGTTCTTATTAAAGGGAGCATGCTATTGTGGGGAGGGGTACCGAACTGTGGGAGGGGCTTGGGGGTCAAATGTCGCTGGTACTTGGTGAACAAATGTTTGTATGTTCCACATCTACTGTGTGAGTGTGTGTGTGTGTGTGTGTTTCAGTCCACTGAAAAGAAAAAAGAACCACATTGTCTGTTTCTTAATTATAGTGGAATGGCGAATATCAGTATGAAAAGGACAATCGCACACACACACACGCAGTAACCCACCAGATATAACCCCTCAGTGATAATAAAGGGAAGTTGACTGTAAAAGCTGGTTGAATGGTGCAAGTGTAAGTGTGTGTGTATGTATGTGTATGTGTGTGTGTGTGTGTTTGTGTTTGTGTGTGTGTGTGTGGTGATGTGTTCATATGTCTGTGACTTTACTACTTACTGATTAGAAGTTACACCGGGAGGCTCGTTCATTCATCTCCTTCTCTTTACCCGCTGTTCTCCTGGTGGTAATTGTTGTCATGTCCCTAGCAGCTTGTACTCTTTTTACCATCAGGGAAAGTGCAACTCAGATAGCAGTTCGGTATGTCAGAATCAATAAATGTCTTACATTATGGAAGTAATGTAAAGTTAAGTCTTTTACATTTACATTTGTTCATTTGGCAGATGCTTCTGTCCAAAGTGACATACAAATGAGGTACAATCCAAGCTACAAGGAGCTACAAGGATCAAGGAGAAGCCTTTGAGAATAAGCACCTTGACATTCAGTTCCACATTCCACCTAAGACAAGTGCCACAAGGCTTGCAGGTGCTTTCTGTAAGTGCCTAGTACAAAACTTTAAAACTTTTTTTTTTTAATGAGAGAGAGCCTGAGAAAGACTGAGATATAGAGCATATTAGGTGCTTAAGTACTTTTGGAAGAGGTAGGTCTTCAAGTGTTTTTTAAAGACAGAGAGATATACTGTTTACTGAATCGAGTTTGGCAAGTCTTTCCACCCACGAGGGACCATACAGGAGAAGATTTTGGATTTTGAAGGTATAATTAGTCGTTGTTCATTTTCAGATGGTAGGGAGTGAGAGGATGCATAAACCTGAATGAGGGAGTTCAGAATGGAGGATGGTGCTGTTCTAGAGGCTACTCTGTAGTGAACAATAGTCACTTGAGCTTAATGTGAGTAGCAACCGGGAGCCAGTGGACAGTAATGAAAGTGTAGTGACATGAGCTGTTTTTGGCTGGTTGAAGACCAGATGTGCTGTTGCATTTTGGACAATCTGCTGAGGTTTTACTGTGCATGCTGGCAGCCCTGCAGGAAGGGCGTTAGTAGTAAAGGCGAGAGATGACCACTGTCTGTACAAGGAGTTGAGTGGCGTGCTCAGTCATCAATTGTCAATCAATGACGCCCAGATTTCTAGCAGACTTTGTTGTAGAGAGTGAGGAGAAGCTAAGCTGTATACTGATCTTGTGCTGAACAGAAGGACTGGCTGGGATCACCAGTAATTCAGTCTTAAAGACATTGAGTTGAAGGTGGCGTTCCATCATTCATTTAGAGCTACTGAAGCAGGCTGAGAAGGACAGATAGAGCTGAGTATCATCAGCATAGCAATGGGGAGAAAAACCATTTGAGCGGATAATCGGACCAAGTAAGGTGGTATGAGAAGAGAAGGGGACTGAGCACAGATCAAGCAGGTAGTTCTTGGTCTGAAAAGTGAAGCCAATGCGTACCTTAAACCTGCACTCTCTAATGGCCAGCAGAGGGCGACTCCACTAGCTCCAAAAAGAAGTCAGTTTGTATAGAGATCTATGGGAAAATGACCCTACTTCTCACTTGATTTATTACCTCAATAAAAACTTTCCTAATGAGTTTATGGTCTCAGTCGCTAGTTTCAAGTTTTCTTCAATACAGCATGCTGTTCATTTTGATTATAGCCCCATTGAATTAAATCATGTTGTGATTGACAAGTTGCTACCATGGTGACAACATTGGTTAGGTAACATAACCATTAGGGGTGTGTCCGAATACAAATATGTTATTCGGCAAAGCACAATAGTAGGTTTTTTTATGAATATTTGTTTCATACAAATACTTTAAAAAAATATTTGTTTTGGGGGAAACCCCCAAAAAACATGTCAAATACCAGCCTACAGGTTGGTTAAATTGCTATCTCAGTCTCTCTCCTCTGCTCCGCTGTTACATCTATCAGCAGGTCTCAATGCAAATAATTTTGCTGCCTTAACAAATATTGATACAAATACAAATACTGGGCCCTCTGCACATCCCTAATAACCATAGTGTAACCCCAGATTCACAGAGTATAGGCTTAGCCATAGCCGTCGCTATTTCAGTGTGTTTTCAGTTCATGAAAGTTAATTGTAACATTCTGATCACCTAAAAATCTTGTTCAGTGTTTGGTCGCACTAAAAAAACCTCTAAGGAGTTGGATATTTAGTTTTCCAGTAAGTACATTTTGTTTTAATGGTTTCAAGACTGTTTTTCGCAAGTGAAAATTAGCATTAGCATTAGCATTACCACAGTTAACCATAGACTGTAAATGCACTGTGCTAACCAAGCTAGCAGCTAGTGTTAGGGTGAGCTCCACCCTCTTGTCCAAATATGGTCACTTTTCATCACTTCTGGCTCCAAAAATCCAAGATGGTGACAGTCAAAATGCCAAACTCGAGGCTTCAGAAACGTGAACACATAAACCAATGGGTGATGTCATGGTCCATTATTTTTTCGCAAGTGAAAATTAACTTTAGTCCCTCCCAAATTGATAATCTTATTGATAGTGCTGCAGGCTCATTAAGAATAACACTCGATCTCGCTCAGCCTGTAGTTTAGTTTAATAAAACGTAAGAGGTTAGCTCCATGGTTTAACTCCCAAACCCGCAAATTAAAGCAAACATCGCGAAAATTGGAAAGGATTTGGCGTTCCACCAAAGTAGAAGATTCTCGCTTAGTCTGGCAAGATAGTCTTAAAACATATAGGAAGGCCCTCTGTAATGCCAGAGCCGCCTATTACTCAGCATTAATAGAAGAGAATAAAAACTGCCCTAGGTTCCTTTTCAGCACTTTGGCCAGGCTGACAAAGAGTCATAACTCTACTGATCCATGTATTCCTATAGCTCTCAGTAGTAACGACTTTATGAGCTTCTTTAATGATAAAATTCTAACTATTAGAGACAAAATTAACCATCTCCTGCCCTCAACAAGCACCGTTCTTTCCCCAAACACAGGAACCTTGGTAACGGCAGTAAATCCTGACATATATTTGGACTGTTTTTCTCCAGTAGACTTGTCTGAACTAACTTCAATGATTTGTTCAGCTAAACCATCAACCTGTCTCTTAGATCCCATCCCAACTAGGCTGCTTAAGGAAGCCTTACCCTTAGTGAGCACTTCTTTACTAGATATGATCAATTTGTCTTTAGTAACAGGCTATGTACCACAGTCCTTTAAAGTAGCTGTAATTAAACCTCTTCTTAAGAAGCCTACTCTTGATTCAGGTGTTTTAGCCAATTATAGACCCATATCTAACCTTCCATTTCTATCCAAGATCCTTGAGAAAGCAGTCTCTAATCAGTTATGTGACTTTCTACATAACAATAGTTTATTTGAGGATTTTCAGTCAGGATTTAGAGTGCATCATAGCACAGAGACAGCACTGGTGAAAGTCACTAATGACCTCCTAACTGCATCGGACAAAGGATTTGTCTCTATACTTGTCCTGTTAGATCTTAGTGCTGCATTTGACACAATTGACCATCAAATCCTTTTGCAGAGACTGGAACATTTAATTGGCATTAAAGGAACTGCATTAACCTGGTTTAAGTCCTATTTATCAGACCGATTTCAGTTTGTACATGTGAATGATGAATCCTCCGTGAAGGCAAAAGTTAGACACGGAGTTCCACAAGGTTCTGTACTTGGACCAATTCTATTCACCTTATATATGCTTCCTTTAGGTAATATTATTAGGAAACACTCCATAAATTTTCATTGTTACGCAGACGATACCCAATTATATTTATCAATGAAGCCAGATGAACCCAATCAGTTAAACAAACTCCAAACATGCCTTAACGACATAAAGACCTGGATGACCTGCAATTTTCTACTACTAAATTCAGATAAAACTGAAGTTATTGTGCTTGGCCCTAAACACCTTAGAAACACATTATCTAATGATAAAGCTGCTCTGGATGGCATTACCCTGGCCTCCAGCACCACCGTAAGGAATCTGGGAGTTATCTTTGATCAGGATATGTCCTTTAACTCCCACATAAATCAAATTTCAAGGACTGCCTTTTTTCACTTACGTAATATCACAAAAATCAGGCACATCCTGTCCCTAAAAGATGCAGAAAAACTAGTTCACGCATTTGTTACTTCTAGGCTGGATTATTGCAATTCCTTATTATCAGGCTGCCCTAACAAGTCTCTAAAGACTCTCCAGCTGGTCCAGAATGCAGCTGCACGTGTATTGACTAAAACTAGAAAAAGAGACCACATTTCTCCCATTTTAGCTTCACTACATTGGCTTCCTGTAAAATCTAGAATAGAATTTAAAATCCTTCTCCTAACTTACAAAGCCCTTAATGGTCAGGCACCATCATATCTTGAAGAGCTCATAATACCGTATTATCCCACTAGAACACTGCGCTCCCAGTATGCAGGCTTACTGGTGGTCCCTACAGTCTTTAAAAGTAGAATGGGAGGCAGAGCCTTCAGCTATCAGGCTCCTCTTCTATGGAACCATCTACCGGATTCAGTCCGGGGTGCAGACACCCTCTCTATGTTTAAGAGTAGGCTTAAAACTTTCCTTTTTCATAAAGCTTATAGTTAGGGCCGACCAGGCTCGCCTTGGATCAGCCCTTAGTTATGCTGCTATAGGCCTAGACTACTGGGGGACTTCCCATGATGCACTGAGCTCCTCTCTCCTCCTCCTCCTCTCCATCTGTATGCATTCATGTAACATCAATGCATGTCACTAACTTTGCTTCTTCCCCAGAGTTTTTTTGTGCTTTCTCATCTCACAGAAAAACCTGACTCCCGGGCCGAACCTTCGCGGTCCTTCACAGTCCTGATGGCATCCTTCCCTGGCTGTTGCTGTGCTTGTGCTTGTTGTTGTTTGTTGTTGTCATTGTTTTTCTTCTGTCCCCCCTCCCCCTTTCCCTCTCTCTTTCTCTCTCTCAACCCAACCGGTCAAAGCAGATGGCCGCCCACCAAGAGCCGGGGTCTGCTTGAGGTTTCTACCCGTTAAAGGAGAGTTTTTCCTTACCGCTGTCGCCAAGTGCTTGCTCATGGGGGAATTGTTGGGTCTCTGTAAATTAAAGAGTACGGTCTTGACCTGCTCTATGTGAAAAGTGCCTTGAGATGACTTCTGGTGTGATATGGCGCTATATAAATAAAGATTGATTGATTGATTGATTGATTGATTTTGCAGTCTATGGCACAGATTCTTGCTGTACCCCAGTGGAAAGAATTAATGCTTGAACTTTGGATGATATAGCCATTGCTGGATGTTTATCAGAAGGGAGTTAACACGAATACAGGGAGGTCACCGAAGACTATGTCGACTAGTGTAAACTCAGTCACTTAAATACCAGCAAGACAAAGAAGATGGTGATAGACTTCCACAGGAAGATACTAATGAATATCCAGGGATTGGATATTGAACACATATGCCTGGATGTTCACCTCAACAAACCTCAACAATAAACTGGACTGGTCAGACAACAGGGATGTCCTGTACAAAAAGGGACAAAGTCGTCTCTATATGCCGAGGAGACTGAGATCCTTTTGAGTAAGGAGGACAATGTTAAGAACTTTTTATGACACTGTGGTGGCATCAACAATCTTTTACGCAGTGGTCTGCTGGGGAGGTGGAAGCACAGAGAGGGGCAGAAAAAGGCTTGATTAACTGGTTTAGAGGGCTAGCTCTCTCCTGGACTGTCCTTTAGATTCCATAGAGCAGGTGAGTGACAGGAGGATTTTAGTCAAGCTGTTGTCAATCTTTGACAACACCTCTCATCCCCTGCATTAGACCGTGAGGACCTTAAGCAGCTCCTTCAGCATCAGACTGCTACACCCACAGTATAAAGAAGGAGCGCTACCGCAGGTCTCTCATCCCTATGGCAGTCAGACTGTTTAACAGTAGCATACTATAACACTGATGTTGTCTCTGTCACCACTACCCACCACTTTTAACATCACAACTACTTAGCACAATATATCTCAGGCAATATATCTTATTTGTTCATTTATCATTTTGTTATTTATTTATCATCATGTTTATCTTATGTTTCGCCCTTGTGCAATAGGATTGTATACTATTTTTTCTTTTGTGCAATTTGTCCAATTTCCAGTGCAATATTTCGGTAAAATGCTATACACCATGTGTGTATTTCCACTGCAGGTCATATCTATCTACAAATAAGACAAAAAAGCAATAAAGTGGCAATAAAGTGATGACCAGTATGACTGTTGACTGTTGAAAAGTAAAAACAAAGTAATAATCAGTATCAGTAATTAACATTTTGCGTCTTGTTTGCTATAGCCAAACAGTAATGTAAAAATGACAATTTGTAGTGTTTGGGAAAGTTACGTGTTGGATTTCTTGATAAACAGTTTATGTATTCTCTCAGTACTCCTGTATAATGTGTTTTTCCAGATAGAGGAGCTGACACTAATTTCACATGATGTATCCAAAAGGAGAAACACAAACAGCAGCAGATGTACTTTTACTGTACAGGGTTACCAGTGGTGTTAGTCTTTCTGTTGTTCCCTGATAACTAGACTGATAGCTAGTTTGTTAGTTAGCTACATTAGGAGTGGGTTATTGCTATTTGCTTTGGGCTGCAGAAGTTCATAAAATGTGGTTCATTTGGGCTGGCAACACTCTTAGAAATAAAGGTGCTGAGTAGAACCATATAGGGTTCTACATCTTGTCCCCATAGGAGAACCCTTTTTGGTTCCTGGTACAACCTCAAGGCTCCACCTGGAAGTTTTCAGATTTTAGAAGGTTCTACCTAGAATCTAACATAAAGGGTTATACCTAGAACTCCCTATGAGAGGTTCCACCCAGAACCCACTATGAGAGGTTCCATAGAGAACCCTTCTATGGTTTAATGGTTTCACCCAGAACCCTCACTAGAGCTTCTATCCAGAACCTTTTCATTTTCTCACCCTACACAGAAAACCCTTTTATATTTCAAGGATTTCATCTAGAACCCACATAGGGATTCCACCAAGAACCCTTCATATTTCAAATGTTTCACCTAGAACCCGCTTGTCTTCTGAGGGTCTATGAAGAACCATATTGTATTCTCCAGATCAGGCAAAAAATTATTGTATATTGTGGTCATCAATCATTTTAACAATATATGTTACATTTACCAATGTTTACACTGTTAACATTGTGAAAACATTCAAACAATTTTTGATAAGAAAAATTTAAAAGTCTTGGAACGATGATGGATAAGGAGGGGAGACTCTCTGAAGTGGTGTAGGTCCCAGTGGGAACAGGTCAAAAGTGAGCATGGGACCAGTGGAATCAGCAACATGACAAATAGGACACAAGCCAGGCACATCAGGCTGTCCTCAGCAGGTGAATTCATGTAATCTCCCTGCAATGGTGACACAGCAGAGAGGGAAGGAAAGTAGCATCAATCCAAGGTACATTTCCTACACCAGATGAAGCAGTAAGCCATCTACAAACAACAAAGTAATGCATGGTCCAATGAGAGCAATCGGAGTATTGGCACATAATAATGGTGACAGTGGAACAGATTGAATAAGCCTGTCCTCCAACTATATACCTATACTAAGAGCCTCCACTGGCACACAATCAAGTGAAAGTGAGGGAACTCCACAAAGTTTTCACATTAATTTATCTAAAATAGTCCACCTTTCACCATAAAAGTCCTTAGTTAGAGTCAAGCTTGCTGAAATAAGATATTAGATTTAGCTTACCTTGATTCTCGGAAGTTTCTGATCTTCTGTCACTTCAGTCCAGCTTCTAGTCTCAATTCATACACAGGTGACAGGTCACAATGTGTGAACAGTAATTATTATTCATATGTCACACCTATTTTGTAGAGAAGAGCAGACCATGAGGTGAAATCTGTAGGGAATCCAGCTCTCAGCTCCCACATACTAACCCCAACAGGGCAGCCAGCTCCCAGGCCCCATACACCAAACCCCAGCCTTTCCCCTGGGAGACCAGGGTTCAATTCCCAGCTCCAACACCCCTCCACACTGTAACCCCTCTTTCCCCCCAGCCCTCCCACCATCCATAATAAAGGAAAAATAGATAAGGAGAGTCAACTGCCCACTCTCCATAAATAAATAAATAAATAAAATAAGGGCAATTTAATTAGGGTATTTTTTGGGGAGGCTCATGAGCTCCTCCCTCCAGAGATTGTAGTTACAATGGTCAAAACAAAACTAATATGTAGGCTCAGTAAGTAAGAGCACAGCAGTACTATTTTGAAGATTGAGGGTTCAAGACATGATCTTCCCACCTGAAGGCATATTATGAAGCTACATTTTATATATATATATATATATATATATATATATATATATATATATATATATATATATATATATATATACACTGTATTCTTAGCAACTCTTTATAAAAGCACCAATTAAAAATGTTGTACATCATGAATTAGACATTATCCACAAAAAAAAAAAAAAATCAAAAACGTCTTCAAAAGTCAAATGCCCCTCAACTCAACCCTTGTCTCTATGGTCTCTCCACAGCCTACAACACCTATATACAGTGTATCTCAGATTAGAGGGACTAACCAATTAACATAGTGTCTGTTCAATACAGGTACGCAATTAATTATTGTATGGCATGAAATGATGGTAAAGAAAGACTATGGCAGAACACAAGTAAAATGAATTGATTTAAAGGAATTCCAAATACATCGACATTTAAAAATACTATTTGAAACATGGGTAAACATTTGAATATTTGAAGGTGAGGATCTTCTAATACCCATTTTTTCAATAATCCTTGAAGAACCCTTTCTTCAAAAAAGGTTTTTTCAAAAGCAAATGGTTCTGGGTAGAACCTCAGCCCTTCAAGAAGAGCCCTTACTTCTAAGAGTGTAGCATGAATCCTGCAACAGATGCCCCTCCCAGAGCCCTGATCTCAACATCATTGAGTCAGTCTGTGATTACATGAAGAGACAGAAGAAACTGAGACAAGTTGCTGGACAAGTTCTCCAAGATGCTTGAGACAACCCACCTGCCTGGTAGGCATTTTTTCACAAGTGCCTACAACTTTTACAAAGTACTGTATAGCAGATTGAGAGATTGTGTATGTCAGCCCTGAAAAGCTTGTGTCAGCCATAAGTGTAGGGTTCAGTCATTAGAACCACTAGAACATGTGTGCAATTGGAGCTGTAGGTTGCAATGTGTTTCTGTTAGAACATCACAGTGAATAATGAACATCAAAGGCTTGCTGACAAACAGAGCTCTGCTAGCTTACTATAAATGGACTTCACAAGTCTAGATTCCACACGCTTTATATTCCTATAATATGTGTGTGTGTGTGTGTGTGTATGTTGCCCCATTTGTGTTCCTGTGGGGAGACAGAGAGGGTGTGTCTGTATCTGTCAGTCCCACTGTGGTCACGTGTGTATCTGTCATTTGTGTCTATAACCAGCTTTGGGCTGCACGTGGTTACCATACATGTCATTGACTTTGTTAAACGGCCTTACAGTTGTGATCTGTCTTATTTCCAGGCAGGCTCATTTTTAAATCACATCTGAAACATCAATCACAAAGCAAGGTATGCAATGAAAAGAGGCAAAACCACTGTCCCGCAGTGCTTTATAGACCCACCTTGCCAACCTCACCTATGCCGGAGTACCTGGCCATGTTTTATTGTACATGACTATATATAGTCATGCTAGTAATTTTGCTAATTGGTTGTAGACTCAGTAGTCACACAGCTGATTGGTCTTTAGTACATGTTTCAGTCTGGTCTTGAATGCATTGATAGAACTACAGTTCTTCATATCCACTGAGTTGTGGCTTTCACTGAGAAAGCTGACTGCCCAAATGCAGTGCAACGAAATGGTATGGTACAATCTTTTATATATTCTGGAGGATTTAATAGAACTTATGGAGCGTGTGTACACAAAGTCACATAGTGGAGGGGGGGCCAAACCATTTAAAATTTTGTAAACTAGGCACAAATTAATCTAAAATTCACAAAGCTCAGTAAATTGTATTTCTCCAGTACCCTACATGGTGTGATGGAAATGCATTGGCTTATTGCCCAGAGTTTTTAAAGTTTGTTTGTATAAGGACTCAAGAGGTTTTATGGCTGTTTCTTCAGCCTGCCCCCAAAATGTGATGCAATAAGACAAATGGGAAAGAATCATAGCATGCATAAATATCTTGGCTGCGTCCAAAGAGACAGTTTCTAATATGTCTAAAAGTTGCCAAGTTGTACTTCATGGTTTTAATCGATTTTTTTAACATGTTTCTTAAAGTTCAAATTTGGATCCAGCGTCACACCAAGATATTTTAAATCAGTAACTATGTCAATTTTCTCACCTTTTATGAAAATATCAGCATTAGGAGGTTGTACCATAGTTTCAGAGAAAAACATACCCTTTGTCTTGTTTATATCTAGACTCATACATGTATGTATACACATACATGTGTAGTTCTGCATCATGACACTGTTGAGGGAGATCATTAATATGTAGGCTAAATAATAGGGAACCTAACACTGACCCTTGTGGAACACCCATTGTGCACTTCATGTTACTGGATAGTATGTCACCAACTTTAACACATTGTCTCCTATTAGATAAATATGAAGACATCCATGCCATGCCATTGTTTTACGCAGATCTTAAAATACAGCACCAACTACTCCTCCTTTGTCAAGTCTCGATTTAATTTGCTCTGTCCAGTGCAAGGTAGCAGTTTTGGTGGAATGATTTGCTCTAAAGCCAAATTGCACACAATGTAGACCAAAATTGCTTGTATTAAGAAATGTCACTCGTTTAATGACAACTTTCTCAGCAACCTTTGAGAGTACTGGCAGTATACTTATTGATCTGTAGTTACTGGTTTCAAGGTGGTCTTCAGATTTAAAAAATAGGCATGACAATGGCACATTTCCATTCATCAGGAGAGGAGCTGTGTTAATTAAGAGCTGTGAAGTTAATTAAATGAGCAATAGGGGGAGTTAAAATATCTTTGTGTGATTTGACAAACATGGTGTCAAATTGGAAAGCATCTCGACTTTTGGAGCTTTTTAAGGAGCTGATGATTTTGTTTTCTTGTAAGTTTCTACCAGCTCGAAAACCTGGCCTGTAGCATCTATAGGAACAATATCCAGTTTCCTTTTTGTAAATGTTCTCATATACAATATAATAAACTCATATACAGACTCAAGAAAAAAATATTAAAGACAGAAGCAACAGTAAGATGATCTTCAATTAACTTTCCCTGTACCTTGAGTTTAAAATCTAAAAATTTTGGGTCCCTCCTTGTGAGATTATCAATGTTTTTTCAGATCAATTTACTGTTGCCTTTTGCCATTTCAAAATATTGAGATAAAAATGAGACTTAGCTTCTTTTAGCTCTTAGATAACTTTGTTCCTTGAACCTTTATAAATCAGCATGTCAGTGTCCCTTCTAGTTTTAATTGCCTTCCATAGTGCAGCATCTCTAGATTTCATTAGTTTCCACAAATTTTCATTAAATCACAGTTAATTGTTTTTATTTTTGGATTTTAGATTTATTTCCTCACATTAAATCTTTCCCTCACAGAGTTGATTCTGTGAGTAAAAGTATCACAGCCATAGTCCAGATCATCAGAGGACAGTGCATCATCCCAGTTCAAGCTGTTAATTTCATTGATAAATTCTTCTTGTTTACCTCTGGGTATGGATTGAAGGATAATTCTCTTAGTTGCCGTGGTCTTAAATCTACTTTTAGGAAATGTTCTCACACATAGGGTTAGGTTATGATCTGATAAGCCAGTGATTAAATTATAACTTTTAGTTATTCTTTCTGGTTTGTTAGAAAATATCAGATCAATTTGTGTACTGGAGCATTTTGCAATCCTAGCCTTTTACTAGTTGTTCTAGTTGGAATTTCTCTGTGATCATTTTTAGTTTTTTCCTCTTAGATTTATCCTCCCAGTTCACCTTAAAATCACCCATAAGTAATAATTCTTTGTTGAGATTGCACTCTTTCAAGACTTCTGTGAGTTGATCATAGAAAGTGTCATCTGCAGATGCATATGAGGCCGGGTCATGCTGCTGACTATCTGCTCTTTGCTTTGATAAGAACAGAATTCAAGGATGTTTTAAATACGCTAGATATGTGCAGGTGATGGCTGGACCACTGAGCTGGCCATGGCATGAAGATACTCTAATACTGCCTATCAAGCCAGTGGGGCCATTCACAGCAGTTTACCCTAAGCCTATGACACAGTCACACAGTGATACTGAACCCATGGTCAATGTTGTCTTTTGTGAAGCGGTTTATTCTTGTGATTTGGCCTGTCAACACTTCTGTTTGTTTGATTTTGCCACATAGTTTCACCATTTTAAATGCTGGAGGCCTTTATGTACAAGCCCTGACTTTTGTCTATTTAAATAATTAATTTATTTTATTGGTTTATTTAATAGGGGTAGTGCACATGTAGGAGTATTAATGCTTTATTAATGAATTACCTCATTATTTGGGGCACCACCTCCTTTTTGGTTAGGATTTGTTAGTGCCAGGAGGGAGCACTAACCCTTGTTCAACTTAATCAATGAATCAGTCTCACAATCGTAAGTTCTTGTCCCAAACAGTGACCTCTGTTTACTGCAGCTCAAAGAAACAGCCAAACATTTTTAGGACGAATGACGGCATTTATTAATAGCTTAACATCTTGAGGATACATGATAAAGTATAAGATAATGTACAGAAAATAATAAATAAAAAGAAAGTAAAATAAATAAATAAATAAATAAGATCTATGAATAATATAAAAATAATAAAAAAAATAATTCAGCAAGAATGGCTCGTGACTCAAGGCTTAACGTATTGCATTGGGAAATGTTAGGGGGAAAGCTAGTTCAACTTCTTTAAATAAATTCTTTTAATTTTAACATTATTTAACATCAACCCTTGATCACAAAGCCATGTCATGCCTTACTGTTGAGGTGTCTCGTCGTGGTAGAGGTGTCATATTGGCAGGTCCAGTGTTGTTTGACGCAGCATCACCAGTGATGTTGCAGTGAAAGAGCCCAGATCAGCTGTGGCGCATCTCCGTATGCAGAAAATCAAGCCGTTTCAGGCCACTCTGAAAGAGTCTTTAGGCAGGTAGAGCAGGTAGAGGTTCAGTTTCAAGTCTTCTTCTTCTTCTTCTTCTGCTTCTTCTGCTTCTGCTTCTTCTGCTTCTTCTTTTTCTTCTTCTTCTGCTTCTTCTGCTTCTTCTTCTTCTTCTGCTTCTGCTTCTGCTTCTTCTTCTGCTTCTGCTTCTTCTGCTTCTGCTTCTGCTTCGGCTTCTTCTTCTTCTTCTTCTTCTTCTTCTTCTTCTTCTTCTTCTTCTTCTTCTTCTTCTGCTTCTGCTTCTTCTGCTTAGCTTGTAGAAAATTGAGTTGAGTGTCGAATAAAGTTTAGTCTGACTGCTCAAATCTTCAGTGGCGTCTACTTCAATAACTATTCTTGGAAATATGAGACTTAATGTTACTAATAAAGCAGAAACAAATTAACTTGTTGCAATAAAAGATTAAATACAGATATATTTGGTTGAAAAACAAATAAAAGAGATGTCTTTAGAGTTTTATTGAGTTCTTGGAGGCCAGGTCAAAGAGGAATCTCTTTGAGGCTGTTTTTATAAGTTAGAATAAAATGGGAGGAGTTTGGATGTGTTCTAAAGGGTTTCGCGCCAAATTATTGATGAATATTCAATTTCTTTGTTCTAGGGGGTTTAGAATTGGCTGGTGCTTTGCAGTCTGAGTTTTCACATGCAAAAACTCACACTTCAAGTCACTGTTGCTTATTATTTCACATTAAAGCTGTAAACACATTCTTTTCATAATGCCCGAGCATTCATGATATTTCTGATTAATAACGGTCCTGTCAGCTTGTATCATATTTGTAAAACCATTCAAGAAACAGTTAAGCACTTATGTGATTAGATTACTTTCAGAAGCATATTTAAATATAAGTTCAACATAACCCTTACTTCATAATATAAAAACATTCAATGAAACATTCAAAAGAAAACTTTAAACTCAAATCCTTCAAACATTATATCTTTGCATTCTATTATCTTAGAAACTTCATCAAACATTCATTAACTCTTCACATAAGGGAATTTAACTCTTGTCAATAGAGGGCAGTATTGTTACATATAGTATAAGAGGTTAATCGTCAAGTCCTGTATCTCTTTAGTAGATAGTCATACATATATGAAAGTTATACCATTCTTCTTGTATTTTCACGACAAATAACATGATATAAGTCGCATAATGATTAGACATTTAATTTACATGAATTTCAGGTTTGCCTCAGATTTACAGGGAGGCTTCCCATAGTCCGCAGGAATGTGGGTTAGTTTATGGCTTTGGTGATAAGAGTCTGTGCTCCATCTAAGGTGGGAGTTGTTTTCCTCCGGTCCAAGTGGCCTTTAGGGTCAGTTCGTGCTTTTAGTTTGTGTCATAATTCAACTTATTGAAATGATTTCTTAGGAGGTCTTTCAGAGTCTGTTGAGCATCACTGATCAAACTCCCACTTAGGGTCACAATGGTCAGTTCTGCAGGCCAAGGGTCTGCTCTTACCAATTTAGGAATCCAGGGAGTCTGTCTCTTATTTTTCTTAAGAATCAAAGATTAGTTAACAGAATTAAAGAACAAGCGGTTGCCCTCCTACACACATGAATAAAAGTTGTTCCTGAATAGATATTACACAGGCTCCTTGAAAAGGAATATAAGATTTAAAATGACAAAGTTATTAAAACTATTATAAGCATTCAGAGTAATAATAAAGAGTAAAGAATATTAATGTTATTAAAAAAATATACAGGACACCATTATTCTACATTGTTAGGTAACATTTAAAACAGGCAACACAGAAACACATAATACCAGACATGCAAAGCAATGACATGTAGAATATTAATATTACTAGAAATGTGGACTGAATAAGATAAGATAAGCTGAGCTATTTAAAGTGACAGTTTTAGTGTGCGGTGCAAAAATCAGTTATAGGTCATTATGTAATCAGCAGTTGTGCCCCCTGAGTGCAATGAGCAATAGGATTTGAGTGAATTCCATGAAGTTTTCCAGGGAAATTGAGATGTGCTGGTTCTTTCTGGAGGTTCATTCATTTCTGTGAGTTTCATCAGTATCTCTTTACACCAGCCTAACTGCCCTCTCCCTCTTGGGAAAATAGTCTCTGTGGTTTCTGTTGGTATCTGTTTGCTTTGTACCACAAGTTACCCATTTAAATTTGAGTCCTGACAAGTTGATACAATCACTAAGAAGAACTACTTAAACGATAATTCAGCTTCTTTAAAACTTGAGTCATATTTTCATAGCATTGTCCATCATCAGTGAGGAGTTATCAGCAACATTTCATATATATGATATGCTCACTTTTAGTTTGACATCCAAATAAAGTGCTTTATATAATCTGGATAATCTGGTTCCTTGTTTCCAACCTATCTGTCCATCTGACTGCTCATGTTCCTTGTCCTGTCTGACTTTGTTGAAGCTATGTTGCTGTGTTCTGAGATCTCAGCAATTAACTGATTATAACGTTATCATAGCTCATAGAAAGACTGGCCAGAAGTATAACTAGAGACAGCATTCCAACTACAAATATGTTTTAGTATGTTGTTTTATCAACATAATGAAAAAATGCTGTTAATTAACATATTTGCCAAGTTACAAAATATTAATGTAGTTTTCCTACAATTCGACGCAGACACAGACGAGAGGTTATCGTCATCATCCATTGGTGAAGCCGTTGAGATAGCCTCAGACGAGGCATCCAACGGCAGCTGTGGTGGCAGGGCACTGGACGAAGTGGGGGACTTGTCATTGATGCAGGGATCTATCTCAAGCTCAGCTGAAAATGGTCCCACTGTTGCTGGTGTTGAATCGGAGGAAGTCCTCGGCAGTGAAAGCGGGGTGATGGCTGCAACATGCCACTCTCTGCGTGGTCCCCTCTTTGGCACTTGAAACAGAAGAACTGCCTGTTAGCGGTGGCGATGAGGCTGGGGCACAAAGAGCAGAAATGAGCTTGCTGGAGTGGTGACTGCATCTGTGAAGAAGTAAGATCAGTGAGCAGATTCACCGTTGCTGAAGTGAGAAGGACGTGAGCAGCAGTGAGACAGTGCCTTATATACTGTGTGAGACACATGTAATCGGTAGGTGCATCCTGATTGGCCGGCTACATACATGCAAATTTCAGTGGGTGATTGCCTGCATGTGATTAGAGGAGAATGTTACCCATAGAGTCCAGTAGAGGGCAGAACCTGTGTGAGATAGAACACAATAGTTCCTCATCTTGCAAGGAACACAGTCTCAGTCCGATCAGATCCATTTTGTTATCCAGTGAGAGAACATTGACCAGAAAGAGTGATGGAATGGCTGGCCCGGTCATGTTAGTGTTTAGCTTGCCTAACAGACCGGCCCACTTACCACTCTTCTGCACACTGCTTCCTCTTGCCTCTGAGCCTAGTAGTCTGCTCTAACCCTAACCCTAAGCCTAACCAGGGATCACTAAGGCCTAATCCTAACCTTATCATGGTGGCTGGCCCTAACCCTGACCAATTGGTAATAAGGCCTAACCCTAACCTATCGAGATTGATTGTCCCTAAACCTAACTTACTGGTGAAAGGGCTGTAACACAACCTGGCCAGGCCATTTAACCCTAAACCTAACCATATGGGAGTGGAGCCTAAACCTAACCTTCTCCTTTAGGCCTAAACTTATGGCTTGTATGGTTATCAGCGAAATTGGGACCTGAATTTAACTGTTACTCACTATTGGGGGTCAGTGGAGGGAGTGAGACATATTTTTCTTACTTTAGTTTGACTTTTTATTTCTTGGATTTCTATTTCCTTTAGAAAACTTATGACTTCAGGCACTTCTCTATCATTCCATGATGTTGGTTCAGTATATCCCAACTTTATGAAATATTGGACCTTGCCCCCCTAGAGTAATTCAATGGATTCAAATTAAGATAAAATAAGAAACACACGTGTGTATATATGTTACATGAGTATATACAGGTATACATGTATATATGGGCTTGAACATATATATATTTTTGATATATTAGGAAACCCCTTCAGCTGTGCCTGTTGACTAACTTTCTGTTCTTTCTAGCCATTTCCACACATCATCTGCAGCAATGACATTTGACTTGTGAGGTCCTTAAACATCCAAAAACATGTTTCATTTTTTAAGACCATAACTAACACACTTTGTTGCTTACAAAGTTTACAAATAGGCCTGCCTTTGTCAAACCACATGGTTGAGGCCCAGCACCCTTGTTCCCTGCATTGTAAGGGGGAATGATATACTTGTATATAGACACTGTCATCTGAAGGGGATTAACATGGATTTTAGCTCAGAATCAATCTGACCAGCTCTGAAGTACAATTTGCATTTTGCGGGCTTGACAGACAATTTCTCTAATTTACCTCTAGACTGATTTATGATCAGGAAGACTAAATTGATCAAGGGCTTCTACATGTTTTAGCTGCTTTTTCTTGGTGCTGATGGACTAGCTAGTATAAGAGCTAGTATAAGTAAAAGAGCAAACCTGTCCCATCTGGTGCTCAAAGTTCACCAAATGTTCTTGGATTCCAAAAAGTATTGGAACCAGATCTCTGTGGGTTAAAGAGCCCATCTAGCCTCTAAAATCCCAGCTCCAACATGCAGCAAAGTTGGAAATGAATTAACAGTAAAATCCAACAAGACCTCAAGTCATGACCCAGTGTAATTCACTTTAACAAACACTATAAAAACAGTGAACTGATATTTCCAATGATTGTTATCAAACAGAGAGCCATCATTAAGCATGGCAGCTTTAAATCTCTGAAAAGCTGCGTTTGTTGTGTGTTGAACTGTATAGTCAGGCCAATAAGTCTTGAGTTGTCCACATGCTGAAACAGTTAGAGTGATGCTGCAACTCTTGACACTGACACAATCTTTTGCAAGAGCGCAAGAAAGGAAAAAAAACATTTGGAGGAAAGTATAACAGCAGTGGGAAAGGGTCTCAATGTCCACAGGAATGGACAAGACAGACAGAGAGGTTGAGGGTGCAACAGAGAAAGAGTTGTAGAAGAAGAAAGAGATAAGGGGCAAGAAAGAGAAAGGACAGACCCAAACAGCAAATACCCAAGTCAGAGATCACTTGCTAATGAAAGTGCGTGGGTTTTGAAGCTTCCAGAGAATGTATTTTCAAAATAATGTTACTGCCAAATCTATGAATTATCTTATTACGTCACATGTAAAGACAATGACTGTTTTTACATGAGATTTTGATGAATTGGCTGTAGGCTGAATCATAGTTAGGTAGGGTGAAGTTTAAGCACAAACCTTTGATACTTTAATTTGAGAAATATAAGCATGTTTTACTACAAATCTATTTTGTATGATCAAAAAGAAGCCAAAGTGCCTCATTGTTAAAGTCAAACTGAACTTTGAATTCTCCTCACCTTTTGAAAATATAAACTATGATGTTATGTTAATATATTTGTGGAAATAGCATTGAAGCCTTTGAGTGGGCGTTTACCATGGCAGCATTTGACTGACACATTGAAGCAGGGTTTATTAGGAGACAACTGGACACATGTATGTTTTTCCCCCTTTTCCACACAGTGCTAGCTATCAACACTGATAGCTGACCAAATAAAAAAGTCAAAATTCACACTGGTATCTTCTCAAAATCTATATTAATCCCAGTTCATCTTTAAATAAGCAGCAATATAAGAAGCTGTACAATAATCTGTGCTCCAGACATATTTCAGTCGGTACCAAAAATGTATTGAGATACAATACACAGCTCAGGTAAAACAGATACAAATTCACATGAACATGTGACAGAGTAGTGCTTTAAAACTCTCAAAACATACTTCTGGTTGTGAAAAATGTCAAATGAATCAGGGGAAAGAGAGCAAGAGTAAAAGAGAGCTTGCTGTTGAGCCATTCAAAGTCCTCAGCTTTCCCCTGCCAGCAATTCTGACAAACCTCCAGCTCACAGATCAGCGAAATGACGAAGGTAGAAAAGCCCTCTGGGAGCCCATGTGCACAGGCCTGGACACTGTGTGCGGCTCTGCTCCTAAATGTTTATGTTTGCTTTCATCTCTGGGCTGCTGCCAGAGACCACAGCCATGAATGATGGAAGGAATGATTTAGGAATGCTCGCACATGAGACGGGGAATTCTGCCTCGGCTGATAGGGACTCTTGAGACAAATAGTTCTGGACTTGTGCCGGTAAGTTTTGTCTTCTGAAGTTTTCCATCTGTGCATCCATTCCACAACTAAACCAGATCATCACAGTGGGCTCCCATCGAAGCCCATGCCTGTAAGTGCTGCTGACACGTATCTGCTATCAGCTAACATTAGCTCCTTGCTAATAGCAACCTGCTATGCCTTTTAGTTCTGTGTACTGGCAGTTATCCTTCCCTACACAGCATGCCCCCACTTACCCCAGTGGAATCTGAGCTATCCGGTTTGAGATCTTAACTCCATTTGATTGAGAGTCTCCTGGACGCTATCCTCCAGCAGCAATCCCTGCTCCTTTCCTGGTTGGATGTGCTGCAAAGGGTTGCTCCCACCAGCTCTGTCAGTCTGGCAGAAAGTGGCTCTCCCACGCCATCAGCTGTCCATCCCTTCTCCTGGACCTCCTTTGTGAAGAGGGGGAAATGGATTTCTCTCCCTGTGCTGACCCTGTCCTGTTGTCTACTACTATGCCTCCATTGAGAAGCTAACTGAACTAGCAGCTACACACTTGCAACCCACTCCGTCTCAGTCCATTCCGGTCCGCTCCAACATAGTGAGAAAGCGTTGTACTCCCCCAACTAGCCTGTCGGTATCCCATGGATAGTATCCCAGACACGCTTTCCATCCTGCTGTATCTAACTCTGAGTGCAACCCTCCTACCCTCCAACCATTGTCCCTCTTGCCCAATGGAGCACTGGACACAGCGGTGGCTAGTGGTGACGTCACTGGCACAGGTGAAGCTAATTCAGTTAACTCTGCTGTCCCTGATGATGCCCAGCTATCTCTCCCATCCGAACTCGCTGTCTATAACAGAGGCTGTAAGGATAGGCAACCTGAAATCCTTATGATTGGAACTGAGTTGAAAATTGAATTGGATAGACAATCAATTAAACTCTGCATCCAGCTAGAGTCCTTTGCAATCACAATCCAGAGCCTGGGCAAAACCTGCATGGTCCAATTCCCAACCTGTCAAAAAACCCTGAATGTTTTAGCTGTTTATATAGCCTGCACAAATGGCTAAAACCCCTCTGTGCTGCAACTGGAGAGGGCTCTATCAGCCACTTTGACTGTTTCTGGACCAGACATGACCTCTACAAATTTGATAGCCTACACCTCAACATAAATGGTACTAAACTTCTCATTAAAAGCCTTTATACAGCATATTGCTTTTAATTCTGACTGATGCCTTCCTCGGCTGTACATAATGATGAGCATCTCTGCCATCTCTTGTCTCCAGCTCGTTCAGAATACAGCTGCCAGACTTTTAAGACCATATCATGCCCATTCTACACTGGCTACCTGTTAGAATTGATTTAAAATTTTACTAATTACTTTTAAAGCCCTACATGGGCTTGCTCCCACTTACATCACAGATTTACTTGTACCCTTTGAGCCTAGTCGCTTCCTGTGTTCCTTAAGTTGGACCATAAGCGGAGCGACCACAGGGGCAGAGGGGGTGGCTGCCCCAGGGCCCACACTCAGTAGGGGCCCCGCTGGAGACATACCTGATCTGCGAGCGCAGCAGGAATAGTAGAACTCTCTTAACTTTTTCAATTCATTTTCTATGGTAGTTCTTATCACTACAGGTGTAATCCCCCCTCTGACCATGATGTGGATTGCAATGGCAGAGTGGCGCTGTTTATATTTCTGCTTGGTGACTCTGTGGGAAGTAAAGACTGCAGAAGCAGTAATTCAAAGTTAATGACCAACTTCAAGGAGCACTTTATCCAAAATATGAGCTATTCGTGTCTTTTTATGTTTGTTTGAATGAAACTGACAAGACAAAGTTTCAGCTGTCTGAGGTTCATTATGAGCTATTTGTGTTTGTGCATGGATGAGGTTGGACTATCCAACCTCACTTTAATGGACTAAACTAAACTACAGGCTGAGCAGGGACAACAATTGGTGAATGAAACATGCAACTTCCATAACTTATGGAAACTGTGTTATGTACTGGATCTTGTACTGGGATTGACAAGCCCACCATGGCTTTGAATAAGGTGGATTTTCCCCAATTTTGGATTTATAAGTGGTTGAGTCACCTGTTGACTGTGTGTGATTTGAGAATGAGCCTGTGCAGAAGCTCTGTCTGCTTATTGCTTGGAGTTAGAGTGGACTTAGAGTTTTCTAATTGAATGTAATGTGGTTTGTTGTATTACACCACTATGAAACACTATGTTTTGATAAAATGACATGTTATCCTATTTCATACCTTATTTCTTTATAATGACCTGTCTGATCACATTGCTAGTATAAGTGCTTAGTTTCAGACTTAATTTTTTATTAAATGCCTAGGGTCACAAGATGGTAAAAAAAAGTATGAAACAGAAAAATAAAAGAAACATTTCTGTTAATTTTTTTTTTTTTTTTAGATTTTTCTCTAATTGCACTGCTCTTTTCTTGGGAAATACTGGGCATTCTCACCTTTTCGGGGCTCAACAAAGATACAAACATCCATAATTAGTTTTTATTAACTTAAATTGTCCTTATGAAGAAATCAGTCAGAATGTTATATTAATCTGTTTTGTAACTCCATGCTCACTGTATCTTGGCACCTGTCTGTGACACTGCCTGTGGTACTGCAGACTGCTGTGTCTGTTTTAGGGTTATGTTATTTCTGTGTAAGACAGACATAGTACTGAGACAGTACACCTGGCTTGTTGCTGTCTATTGGCGGTGGTGCTGAACTGTTCGTTAATCGATGTACATAGAGCACTGTGAGCTCTCCTCGGTGCTGAAACTTTTGAACGTGGCTGACAACCTGTTTTCTTTTTTTGTTCTTCAGAAAAAGCTTGTCTGACAAAGTGGCTTCATTATATGTAGTGAAGCACTATACTATTTTTCTTAGACATAGGCTTGCTTGGCTCAGTAAGTGACAATTTGTGTTTATGAATAGGATAGGATATATCAGCTGTTTTACGGTTGTGAATTTTAAAATGACTATCAGAAGGGCACCTCAAGAATGCTCTGCCCCCTCTGTGCTGAGAGTCTAGCTCTGCCCCTGGGTAGGACCCTTTTACCTTCCCCACGTCCCGCCCTGTTACTAAAGGAAACTACGTTTTCAGTTAGAGCCCCACTGCTATGGAACTCCCTACCTGAGGAACTTAGGTTAGCAAACTCAGTAACTTCTTTTAAATCAATCGTCAAAACTTACTTTTACAGAAAATCTCTTTCTACAGTAAATCTGTTGCTTATCTATTTTACCTGTTCTTTTTATACTCACTGTTTTATCCTATGTTCTGTGTTTTTATTTATGTCTCTGTTGTTTTTAACTTGCTCTTTGTTTTTATTTATATTATTGTTTTTTTTATTGTGACTGTGTATTTTATCTTATTCTGTAAAGCACGTTGTAACCATGTTTTAAAAAGTGCTATACAAATGAAGTTATTATTGTTATTGTTAAATAGCAAATGACAATGAGAATACAAATGCTAAAGATCCTGTATGGTAGGGTTACACAATTTGAGAGGAGTATCTAATTACAAGTTGTCTGGACAATATTGTAATTTAAATTATGATTATCTCCCAGTGTTACTTTTTTACTTAATTAAAAAAGACTAAAGAGAAAAAATGAAAATTCAGCTATACAGTACATTTAGTGCATTTGCTTTTTACGCAAGGAAATCATCTTTGGTCTAAGTCTAAACAGTACAGTCACATACATACAGAGAGCACATTTACTAGATAATAGCCAATAAGACAATACTTCTAAGTATCCCAGCAATAAGGTTATTATCACTAAATGTCAGCTACAGTAGAATGGTCTGGTTTCCTAGATACAGCTGCTAATACAAATAAATACTAGTGCATTTTTTTCAAGGATTTTTAATTTCTAAGTAAAACCAGATCCACTTTTGGTTATATTGGATGTATCCAGAGACTCTAAAAACCTACAGAGCCCAGAACATCACCTACTGTCCTGTGGTCTTGTTTTCTTCAGGAAAAAGAAATATATGCCAACTTTTAAACTCTGGATAACAACAATAACTGATACCATCCACTTGGAGAGAATCTGACACATCCTTAATGACAGACTAGAGGAATTTCAAAGGATTTGGAGACCAATGATCTCTTATATGGAAGGGACTGACAGCTAAGATGTACTGTACAATCGGTATTCTTTAACACCCTAGATAACACTGCTTGTGGATGGGAGGGATGGGGGGTGGTCCTAAAAATTATTACATTATTTACATTACCTGATTTGTATGTTCCATGGTATTTGTGTGTGTTTTAGTTTTTTCTCTCTTGTACTGTTTGTCATCTTGGTTCTTGTTTTCATTCATTTAAAAAGAAGCATTGTATTCACAAAATTCTGTATTCTTGCTACAATATGCTTCACAATAAAACATATGTGAAACCAATAAATACTTAAATACTAATATATATATATATATATATATATATATATATATATATATATATATATATATATATATATATGTATATATATGTTAGATATTCTATTTATATAAAAATGTTTTTTAGTGTAACTGAAAATGAAATTGGTTATATGTATTATATGTCTTATATCAATTCTCATATCTTGATTTTATATTGAGGCACTCCCCAGTGTACAGTTTTCACAGTATTGTTTATTGTCCCTCTTGACTGGAGCAGTGACTTCCTGGAAAGAAGTGCTGAGGGGCCCAGTCGACCCCACTGCCATATTGTTTATATGCATGTAGCCAGTCAAACTGAAGTGTTAAAATCTCCATGTTGAATACTGGCACTGCTCCTTTAAGAAATCTGCTGACTGACTGAACAGCATCGTCACATTTATATAGAAGCCTCAGGCTTTGATGTGGTCAAACTACTTAATGGACCATACTGCTTCTGATGGCATGTGGCAGACGCTGTGTCTGTGTGTGTATGCGCGTGTCTGTGTGCGTGTGTGGTGTGACATGGTGACGCCACTCCGATAAACCTGTGGTTTCACCCCTGAACCGTTGAGACTTTTTTGAGCGCCACATATTGCATATAATTTGTTCGTGTTTGCATCTGTGCACAGATGCAAGTGTGTTCTTGTGCGTGTGCCTCTGAGACAATACCAAACCTAGAAGCTTGAGTCAGCAAAGGCCCTAAGATAAACAATATGGAACTGCATGCATGTACAGTACACAGTGCATGTGGACATACAATCGCAAAAACATAAAGGTCTGCATTGCATGCATCTTCACGTGGAGCAAAGGGGAGAGGGTATTTAGTAGCTTAAATTAAAGACCTCCTGTGAGGTTTTTCAGTTGAAGGACCCCTCTTTAAACACCTAGCTATCAATTACCAGCAGACTCCAGCCCTACCCATCCATTACCACATCCAGAGGAGAAGTAGGGACCTCAGCTGTCTTCCTCTCCTTCCTTTCATTTGCCCTCCCTCCAAAGCCTTGTAGGAAACCAGTGGCAGTGTTTAATGGTTACAGGACAGGCAGTTAAAGCCATGGTTAGAGGACGGGGTAGAGCACTCCATTCATTGTCTGGCCTGGCAAACTGCTATACAGCAAATAAAAATACACTAACTGACTACAGACTGCTGCTAGACTAGTTGGTTACGCTGTGGTACACAGCAGATACAACTGGGAGTGGTTTGTCATGCAATTCTTCCTCTTTGGAGTGAGGAAAACAGTTTGAATTTTGTGGGCTTTTGCAGGTAAATGAAAAATACCAGGGAGACAATTACTAACTTTTTCCTAAAATTCAGGCTTAAACTTTCACTGATTTTTTTCAGCAGTCTTTTCAGCCACAAATGACAAAATGTTACAAATTTTACCCAGTTTGTCTGTGAATATGCACACAAGAAACCAGGTTACTGTGAGACAAAACAGGTTACGTAGGAATGAGTCAATGTATTAACATGTAAATGTGTCTATACTTGCAGATGAAAAGTAAGTGGTATCAGAGTACCTCCAACTCCTTTTTGGAACCATGGCTTACTTATTTTATACTTATATGTATTAGTGACACAGAACACTACTTCAAATCTGAATCCTTTTGAACCACTTATCAAATAGATTCAGTTCAGATGTTATCACTTTTTATTGGCTGAGAAGGCAGAAACTTCTGCCTTTTTTAGTGTAAACCTAATTAATGTTCACAATCTGTAGCTATAACCTGAAAATAAAATGAGCAGCAGAAGATGTCAAATGTTGATAAAATGTGTATCTGTTTGGTAATGTCACAGTTATAATTAAACAACAAAAAAAAGAATAACAAAAAACAATACAGCTTCTGTGCTCCCGAGTGTCCATGTACACAAACATATAGATTAAATTTCGTAACTATTTCAGAAACTGCTGTGAGACTGGGTTTGAACCTGTGGGTAAAATGAACAGGTGGGATTGGAATTAGATAATTGTTGTGAGGCCATTTCATTCATCCAAATTGTTTGTTTGTAGTTCTGAGGAAATATTATTGTGTGAAAGTTGCAAACTATTGCAAAGACTGCTGTGATTGGTTGATTTGTGTTAATTTTTGCAATTGCAAGATTTTGATTTTCCTGGAGGGACTGACTGTTAATCTGAATCCAGGTTGTCCGGCATCACAACTGCATTCTCAGCTGGTAGTCTAAAATCAAACACAAAGGACAGTGAAGACAAAAGGTCAAAAGGGTAGAAACTGATAAGGACGGGTACTTAGACAGCACCAACAACTGCAAACACAATGTGTACGAATATAAGTGCAATTTTGCCTTTTAGGTGACATTATATCTTCCAGGTCAACACTGGCAAACTAACTAATTTTCATTTACACTAGAAAGTATGACAGACACAGCAAATCATTTCAAATGATTAACAAACCAGGTTTGATGTCTTTCTGAAACATTAGTTGACCTGGGTGTTAATAGATACATAATACACTGTATTAGAGACTGTTTGTTAAATATGACTGGTTTAATAATAATAATGACAATAACTTTATTTATAGTACCAGTCAAAAGTTTGAACACATTTTCTCATTCAAGTGAATGGGAAGGTGTGTCCAAACTTTTGACTGGTACTGTATCTAAAACCTTTCAAAACAAAGTAAGAAAGTGCTTCACAGTAAAAACAAGAAGTAAAAGTAATTAAAATTTAAAACATAAAGGTCAAGATAAAATAGTTGAGAACAGTTACACAGTTAAGAAAAAGCTATACAATTAAAATGAGTTTTAATAATAAATTTAAAAGAGGATACCAGGTCTGGAGCATATAAAAGCATAGCTGAACTTTTCGAGATCCGTAAATGAGAGGAATGACCTAATCTTGGTTAAATGTCTCAGTTGGACAAAGCAGGACCCCACCACTTCAGTCACCTGAGCATCAACAGACAACTGTGACTCAAAAAATAAAAACATAGGTTCTTTTTTTTTTTTTTACCTTTTTTCACATCATTAGATTGGCTCTCAGGCTAGACAAGATAATGCTAGTACTGGGGCCTGCAAAAATCCTTAGACATCCAACCTTAATTTAAGCAGGGCACGACATAATGAAACATCTGTATTGCTGGGCTTTCTTGGGCAGAAACTCCTCTAAATTAAATGACCAAATAGGTTGTTTGACCATGCATTCCAGAACGACCCACAGGAACACCCCTATCAGCAGTAATTGGCAGGACAACATCATTTGTTTGTGCTTTCCAAAACCATTACACATCACTATTAAAAAATAATGATGTATTATGATGTGACAACGCTATGGTTAAGGTGTGGTTAGGTTTAGGGAAAGATCATGGTTTGGGTTAAAATGATCACTTTGTTAAGGTTAGAGAAATATGTGGTGTGGATTAAAGTTACTACTTCCTCAAGGTTAGGCAACCTTCGTTGTTATGGCAACAGTTAACACCACAACAATCGTTGTTCCGTTTTTTAAAAAAACAGTTGGAAACGTGACACTCGTGGTTGGAAATGCGAAGCCAACAGTGGTCACCTGCACCAAAGTCTACTAAATCCACAATTTGCAATGTAGGATCTAACCATAGATTGTATATAAAGATGGACATAGCAAGGCGTGATGTCACCCATTGGTTTGCATTGGATCTGGTTTGAAGCCCAGAGTTGCTGCTTATGGTCGGTGCCAGCTTTTCTTTTTGGAGCCAGGACCTTCCAAGTAAGGAGTGTGGGGTGTGTCCTTTCACACTCTGGAAACACGCCCCGCTACGTTGGACCCAAGCTAACACTGGCTTACTGAGAACACTGAGCAGTGCACACTCGGGCTAACATTTGCTGACTTACACAACATGTCATTATCAAGTAACATTAAACTTAGTGAAATATTGCAACAATAGTCTGACTTATGCGAGTCCCAGACCCAGGGAGATTAGCAGGTGAGCTAACTGTCAATCACAACTGTCAGTCAACACCCACAGAGTAGACATCAAAGCCACTATAAGTCTTCAAATCTTATTAATGGAGAAATAATTTCCAAAATAACCACAAAACCACACTTTTTAGAGGGTCTGAATTTAGTTTTTAATCATTGATTAAGATCATAATAAATTGTTGAAAAAATTGATTTTTTTATTGCTCACTATTTCAATCAGGAAAGACTCAATTTCTTTATGAAGTAAATGATATTTATTGAACAAGCATGATAGATGATGGTGGAAAAGGTGGATTAGACCCCATCGTGATGTCACAAGATATGAAAAGGGGAGGTGAATTCGAGAGTAGTATAGGATAACCCCCCGATGGAATCTAGACACTGGTGGTGGTGATGAAGAGGCGTAGATCTTGGTGGTATGGTAGCGGCTTCTGGTGAACTCGGGCCTGGTGCTGAGGTAACGGAGTGGAGAAGGCGAGATGGTGATCTGGGATGAAGAGGAGAGAGCTTATGGGACGCGGCCGTGGAGGTGCATGGAGTGGAGGAGGGTCGCGATGATTGCTCTGGAGTGACAGCTGGCAGTGACAGTCTTTAAAGTTTGACAGCTGAGCCGTGATTGGTGGTTAGAGATTGTGGAGGAATCTGATTTGATAACTAGGAGTGACGCCCCTAAACACCTGATGCGAAAGCGGGAGGAGCAGGGGGGAGAGAGAGAGGAGTGGGAAATTAATGAATGGTTAAAGATAGTCTTCCTGCCTGAATTTACGCTAAGCTCCATTTCAAGAGAGAAGTTGATGCTTTTTGAAGTCTATTGGAGCCAGGGATTTTTTGGAGCCAGCATTTAGTGACCTTCAGTGATATTGCGCTTTAAGGGATTTCTACATTGGCTTCAGTTTCAAGCCGTGGTTGTTGCCGCATGGATCTAACCAGCCACCCAACCCGCCACTTGTGAATATGGAAATGTGTCATCTTATATAGGCGTCATCTGAACTGCGCCACTTTTCTGGGTCATAATCACTACGGCTGCTTGGGGCATGTGGCATGTCACTCAAACGTAACTATGTTGTTTTTGGCAACCGACATTATGACCTTGTGTTGTTTCTCTTAGGAGGACAGGCTCTTATTGGGACATACAGTATGGCTGTATTTCACAACAGCCTTGTTAGCACAGTGGTTCTGCAGGTATGGGTATTATCACCTGTTTTATTTTCCCTGTATGTTAATGAATTTAGCATCCCCAACTACAGCCTTTTTAAACATGTGGATAACATGGAGGACTACATGAAAGAATCTAGACACCTGGTCAGAACCACTTCTGAAAAAAATGACCCTTATCAACATTACTGAAGCAAAATTAACATCTGCTGTAAAGCACACTCCTAAAAGACTGTAATTCCCCTTTACTACCTGGCTGAAACCTTTTCAAATTCCATGATTTCTCTGTCTGGAATCCACCTTTAAAACTTCCACATTTCATGATCAACACCAAGAGCTAAGAAGAGATCACTTATCTCTCAGAGGGGTCAGACCCACCCACTGTTAAATCAACAGAGATGGAAAGAGGAAACCAGTAAAAACAGCAATGCAATCATGACAGAAGAGCAGAAAATGAAGGGGGGGTGCAATCTTCCATTGTGACAACAGTTCCCGCTCAGTGGACTGGGACACAGTTTATGATGAGTTGCATTGAATTTTTCTACCTCTCCAACAGTCAAACTGCAGCTTTGTCCATGTCACACACCTAACAATCAATGTATGTCAGATAGCAAAAAGAAAACATGAGAAGGGGAAGTGATTTTAGGGACTGCAGTAACCTCTTGGAAATCTGTATTTCTTCACTCACTGTATTTCACCTGCAATGTGTGCTTGGAACTACTAAATTCTTCCAGAGGTACAGGGTTTCTGCTGAAGAGAGCTGAAAAGCTCTGTTGTTATTTTTTTTTAGTTTGAAGAGGGTCGTCATTTACCCAGAATACAATGCTAATTGTTCCTACTTATTATAGTCAACCTTTAAACTTACACATCTATCTGAAGTCTGTTTGTTTGATTGAACCAATATTTAATTCCCAGCTGAGATCCCTTCAGCTGCTATCAGACACATCATACCTTTGTCAAAGATTTTTCACAGATTTTATTTGTTTATTTATTTGGTTTAGTATTACTTGATTTTCTCTAATAAAAAAGACCAGTGCAATGAAGACAACAGACTGGGGATAATATAATAGAGGGACTGTACAAATATTTTACTAAAAGGAGGATTTAGTGTAACGTTAGTCTTTATCGGAGCTTCAACTGTTCTTATTTTCCATATGAAAGCTACAAACAGACAGAGACAGACAGACAATCTCAGTTCTGTGATTCAGTAGCTCAGTTAGTCTGCTGCTGTACTTGGCTCTGGAAATGGTAAATAAACATTTGAAATGGACAATAAGAGCACAACAGGAAACACAGGCATGTACACAATTATGCATATACCTGTGTGGACAGTACATGTGTGCAAAGTTTAGTGGCTTCTTGCCATGGCCAACATCAGGCTAGCTGCTTATGTCTGGAGAAATCTCTGAATTTACAGTGAGGGTTAACTTGACATCCACGCTTCCTTACACACATGCCCACACACACACACACACACAGGTAGGTTAAGGTAGGCAGAGCAGGCTGGAGATCAGTATGGCCTATTCATGGAAACTGCTCCAAAGCTGCACTCAGCCGCTTAAAGAACGCAAGCTATGATTTCTGTAATGATAACAATAACACACACACACACAGTCACATTGACACACACATGGCTTTAGTTATGGAAACAAAGTTGTGTATGCTTAAGGTTAGGCAGGGGAGTGGTGAAACTGTTTGCCCCATAAGCCCAGCGTATCTGGATTTCATTTGCTTTAAATCAGATCTGCTTTAAGAGCAATTAGAGCCAGACCCCATGGCAGTCCCATGTTTTGTGGGGGTTGCTAGGGGCAACCAGGGGCACTCTGGAAACAATAGCACAGCTGTATAGTAAAATATGCTGGCATATCTCTAATTCAGCTAACATGCAAAAGTGAGTTTACAGAAATTACCTGCCAAATTCTGTTCAGTGTGGGCTGTTTCATGCCAGATACCATATTTTGTTGCTGCGCACACACACACCACTGTGCTGCTATACTTATGAGGACCTTTCACTGACATCAGTACATTTTATCATTTACTCAGACCTCTACTGTACCCTTTACCTGAACTAACCTAAACCTACCTGATTCTAGCTCTGACCATCAACTAGCAACCTCCAACTGGTGCTCCTCAAGAACAGAAATACAAATGCAGTAAACAGACATACACAAAGTGTTTCATGTTTGTCCTCAGTCTGTCTCTCTGTGTTTGTGTGTGGGTGTATGCTGGGCGTGGCCTCCTGGTTTCCCTCTCCCGTTCAACCTGAGCACCTGCAGCTTATCTACTAATCAACTCTACAAGCCACAGCAGTATAAAGCCCTGGTTCATCTCTCCATGCTGTACCAGATTGTTCAGTCACCAATGCAGTACAGATGCTATTGTCAAGTTCCTTGTAATCTGCTGGTTTGTCTCTGACCTCATGAACTCCACTAATTCTGTTCTCTGTCTGTTTGTCAGGTTCACCACACCAGCTTCCAGCACACCTGCCACATTAGCCTTGTCCCTGTCTTCTGTTTGCCAGTTTGGCTTGTGGCTCCCCTGTCTGCTTTGCCCTGCCTTGAGCCCTCTGCCTGCTTCAGTCCTTTGCCCTGCACTGCTGCTTGCTTTGCTCTGCCATTCCCAGACCCCTCTGCCATATCCAGACTCCAAGAACACTCAGCTAAGCAATCAGATTGTAGAAGGACAACCACTTGTTCTTTAATTGTGTTAAACTAATCTTTGATTCCTAACAGGAAGAGACAGACTTGCCTGTATTCCAAAAGGTGGTAAGAGCAGACTCCCGGCCTGCAGAACTGACCCTTGTAACCCTCTAAGTGGGGGTTGATCGGTGATGCTCAAAAGACTCAGAAAGACCTCCTAAAAGACCATTTCTGACCAAACATCCAAAATTATGGCCTGAACTAAAAGCTTAAAACTGACCCTAAGGTTACTTGGACTAGAGAAAGACCAAACAACCCTCACCTTAAATGGGACACAGACTCTTATCTTACCAGTACCAAAGCCATAAACTCTAACTCACATTCCTTTTGTGAAGTTTCCCTGCAAATATGAGCCAAACCTAAATTTCATGTAAATTAAATGTCTAATCATTATGTAAGTTGTGTAATGTTATTTGTCATGTAAATACACAAAGAATGGTATGACTTTGATAGTTGTGTGATTATCTAGTAAGGAGATACTAAACTTTGATGTTAATACCTTTTTACCACATAAAATACTGTAATAAATCTGAGTTCAAACAGAAACCAGAACTTATGTGGGATAAATGACAGAGACCTCAGAATAACTGACACCAGACCATCAAAGTATCTGGCAAAAATAGAAATCTTTATTAAGTTAACACCAATAAAAAGAAGGGGCTTCAGGGTTTCACTAGGTAGGATAGTTATGCCACTTGAGGGGGAGTCAGGGCTGGCCACACTATAAAAATTCACACCACCATCCAGAGATGCAACACACAACAGGGATAAGAGCACATCACAACAACTTCAGGAAATGCCTGGGAGCACACCACACTGCACACAGTGGAGTCACACGTCTACTTTAAGAAAGAGGGTGGGGCCAATACAAAACCTTCCCCCGCCCGGGTCCCAACTCAACCCCACCCAGCTTCTCTCCTGTCCCCATGACAATAAAATACAAAACAACAAATACACAATACATACAAGTTAAAATATATACTAAACTGCGTGGTCGACGAGACCCCCCCCCCGGGGGTCTGAGCTTGTGGCACCGTCCAACTCCCTGGGGAACCACGGCTCTGTCGGACGGCGCAGCAGGTGAACAGGCAGGGAACAGCGGTTGGTGACATGAAATGTTCAGACCTAGTGACTCTGAAGTGTGAATTTTGCGTTTAAAATTCAAAACTCAATTCCTCAGTATAAGTAGTTATTTGCCATCTCAAGCAAAATCAACAACATCTTAAAAGTCCAGAACAAATAGATTGAATATTCAACAATCAACATTTGGGTGCAAAAACCTTTAAAACACACCCAAAACTCTGCCTGCTTTGACCAAGATTATAAAAAGGAAAGCTTAACTGAACTCAGTTGGGCTGGTCTCCAGAACTCGAACGATCAAAGACATCTCTTTTATTTTTCAACCAAGTATATGAGTATTTAATGCTTTATTGAAACAAGTTTGATTCATTTTTATTTGTAACGTTAAATCTCATGTTTCCATGTACAGTATTTTATTTTTGAAGTAAACGCTGCTGAAGGTTTTAGTGTAGTCAGATTAAACTTTATTCAGCATTAAACTCTGGTTACTACAAGCCAACCAAAGCCTGAATCAACTTAATGCCTGAAGAAGAAAACAACCCTCTAACTGGATCTCTGTCTGCTTTTTGAGAGTAGTACAGCAAATGAGAGTTAAGCCGACTCAAAGACTCATTCCTGAGCAGCCTGAAACGGCTTGACTCCCTTCCACTGATGTACAATACCTCTGCACCCATGAAGACTCATCTGTAACACGGACCGCACTGCACTGCCAAGCTGTAATTTGCAGCCAACTACCAAAACAACACTGGACCTGAGGGCTTTGTGATCAAGGATTGATGTTGAATAACGTTAAAATTAAAAAGATAATTTCTTTAGAGAGGTTGGATTAGGTTCCCCTCAGTATTCCCCGTTGCAATATGTTAGCCTCGAGTCACACACTTCGAGCCACTCTTGCTGAATATTTCTTTATTTTATTTTTATTGTCATTTATAAGCCTTATTATTCTTTTTATTTATTATCTTATGCTTTATCATTTACACAAGATGTTTTGCTATTAATAAATGTCTTAATTTATCCTAAAAGTGGTTGGTTGTTTCCTTGAGCACAGTAAACAGAGGTCACTGTTTGGGACAAAAACGTACAGCTATGACACTGATTAATTGACCAAATTAAGAATTATATTCAAACTTGAATGTTTCCTCCAGATATTAAAGGTTGCTTCTAGGAGGTGGTGCCCGCAATAAGGTTCTTTTTTTTATAATAATTAAGTTTTAGGTCACAATAATATCTATCTACACCTCAAGCTATAATAAACTGCCCTTTAACTATTCCTGTGTCTCCTGGTCTGTGTTTGCATTTGGGTCCTAAACTGAACTGTTATAACAAATACATCTTAGTTCAGGGCATTAACATGATAAAATTTGCTAATTAGCATTAAACAAAACTGCAGCTGAGGATGATGGGAATGTCATTAGTTTGCATGTATTTGGTCATAAACCAAAGTACTGGACGAAATAAAATGTTCCCTGATGATGGTGCCGGATTGAAAATGAAGGTATTACCAAAGTTAAATTTAATATTTGTCCATCCTCATGTTGTTAAGATATTTCAGTTTGGAAAAAAGGCTGACAAACAAAGCGACATTGCCATCCATAGAGCCAGATTTGCTGGCAGTGCTGCAAGCAACAAGAAAACAAGACTAGGTCAAAACTTATACCATGGTCTGGGTGAATACTCTTTTTCTGATTGGCCGGAAGGTGTGCACTAAAACCATTTAATGCACTTTGGCTCAAGTTTAATCACTGTTCTAAATTCATCCACTACCCAACCTGAAACCATAGCAACATAAGCTCTAAAAGCTTATGAAGCTTATGAAGTTTTGAAGAATGGAAGAAACCATGCAAAAAACAGCACAAGAGCTTAAAATGATAGGGGAAGAGAAGGATGTGATTAATACAAAAAAGGCAACAAGAGCACTGATTTGGAGACATACTCTGCGGTTATGCTTAATGACACCTTATGTGAATTTTATCCCTGGTTCAGGCTGGCAGTGAGTACAGTGTGGCAAGTTGTCATGACAAAAGAAAGCTCTTGCTTCATAACCTTTAAATTTTGAGTGCAAAACTTTCACCAAAAATTTTTCAAATGCTTTTATTTATGTTGTTGACAAATGACCATGGTAGAAGCATGATAATCCACATGATGGTGTGCATTAAACAGTTTTAAGGCACGATGTGGAGGCGAAGAACCAACTGATGCAAAGTCCACTATACTCGTTGATTATCCCTTATGTATGGCTGGACCGTGTCTGGGTGTACAGAATTGTGGCCAATTTGTTACAGGGATAGTCAGTGGTAGTGTCTATAATGTTATTTCCTTTATATTGATATTGTGGTGGAAATTATAAATAAAAGTTTTGACAACATTGGGTGCAAATTTAGGAGGCTCATCTCCACCCAGTTACTGCAGTTACAGCAAGAGCACCTGCACTAAACTGATATAGCAGCCTACATGAGTCTCGTGTTTTACCTGCAAGACTCATTCTTTAATGCTGTTCATCATTTATGATGCAAAAATGTCAAAAGAAATAAAAATTGTGCATCCTGGTATTTAGTTCAGTTATAAAATCGGGAATTGGGAGGAATTTGATTTGAACATTGAAAAGTGGGCATGTCATAACAAACAAACAAACATGGAGAATTACAGTGATTCGGAGTTGGATGCAAACCTCCATTGAATTGTAGAGGATTACTTGCCTCCTTCAACTCCTTAATCACCCCCATTACCAGAGCAGGCAGACGTACCTTTCGAACTGCAGGAGGTGCAGGAAGACGAGGGAGAGGATGAATATTTCATCCTTGGAGTAAAGCCATACATGTTTGAGCCTTTGGCCCCTGCAGAAAATAGCGGTGCTGACCAGGATGTTGAGGCTCAACCTTACCCACGAGATGTCTTGACATATCACAATGGTAACGTTCCTCTAGATTTAATTATTTAGCTATTATTCCATTGACTAGCTAACATTACAGTTGATCTAAATAATTGGCTGCACTCCACCGGGATAACCCATGCTATATGCATCGTAAAATAAAACCTCTTTCAGCATTTCCTCTAATGATATATTCACATATAGACAGGTATATAGAATCATTGTTTCCTGTGGGGGCAATGTGAACTGGAGGGGGGGCTCTCATACAGAAAAAAAAGCAGATGTCATTGTTTGACATGTTTTATTTATTATTGTTTAGTAACACAAAGATTTGTTGGAGCATTTTACTCTTCAGGGCTTCTCATAGCCACAGGGCTTCATTCATAGGGCTTCCATGGCCTTTTGATATGATCTCTTTGAGAGGAGGCCCATTAATAGACAGCCGCATGCAGGCTGCTAGGTGCTCTCCCTCTCATGAAATACTGTAAAATCATATAGAGCGTAGGATTGTTTACCTATTCTCATTTCAAAATGTCCAGATGACACCTGCTACAGTGTAGTGGCTCAAATTAGGCTGGACTGTCTGACCAGCCTCCTGAAAACTCAACCCATGGCTGATTATATGGCCAACCGAAGTGGCTTGGATCTCATTTGAGACAGTTCTCCTTTTTCTCCTGACGTGTCCTCTCACCACTCCTCATCCTCTGTGTCCTCCTCTTCCTCCTTCTCGTCTTTCTCATCCTCCTCCTCTTCCTTGTCTTCCTAGCCTTTGTCCGTCTCTTACTTGAACACCTTCCTCTAACTCTCTTTCCAAAATTGGCATCCATTGCCGTGTACACCAAAGAGCAAACCAGAATCCTATTTATAGTGTTCAAGCTCTGATTTCCAAGTGAGCTAATTGGTTATGCGTATTTTCATATGTGCATGGGTGCAGGTGATTGATAATTGAGTGTGGTATTTCAATGGCAGTGTTTAGCAAACAACACACACAGGCTTTTAGTTTTGAATGATGTGTCTAATGTAGATAACCATGTGTAGTTTTTTGCAAAAAGTATGTTTTAGGTTTTCAAACTTAGTGTAAAGCAGAAAATGTGCTCATGGTATAGCACTCCTGGTCAATAGATAGGCTACATCAGTTAGTGATTTCAATAAGTTTGCCACACGTACCAGTTTTTGTGTCTTGTCAGTTGATAAAAACTGCAATTTTAGTTATTTGGTCAGAAATGGTCTCTCAGAAGGTCTGTTTAATCTCCATTTTGTAACAGTGTTTTATTTTGGTCAGTGTCATGCTGTCCAAACCCCTCTTAGGCAAGGTAAAAATGGGTCAGTTCATCTCTTTGGTGAGGCACTCACACCATGTTGCAGGGATTCACTCACCTCCTCACTTTGGAATTAAAGAAGGGTTGTTTTATCCATGGAATTAAAGAAAAGAAAGTATTGTGTCCTACACACAGCAGCAGGAATGTTTTGTGTGTTTCATGTACTGTCTCTGAGAGAGGGTCTGTGCATAATTTTAGCAAGGATGGCATAGCAGAAGTAACTTAGCAGTCATTATTTAAATCTGACAGCGATAGGATTGGTCATGATGTCCTCAAGATGAGCTCCATCAAATAAGTTTTATTATAAGCAAAAGTCTAAAAGTCTTTTTGCAATGAGTAATGCATTTTGCCACTTGCAGTAGCGTCTCAAAACAATTGCAGAAGGGGGTTGTCCTTCCAAAACAGAGTAGGACTACATTAACCACACTTTCCAAGTAGTTACCCACACAATTATCCATTCTATATGCCTCAAACAAATAAAACATGTTAGTGAAAATATTTTAAAACAAGTTTCAGGGTGTGAGGATGGTTTTTACCTTGCAGAGGTCTCATTTCGAAACCCATACCGACTCCACACCCAAAAAGCACAACACAAATTGATCTATTACCCACAATTATCTTTAAATCAATTCCGTTATAATAAGACCTGACCTGACATGTAATCAGATACAGGCTCAGAGGGAGCATACATACATACTTGAACAAATACTTGAACAAACTTCAAACAATTGCTGAAATGTAAGAAATAATCATAACTAATCATTTATTTAAGGTGCTACTGGACAGAGATCAAAACAAACGGAGACATGCACAACACTGATTTTTCATTTTTGTATTCTGTGCAAACACGTTACTTACTGTGCTGTGCTCATATCAATTGTGTGAGTCTGTCGCTGATGGCAAAACATGTTATATCATCATCAGACAGAATGATGTATTTGTCAGTCATGTTAGGCCCATTTGTGTCCCATCCACTTTCTTGATACCTGCTTCTTCAGTGTTTGACTTGGGGAGATGTTAAGGAGGTTTTTCCTCATGGGAAACTCTTGCATGTGATTGTCTTGACCGCACATCAATGCATAACAAGCATGGTTTGGGGATCTGTGCTTCTGGCTACGTTGCCCGATGGACAACTGCCCAACATGTGTCTGTACTGAAGTGGAACTGTTCAGGAGACTGATTAGCTGTGAGGTCCCGTGATTGATTGATTCCTGATACCTGTCAGCTGACATGACCAAGGTTAATGCATACTTAGGAGCTCATGCAAAGAGAGACTCTTGTGTATCATACAGTATGATGAAAATGTTATAAATTCTCTATAAAGTTTCTCTGAGAAGTCAGCAGGAAGAAATTCCAACCTCAAACATATCAAAGGCAGACAATACTGATATCCATCATTATTGAAAGATTAAAGCTGTGTTCAAGATGTATTGACCTTTGTGAGTGGTGCCCAATGTCGGCTCCAGTGAAAACTAAATTAAAACAGTATTCTCAGTTTACAGCAGGTAAATATTAGAATGTTCAGCGGAACACTATATGCAAAAAACAACGGCAAACAGGATGTAGCCCATAGAAATAGATGCCACACAGGACACAATTACTTAAGGGGTTTTTCAAGCTTTAATTTTATTGTTGACCATGTTTGCAACAAGTCATTTTAACAGAGTGTGTAACCTAATGAGTCCTTTTAAAGAGCAGCTCATGTGCTTTCACGATTTGTTGCAGATTTTTACCCAAAAATGATTTAAAAGAAAAACAATAAAAACAAAATATAGCAGTGGGCTATGACTATCAACAGAAAACATAAAATAGAACCACATAAATACATATTTAACAACCATAAACCTACAAGTTTAACCAAACCCACATGAAACTAGCCAGAGATTGCACAACTCAACACACTCGTTATTTACCTTAAAACAGAGTTAAAATTAATGTAAAACCTGTAGTTTTGCTGGTAACAATGTACAATAGCATGGTGTAGCTTTATGCATGCAATTGAGAACACAGTAGTCAATGGCTGGCACCAAAATTCCAGGACAGTAGTGTCTAAATCAAACCAGCCCGTCAAAATATCAGCAGATAACGTCCTTTAAATATTTGTACAGGAATATTTTACGAGATATGTGTGTATTTACCTACTACTCTACACGACAGAGTCGCAGCACCGTCCACTCTGCAAATCTCTAGGTCATTTGCTCGTAAACAGGAAGAAAGACTAACATGCACTTGGCAGAGTAACAATAATATTACTCAACAATGTCACCTTGTGACCAAATCAGTAATAGCAAGTGAGACTGTGACAACCACTCACAATCTGCTTCACATTTTACTTAGACTTAAACAATGTTACATTTAAAAGAAAACAACAAAGAACACATGAATTAACATTTAAACAACTTTGAGAGCTATACCAAACCTAAGTGGAAAATTACACCCGCATAGATTCATCACCCGGCTACAAGGACATTATCCTACAGCGCCTACCAAGGGTCACAGCGAGACTTTTTCTTCTGCGTTTCCTCGCAATATGGTTTGTGTTACCTCGCAATATTTTGCGTTACTTCACAATATGTTTTGCATTCCCTTGCAATATGTTTTGCTTTCTTTCACAATAAATCCTCTTTTATTACTTGTATCGAGCAGTAGTACTATATCAGCATACTTAATGCCCATACTGGGGTGTTGCACTGGGAGCAGCTGAGCGGAAATAGACATATGGCTTAGAAGGAATGGAAGAAAAAAATTATTGCGAGGTACTAAAAGTATTGCAAGACAAAGCAAAATTAATTGTGACAGAAGACAAAAATAGTTCCAAAATGGAAGCTGTGCTGAATTCCAGGATGTTACCTGGCTGTTAGCTGGACGTCCTCCCTGGATGTTTAAGCAATGTTGAAATACGATGTCACCATCATCAACAAGCCTTTTTTTATCTATTCTGCTAAGGTTTATCTCGACAGTGTGCATTCTGCGGCTTTATACATCCTATATGTCCAGATAAACAACTTAATATACTATACTTTCTAAAATGGTCCAATTGTTCATACAATTTATAAATTATTAAATTATAAATATTTAATACATTTTAACGTGTCACTTTCAAGATAATCCTGATAATAAATTATCTATAACCAAACACACAGCAAACACACTGAGTCAATACTGACATGTAACAATATTTTATTTGTATGAATAACACAATGATGATCATCAAAAGTATAGCTTCTTATAGATAATCTAAAAATTTAGAAACTTGCGCCAGTTTCCGCTGGGGCACTGCAGCAGACTAATGCTAATTCCAGGATGTCAAACAGCCACTGACAATCCTGAATTCTGTGAGGAAAACAGAAGCTCCAAATCACTGAACTTTTCATGAACAGGAGCAATATAGAACATATACACTAACATAAAAAACAAGTTTAAAAGAAAACTTACCCAACAGTGTTATTTCTTCATCTGTCCTCTTGTTCCTGTTGCTTTTCAAACTCAGTGTGCAGAGTACAACTTAGCACATGCTCTGCTCTCTGCTCTCTGCTCTCAGCACTCTTGAACTATGTGTATTCTCATGAGACAGAATGATGCATGTCAAACATGAAAGAGACAAAATTATGAAGATATGTGACTCAGTAATAAACCCTTCATAACTCTTGTTAACCCAAATAAAGCTCACATCATTGCTAAACTGTTAGAGCAGTAACTATTTGCCACATTAGCTTCTAAAGTCTCCCTCCTACTCCCTAGAATACCCTGTGCAAGAACTTTGTTTTTCTCATTGTTATAATCTGAACACATCATAATATCAGCAGTCTGTTTACCTAAACTGACCTGACCTGAGCTGAACTGATAGCTTTACTTTAGGCATCTATAAAGTCAAAACAGCCTGTCTCTCTGTCAGCTTTCTGCAATACATTCCCCATCATCTCACAACCCTGCTGGAACAAAGCACAGTTATCTTAAACTCCTGAAAAATGTCCCATCTTGCTATTATATAGTTAACAGGAGAAGTGGATTGTGTTTATGTATGAGTGTGCAACATTGGGAAATCCAGCAATGCTGTGCTTTGTTCCAGCAGGGTCCTGCTTAATTGTCCTTTTTTAAGACTCCCTGAGTTTTCTGTGAGAACATGCCAGGACTCATCCTCTTCCCTGTAACCTGCAGCCACACATCATGCAGGCTGCAGAGGTGACAGTTTAATTGGTTAGTAACTGATGATCAGAGGCACCTTTAAGTCTTTATTATGCTCATTACATTAGGTAAGACTGTTACAATGAGTGTGAGATTGCTATGTGTTGCCATAGCAGCCTGCAATGCTGGCATGGTTGTTGTTTGGTCTGGTGTATGTTACATAGCAACACACACACAGGCACATATTGAGGGAAGCGCTTTACGTGTGAGTGAGAGCTGTGACGTAGTATTATATTTCCTTGTACATATACGCATGCACACACACACACACACACACACACACACACACACACACACACACACACGCTCACACAAGATGAAGGAAAGGAGTGGTGTGTGTAGAGGTTGGACTACTTGAACCTAACTGTTGGCAAAAGAGAGTGTGTGTGTGTGTGTGTGTGTGTATGATGATGGTTTAGGTACTTGTAAACTGGAGCAAAAGGTGATTAAATAATCAAATGTACTCCTGGAGTCAGCACTCATTACAGACATCATCTAGAAAATCTACTTCTATGTGCACAAGTAAAATTTTCTATCATGTAATATTTTTTCCTATAGAAACCTGGGAATTTCCTTTCTGCTATAAAATAAAAGATCACAATTTACATGTATTTACACTAAATATATGGCAGATCTCAGGTGTGATTGGTTGCTGTGCTGTCATTTCAGTTCACAGTTTAAACTTTCTAAACGTGCTGTGCCTGTTTCACTTTTCTCCTTCACACACTATTTCTCACCTCTGAACACAGGTGTCACTCACTGACCTTCTTAACCTGCTGAGACTTTAAAGGGTTAGTCTGCATTTTTTTTTCTGTACTCCTTGTTTTTTCTTCTGGCCCAGTAGTTTAATATACCAGTTACCACGCCAGCATTGTGACAGTGAATAGCAGTGGCGTGAGTCATCAGGCCATAGTTCCAAAGGCTGTAGAGGTCCTCCTACACACACTTCTCCTCACACACACACAACACATGTAAGCAGGTACACACATACTGTATTTGCAGGCAGGCAGACATTTTCACACACTCACACAGACACACACACATGCACACTTGGCTACATTTGAGGCTGGAGTAGTTTCCATGTTCCTGCGGTGATACCTTGTTCTGAATTTGTTCTGTGAAGCTGACTTGCAAGTAATGTGCAATGTGCCATTACGCTGCAGCTTCTCACACTTACAAGTAACACGACGGATACACCAAGCTCTCACAGCTCACCGCAACAAGCATGTTATTAGAGCAATGAAGTGAATGAATGCAGTTCATTTCCAGGACACCTGTCGTCAGATGACCTGCTCTGTGTTAATGCTGATTTCACTTGATGATGAAAAAAATGTTCTGTAAATTAAGACAGCTCTTACACAGTACAGTACCTGGACATTAAATAGTAATGTGTGTAGTAGTGTCTTTTCGTGGTCTTTTCCTGCATCATCTCTTGTCCATCATTTTGAGGTCATTCTCTATGAAGCTTTTTCACATTAAGGGGTGGAAATAAGTCTTTAATCTCCGTCATACTGTCTGATGATGCTATTGAAATTAAAAGAACTCTGGTGCTGCAGGTCTCTGTTTTGGCCTGTGGAGGGTGTACACTCCCATGTACCTGCTTTGATACACACACAGACACCAGCTGCTTCAGGTTTAAGTGGAGTGTGAGCAGTGTAAAGGTTTACACTAACTCTCTAAACTACTACTCTGAACAAGTACTCTGACCTCAGGAGCAGATTCTAGTGCAGTGACAAGGAAGTCTTCCCTGACCGGCTTCGCTACTACAAACAGTCTGTTTGCTGGTGTCAAGCCAGAGGCCAGCAATGAACCCAAGCCTGTCTTACCCTGCCAGTGGCATAACATAATGATGACAAGGTCAATTAGTCAGTCATATGGTCCACCTTTCTGTCTGTCTATTCAACACATTTGCCCACAGCATGTTATCAGCTACTCACCAGAGAGCTTGGAGTTGATACTAATGGTCCCTGTTGCTGCCTGATCTGAGTCAACTGTAGATGTGAGTCACACATGCACCATTCTACAACATTTTACCACAGCCAACTTAAGTGATTTTTGTAGACTACAGTACAGGTGTGTGTGAAGACAGACACCAATAAGAGATAAAGATGAGCAAATTTCCATTTTCTACCAACTCACAACTTAGTTGGAAACTGGAGAGATGCACCCCAGTTGGAGAAAAGCTGAAAAATGGAAACTTACTCAGCTGGCAAGTAATTTCATCTTGAAATGCAGCTTCATATCTTATTTTGATTATCATGCTTATGAATTATGGTGAGATGATATATATACATACTGAGGTAGGCCAGCAGCATCAAGGACCTTGCCTAAGGGTCCACAAGGGGTAACACAAATCCAGTGTGGACCCTTAGGCAAGGTCCTTGATGCTGCTGGCCTACTTCAGTATGAGTGAAACCGCAAATTCGAGAGTCATATCGGCTCGGACGTTGCCCGGGTCAACAAGGTCCGTGTCAGGTGTTGGGGAACCAGGACACCCTGATGAGAAATGGGCTACTGGAACAAGACATAGATGGAGCAGGGCAGAGAATAGGGATCTGTTGGAATGCTACCATACAAGTAACCCCAATGAGAGGGGCTACATGCAGAGGTTGTGGGATATATGGATGCTTCGAAACCCAACATCTAAGCTGACAAAGAAACAACTACTAGCTCAGTGTTCCAACATCCGCAAACGGCAACTGCTATCACAACTAGAGATTGATGAGGTACAATGAATATGCTACGGCAAGGGGGAGCCAGGACGACAGGTCAGAGGGGAGATATCATCCTCCCCACACTCCGAGATTGGGTACCAAGCCCCAACAAGCCCTTATGACCTTAACACAAGGGCAACTGACCTAAGAATGACTATCATGACTAAGCTGGACACCCGGCACCCCCGTAGCCGATTACCAAGGCTAGTGACAAAGTACCCTCTGAAAGTCTGCCAGAGGATGTGAATGCAGCGCTACGTACTATCCCTACTAGGACCGTAACTGAGACCAATCAGCTGATATACACCACAGCAACAGTGATCCTAGAGATGCTTGGCTACAAGATGAACACCATAAGCCACAAAGAGCATTACCCCCCATGGAGAAGGACGCTGGAGGCCAAGATCAAGGCAACATGGAGAGAAGTTAGTCAACTCTCAGAGCTACAGAAAGGGGTGGGGATGAAAGGGATACCTAGGAAGTACAACAAGCTGTCTATACCTGAGGCACTGGAGACTGCCAAGCAAAGGCTCACAGCTCTGGCTACCCGCCTGAAGAGATACACAGGAGAAGCAGAAGCCAGGAGAATAAATAGGATGTTCTCCACCGAACCATCCAAAGTGTACTCTCAGTGGCAAGGCAATAACACGAGAGCAGATCCTCTCAGGGCTGAGACTGAACAATACTGGAAGAGCATATGGGAGAAGGAGGCATCATATAACACCAATGCTCAGTGGCTAGTGGATCTAAGAGCAGACCACAGCAATCTCCCAGAACAAGATCCAGTAACCATTACAATGGCAGACATCCAAGAACAAGTGTCAAGTATGAAGAGCTGGACAGCACCGGGCCCGGACATGATCCACACCTACTGGCTAAAGAAACTGACTGCACTTCATGAACGCCTGGCAGCACAAATGAACCAGCTGCTGATGGATGGGATGCACCCAGAGTGGTTAACCCAAGGGAGGACAGTCCTGATCATGATGGACCCCCAGAAGGGCACGATCCCATCCAACTACCGGCCAATAACCTGCCTCTGTACAACATGGAAGCTCCTGTCAGGCATCATAGCGGCTAAGATGAACAGGCCCAGAAAGGAGTTGGTAGTAATACCAGGGGTGCTAAGCACTAGCTACTGGTCGATAGAACAGTCACCCAAGACTGCAAGACCAGGCAGACCAACCTGTGCACCGCCTGAATTGACTACAAGAAGGCCTATGACTCAATGCCACACACATGGATACTGGAATGCTTGGAAATGTACAACATCAACAGGACACTAAGAGCCTTCATCAAGAACTCAATGGGGCTGTGGAAAACAACTCTGGAGGCCAACTCAAAGCCAATTGCACAAGTTACCATCAAGTGCGGCATATACCAAGGTGATGCACTATCCCCACTGCTGTTCTGCATAGGCCTGAACCCCCTCAGCCAGATCATCTCAAAGAGTGACAGCCACAGCCAAATACCTACACAGAGTAAGGCAGGTCCTGAAAAGTCAGCTGAATGGGAAGAAAAAGATATGGGCCATCAACACGTATGCCCTGCCAGTCATCAGATACCCCACTGGTATAATAAGCTGGCCAAAGGAGGAGATAGAGGCCACTGATATCAAGACAAGGAAGCTCCTCACAATGCATGGAGGGTTTCATCCCAAGTCCAGCACCCTGAGACTGTACACTAAGTGGAACGAGGGAGGCCGAGGACTGGTGAGTGTCAGAGCCACTGTCAAGGATGAAACAACCAACATCCAGGAATACATCAGGAAGATGGCCCCCAAAGATGAACTGCTAAGTGAATATCTCAGGCAGCAGAAACCCGATGATGCAGAGGTGGAGGAGGAACCATCATGGAGGGACAAGCCCCTACACGGCATGTACCACTGACAGATAGAAGAAGTGGCTGATATCAAGAAATCCTACCAGTGGCTGGAAAAGGCCGGACTAAAGGACAGCACAGAAGCACTAATTATGGCAGCACAAGAACAGGCACTCAGTACAAGATCAATAGAGGCCGGGATCTACCACACCAGACAGGACCCCAGGTGCAGGCTGTGCAAAGATGCTCCGGAGACAGTTCAGCACATAATAGCAGGGTGTAAGATGCAGGCAGGAATAGCGTACATGGAACGCCATAACCAAAGGCCTGGCATAGTATACAGGAACATCTGCACTGAGTATGGGTTGGAGGTCCCAAGGTCACAATGGAAGACACCTCCTAAGGTGGTTGAGAATGACCAAGCCAAGGTCCTGTGGGACTTCCAGATCCAGACTGACAAGCTGGTGATGGCTAACCAACCAGACATCATGTTGATCGACAAACGACAGAAGAAGGCAGTGGTGATAGACGTAGCAATCCCAAGTGACAGCAACATCAAGAAGAAGGAACACCAGAAGATCGAAAAATACCAAGGGCCGAAAGAGGAGCAAGAATTTCGGGTACAACATCTGAGGTCTCTGTCTAGAAGAGCGCAGTCCTAGGAACAGCTAAGATACTGTGCAGAAACCTCAAACTCCCAGGCCTCTGATAGAGGACCCGAGCTTGAGGAAGACACACCACCACCCCCCATGGGAGGGGGTGAGAGGGAGGAGATTTTTTTTTTTATGGAGTGGAGTCCATGTAATGTTAATGGTAAGATCTCTGCAGAGTTGCCAAGTTTGTGTTTTCTGCAAAAAAGTGCATTATTATGATAAAGAATGAAAGAGCGGGATATTTGCGATACTCGACATGACAATGTGACAATCCTCAACCTCAATCTGTATGTATTGTTGACTAGCAGCAGCCTGGTGTTCGGCCTCAACCGTATGGTCCGACAAAGGCAGGCCTATTTGTAAACTCTGAAGCCTGGCCACGAGGCCGCCTTTGTCCTTCAATCCCTTAAACAAAAGAAGAGCACCAAAAGGCTGCTCACACAGACTACAACTCCCACCCTACCCTGCAGTTCACACTTTGGTGTGAAATCTGAGAGAGCCTCAAACTCTTGTCTCTCATTGGCAGAGACGCCCTAACGCTACAAGGAGTCCCAGTGATGCAGCCGTGACGTCACCTCAGCTACAACTACCAGTTGCACAGATACACCCATTGCCTTTCCACTCTAACCATGCCAGAGGAAGCTCCGCTTTCCTCATGAGCCAGTTTACTAAAGGAGGTAACCAGTTTTCCGTGCACATGTATCTCCCCTTGCCAAGTTTGAAGATCCTTCCCTTGCTGGCTGAGACTTCTCCCTGTGTTCAACCGAGCACAACTACTGGATATGAAGAAGAGACCACTTTTGCAATCCAGCCCTCTCCTGTTTTGCCTTCATAAGGAAGAAAAGGATTTCTTCACGAAGACATGGATAACTTCTACACCCCTCTGCCTTCTGACCGAGTCAACTCTCCTGTGTGTCCTCTATGCCCATCGAGAAACCAGCCACCGCTAACCCTAAAGGAAATGCGGACGGCACTGCTAGGACGCTGCATAGGAGGACCTGTGCTGGACCCCAATGATGGACTGAAACACACATCTGATCACTTTCTGAAGCGACCAAAGTAAGAGGCTTATGTCTTTTGTTAGCTTTATTGCTTGTTAAAGAGGACCTATTATGCTCATTTCAGCTCTAAATTTTTATTTTTGGATTCCACTAGAGTAGCTCTGCATTATTCAAAGTTCAAAAAACTCCTTATTTATCTTTTACTGGCCCTTTATGCAGCCCCTCAATATACACAGTTTCTCTTACACTCCGTTTTAGCTCCTGTCTCTTTAAGGCCCCCCTCCCGATGAGTCCACTCTGTTCTGATTGGTATCAGAGTATCAGAGTTGTGTAACTTAACTGTCATTGCAAACCAAACATTTCCTGCTTTACTGCTGCAATTTAAAAGCTTTTAAATGACTAACTAATGGGAGACTTTTATTGTGAAGAATTTACAGGAAGTAAAAACGTGTTCCTCACTGAGTTAGCAGAGTTTCGTTAGCGGCACTAAAAACCAGTTGAAACAACAACATTTGGAGCTATTTGCTCAGCAGATCAGTTAGAAATGATGCAGAGAGGACTAGTACAAGCAAGGTTAGGGTCAGCCACAGTGGGATGTTTTATATAGAGCTGCAGACAACCAGCACACCTCCAATAGGTAAACCACTTATTTTACTTTGCTGTGCTGTGTAATGGCGTTGTGGCTTGGCGTAACTACTCTCGGAGCGGAGCAGCAAACTCGCGCACTGTGCACGTAGCAGATGTCCATCTGTCACGAACTGACGTCAACTCATTCCAAAAGTAGAAAAAAACAGAAACTGAGCGTTCAGAGCAGTCTGAAGCTGCTGCTCTTTGCTCACAGGGATTACTGCTACATACGTTTACCTCGTTATTTGACCTGTTGACCACTTTTAACATGAATATCCGACATTGGGACATTATATATATGTCTGAAAATACGTCCCCTTTAAGCTTTATTGCTACTGTGTTGTGAGTTGACAGACCACAGTTCTTTTGTCTGCTAAGCTCCAAGGAGCATTGATTCTTGCTGCTTGTTTAGTCGTGTTCACCACACTACGCTAATGTGTGTTGTCCCACTCAGGACTGATGTTTTGTGCCACCGCGAGTGATAAAGCAGGTTGGTTTGTCAGTCAACAGTCCAGACAACATGCGTTACAGACCACCGTCTGTACGCGTGCTTTTCTGTGTGACAAAGCAACTACTGCTTTCTCCCTACGGTCGTGGGACTCTGCCATGAGCCAGCGTTTCTTTCTCTTTTCTCTCTCGTTACTAACTCTGTTTAGATGCACACACGCACATAAACACTTGCACCCCTTTGCACATCTGGTGGGCAGATAAAGTGAGAAACAGCAGCACTCTGCCTCTCATCATCTTACCACTAGACACGTGTATTTGATAGCACACACTCTGAATTGGGTGATCTTGCCTTTGTCTCTAACCAAAACACTGCAGTCACATCTGCTATTTGATTCTCGTGTAACGCGACTTCCTCCCGTAGTCATGTCCGCCATCTTGTCACCCACCCACCCACCCACACACACACACACACACACACACACACACACACACGCACACGCATTCACCTGCATATGTGTGTAACCGTGTACAGCTGTTGTTTTATGTATTTTTTGTTTAGGTAATGTTAGTCATAATAGTGTAATTTGATAACTAAAGCATTTAATTGTATTAATTCTTGCTGAGTTTAATAAATTCTATTGTACAATTAAAGAGAAGTCTTTTGTGATTATTGTGTTTACTTGTTGTAATAAGAAGCTGGTTGAGAGAGTCAGAGCTTGGACTCAAACCTTCGTTCACCCGTGGATGCTGGTACCCCTCAGGTTTACCCTCAGGGATTCGTAAGTGAGCTCCTTTTATGAGACTACCTTACTGTTTGGTTATTGTTCTCGGTTTACAGGTGGTACCCTATTGTCATTAATTCATATTAATAAATTTATTGATTGTAATAATTAATAATTATCTTTGATAATTATTAATTATTGCTAATAACCAAACATGCTCCTCCCAGCACTGACACTGGCAGCAGCAGCAGCAGCAGTAGTGGAGTCGGTGAGATGGAGAATCTGAAGCGATTAGTATTTATAGTTTAAACATTCCAAACATCACAGAATTGAAAATGACTTCACTGGACAAAACTAAGATCATTTTATATTTTATTTAATTTCAGGCATTAAGTGTTGTTAGCTAATTTATGATTAATTAGACAGCACGTCTGAACAACAAACAACTTTATTACTGTCGGTGAAAATTCCTCCCAAAAGCAAATTAAGACATGAGTCATTAAGACATTAAGTCATTTTTAAAGAACCAAAGTGTCAGTAAGAGTTGAGCTTACTTATAAGAATGTCGTGTAATCAATCCAAACATTAATCTTTGAAATTAATGGGAGAAATATTTACTATTTAATGCCATCTCTCCCCTTTTCCATGAGTGCATCAAGAGCAGAGTTAGTATTGCATATGTGTCATTAAGACATGAACATTATTTATAGGCTAAATTAGCCATAGTCTGTCTAGCTGATGTGTTTGTGACTGTCAGGCAACATATTATGAAAATCCTGTCAGCAGCCTGAGCAGCACAGAGACAAGAGTCAAAGAACTCTTAATGGCAGATTTTACTTGACCACAAATCTTCAGCTATATCAGTGTTAATTTTATTAGCACTGATATAGCAATAGGTTTCTCAGGATGCCATTTGGACTCAACTCCACCATGTGAAGTGTTGCAAAAGGAGTACATCAGCATCATCCCTGTGCCGAAGCTACTGAACAGAGAGAATGAGACATGGTTTTCTGACATACGCTGACAGACAACATAGAAAAGAAGATCCAGTCCACAGCTGCATTCTCTTACAGACCTGCATTGGTCAACTATGGCAACAGACATTTTGAATGGCATAGTTAGTTGTACTTAGTGCTAGTGGACTCATATTCAGGCTGATATGAAGCTGACCTAATGTAATGTTGCATCCTCATTTTCCTAGTTAATAAAATAAGTTTGAAGTTATACAGCTCATCTTATTTCTGCCAACATCCAACACCTATGTTTCTATATTTTGCAATCAAAACCATGTAGTAGGTCAATAGCCCTGGGCTGGTAATCATTTGTTTGTCACAAATGACCTCCTAACTGCATCAGACAAAGGATTTGTCTCTATACTTGTCCTGTTAGATCTTAGTACTGCATTTGACACAATTGACCATCAAATCCTTTTGCAGAGACTGGAACATTTAATTGGCATTAAAGGAACTGCATTAAGCTGGTTTAAGTCCTATTTATCAGACCGATTTCAGTTTGTACATGTGAATGATGAATCCTCCGTGAAGGCAAAAGTTAGACACAAGGTTCTGTACTTGGACCAATTCTATTCACCTTGTATATGCTTCCTTTAGGTAATATTATTAGGAAACACTCCATAAATTTTCATTGTTACGCAGATGATACCCAATTATATTTATCAGTGAAGCCAGATGAACCCAATCAGTTAAACAAACTCCAAACATGCCTTAACGACATAAAGACCTGGATGACCTGCAATTTTCTACTACTAAATTCAGATAAAACTGAAGTTATTGTGCTTGGCCCTAAACACCTTAGAAACACATTATCTAATGATAAAGCTGCTCTGGATGGCATTACCCTGGCCTCCAGCACCACCGTAAGGAATCTGGGAGTTATCTTTGATCAGGATATGTCCTTTAACTCCCACATAAATCAAATTTCAAGGACTGCCTTTTTTCACTTACGTAATATCACAAAAATCAGGCACATCCTGTCCCTAAAAGATGCAGAAAAACTAGTTCACGCTTTTGTTACTTCTAGGCTGGATTATTGTAAATCCTTATTATCAGGCTGCCCTAACAAGTCTCTAAAGACTCTCCAGCTGGTCCAGAATGCAGCTGCACGTGTATTGACTAAAACTAGAAAAAGAGACCACATTTCTCCCATTTTAGCTTCACTACATTGGCTTCCTGTAAAATCTAGAATAGAATTTAAAATCCTTCTCCTAACTTACAAAGCCCTTAATGGTCAGGCACCATCATATCTTGAAGAGCTCATAATACCGTATTATCCCACTAGAACACTGCGCTCCCAGTATGCAGGCTTACTGGTGGTCCCTACAGTCTTTAAAAGTAGAATGGGAGGCAGAGCCTTCAGCTATCAGGCTCCTCTTCTATGGAACCATCTACCGGATTCAGTCCGGGGTGCAGACACCCTCTCTATGTTTAAGAGTAGGCTTAAAACTTTCCTTCTTGATAAAGCTTATAGTTAGGGCCGACCAGGCTCGCCTTGGATCAGCCCTTAGTTATGCTGCTATAGGCCTAGACTGCTGGGGGACTTCCCATGATGCACTGAGCTCCTCTCTCCTCTCCTCCTCTCCATCTGTATGCATTCATGTAACATCAATGCATGTCACTAACTTTGCTTCTTCCCCAGAGTTTTTTTGTGCTTTCTCATCTCACAGAAAAACCTGAGTCCCGGGCTGAACCTTCGCGGTCCTTCACAGTCCTGATGGCATCCTTCCCTGGCTGTTGCTGCTTGTGCTTATTGTTGTTGTTGTTGTGATTGTTTTTCTTCTGTCCCCCCTCCCCCTTTCCCTCTCTCTTTCTCTCTCTCAACCCAACTGGTCAAAGCAGATGGCTGCCCACCAAGAGCCGGGGTCTGCTTGAGGTTTCTACCCGTTAAAGGGGAGTTTTTCCTTACCGCTGTCGCCAAGTGCTTGCTCATGGGGGAATTGTTGGGTCTCTGTAAATTAAAGAGTACGGTCTTGACCTGCTCTATGTGAAAAGTGCCTTGAGATGACTTCTGTTGTGATATGGCGCTATATAAATAAAGATTGATTGATTGATTGATTGATTGTTGATTTGTTTACACTGTACATGAGTTAACGAACAGTAGCTGCCAAAGGCTTGGCATTAGAAGTTTTGGCCAGTGTTGTCCGATGTTTCTGTGTATGAAGCACTTGGTTTAAAACAAAAGTTACCTGCTACACCATGTTGTATGTATGTTTTGTAACATAATACAACATATTTTGTAACATGAGTTCAATGTTGTTATAACTTTCAAAATAAAACCATTTCTAATAAACCAGAATTATCCTTAATAAGAAAAATCATAAATGCAGATATCCTCTCCTCTGCCTCTTTGTCAGTCACTCTCCATTGTGTACATACAATAAATACCCAAAATAAATATATGTGAAAAAATAGGAGAGCCAATTGCCTGTCTCTATTTCCATCATTTTCTCTCTTTCTGTGTCTCTGTTGATCTCCCTCTGTCAGGAGAGAATTAGTAGCATGTGTACTTTGGGGTATCGGGGTAGCAGAGTGGAGATGGGGGCATTTTTGATCTGTTAACACTCATAAACCACATCTTGGAGGGGGGATAGGGGGCTCAGTCTATTTACATTGAGTTGTTATGATTAGGCACAAGCCAGCAAGCAATTTACAGATGATTCCGCTTTTTTCAATTTTTCAAATAAGAGGGTAGGCCTAGTGCTGAGATGAGCCTTCAGAGGCCTCAACAGGAGAGAGGGGTAGAAGAAAGGGCTTTGGTGGAAAAGAGAAAGTAAAAATAGAGCGCCTGCACCACATAATGACATCTCCAAAATGACAAAAATAGACTCATACACACATAGTCCTAGAAAGAGAAGGAGTGGGGGAGGGGGACCCCACATGTGGCAGAGACAGAAAGCATCTTTGAGTCATTTCCTCAAGGTCCGTCATTATGCTGTATGTACTTCTGAAATAGCAAATAAAATCCACCACAAAAGCCCCACTGGAATAAGTTTAATGTCAATAATCAGAGAGGTGCAGTGTATCCATGCAAGCACAATGAACATTGCTAGATAATAACAGCTTTAGACTGGTTATCATGCAAACCTGACAACAGTCAAAGATTGTGAGTCATTGTCTGAAAAACACACATCCATGAATTTATCCATGAAGTACATCAGGGATATTTGTAAGACACTGGGAGTAACAGTGTTCATACAGCCAACAAAAACATATGAATCCTATGTTTGATTTATTTTATTTTGGTATCTATTTGTTACAGAATGGCTTTTAAAACAGTATTGGTTTACATGTGCGTTCCTGACTTCGGACCTACGTCAGTCCAGGTTCAAATGACATTGCACTGTGGCATATCTCAAATCTGTGTTTCAGCACGTCTTATCCTCACTGTCCACCAGATGCAGCTTGCGTTCTGCCTGTGTTGTGGCTGCCAGCATTCTATCTATTCATTCTATTCACGTGCTGCCATTCTAGCTATTGGTCAGAGTGCACCAGATGCATGAGCAGAGTGTCCCACTTGTGACTCTTCTCAATTCTGCTGTCTTTATGCGTTGGATCAAATTTATATAGATACATACATTACTGAAAAAAAAACACATTGTATTTCTACTGGTGCATTTCATATTTTACTGACTTCGTCTCAACATAAACCATTTTAGTAGTAAGTAAATCGTGTGTACCTGGTACAGGTATGAATGTTAGGAGATCAGTGAGGGGATCCGGTGGCTCTGTTATGCTGTGGGGGGCGTTTTGCTGGCATGGTTTGGGTCCACTTCTCCCCTCAGAGGTGAGGGTCAATGTAAAATCAATACAAAGTCGTTCTGAGTAATCACCTTTTACCTATGATGAAACATTTCTATCCTGATGGGAGCATTCTCCTCCAGGATAACGACGCCCCCCATCCATAGGGCATGAGGGGTCACTGAATGGTTTGATGAGTATGAAAATGATGTGAATCATATGCTGTGGCCTTCACAGTCACCAGATCTCAACTCATTTGAACACCTATGGGAGATTTTGGACTGACATGTTAGTGCTCTCCACCACCGTCATGAAAACACCAAATGAGGGAATATCTTTTGGAAGAATGGTGTTCATCCCTCCAGAAGAGTTCCAGAGACTTGCAGAATCAATGCCAAGGTGCACTGAGGCTGTTCTGGCTTTATCATTAGATAATGTGTTTCAGCACATTAGATAATGTGTTTCAAAGGTGTTTAGGGCCAAGCACAATAACTTCAGTTTTGTCTCATTCTCTTCATTCTGCCCACAATTTTTTTTATTTTTCATTTTTGCCCCCGACATGTGGCCATTTTGGATTTTGTGTCAATTTGCAGTTTACGAACAGATGTTTGAGGCTTTTAGGATTCACAAAAACTCACAAAACTCTGCAAGCATGTTCAAACTAGTAAGTATTTTGCTTTTGATATCGCAATTGGGCTTTGGCGAGGCACATCGGTTTGCCCCCTAATTATTTTTAGCATTTTTGAGGTGCTAGTTTGCGCAAACATCAGAAGTGGCGAAACTTGACATCTGCTATGGCTCTTGGGCTTGGGTGTGGCAAAATGGCTCATGGGCGCCCCCTTCAAAAATTCAAAGTCAAAGCCCTCACCTTTAAATTTGATGTTGATGATCGAAATTTGGTAGGCACATGTATCATGTCCAGACTTCAAGCAAAGCTTTTTGGAGCCATACCCTAAGACCAACAGGAATTCACCCATTTTGAATTTACTTTGCAATTTTTGCGTTAATTTTGCCATTCACAGGCATTGTATTTTAACAAACTCCTCCTAGAGATTTGACCCAACCAACTTCAAATTTGATTGGTGTATTCGTAAGACCTGTGCAATAAAAAGTTATCAAAATCTTGACTTTTCACAGATCGCCCTTGATATGGCGTGCTGGTAAATTTGCATGTTTCGCCATGAAACAAGAAGTTGTTGTACCTCGACTTTACATTGTCCAATCTGCCCCAAGTTTCACATGCTAGATTAGAGTCCAGGCCTGAACACATCTACGTGTTAATATTGAGTAATAGTCATAGTGCCACCTCCTGACAACAGGAAGTCAGATTCACATGAAATTCACATGGTGACACATGGTGGTCACACTAGTTGCTAGGGGTGTTTGAAAACTCTCAAAACTTTAATATTAAGTCGAGGTCACCTGACATGCATATGCATTGTCATGAATATTGAATGTTACATAGTGTGGTCTACGCATGACATACAGCAATGTAACATATAATTAATGGGTGTTCTCTAGCGCCACATAGTGGATGCAGGAAGTGGTATTTATCTCCTACCTCCTACTAAGTGTTGCTTTGCTCCCTGGTCACAACCTCTACTTTCATAATGTAGTTACAAGTGACTGTAGATGGAGGTGTTCTTGGTGACTGCGCACAAACTGACAGCTGGTAGGCTCCAGCCTATGGCCCTCTACAGGTAGAGGTGGTGGTGGAGGGGCATTTGGGTGGCATACTACAACTTGGCTCACTGGTAATGGATCCTGGTAGGAGATGGGACTACCTTCCTGGACTTCCCAAAACCTGAGTCAACCAGGGGGAACTCTGCACTTATCGCCATGGTAGTGATGAGTCAAGCAATGTCTGCAGAGAAGTTTTTGTACACCTTGTTGACTTTGAGGACATCTGGATCTGGTGGATCCCCCCACACTGTCTTGTAACAAGTACTCCTTTTAAGAATTTAAATGCACAATATGTAATTTCAGTCGCTAGGGGTCTCTCAATCAAAACAATAACAAAAGATGGAGTGTGATGACGGTGTGAAGTAGCAAGGGATCATGGGAGTTGTTGTCTTCATCGTTAAATAACCAGCTTCACCGGGATAGGATTACTCCAATCATTCAGGATGTTTTTACTGGGAGCCTAATTACCCGTGGAGGTATCCTCCTCTCCAGAACCAACGGACCCGGTGATTACAGGTAAAAACACTAAATAAAGCTGTTTCACCTAAAAAAATCTGTGTTTCTCTGTCCACCGGACGTCCTGTACGGGCTGTTAGCTGAGCTGCTGCCAACAGTTTTTTGGTTTATTTCTCTTATAACTGTATATCCAGACGTTCGGCCAGTTTCTCCCGGGAGCTGAATTATCCGCAGAGGTCTCCTCCTCTCCAAAAACAAACATACACGCAGATTAAAATCGTTAAAAATGCTAATTAAAGCTGTTTCACCTAAAAAAAAATCAATATTTCTCCGACGATATTTGGTGACTTCCTGGAAGGGCTGTTAGCTGAGCTGCTCCTAATGTTTGCCTAGTTTATTTATCTGATAACTTAAGATCCAGACGTCCAATGACGAAATCCTTCTTCCGGCTGAAAGATACAGTTAAAAGTGACCTAAATTTATCATGACAATGTGGCTTAAAACTGAATAAAAGAGACGCCATTGTAGCAGACAAACACAGCGTCGCCGTATACATCTTGTGCGTGTTTACTCTTTGGTAGAGGAGGTATGACGCCATTGACAGGCGACCAAATGAAACGGTCCGTTACTTTGATTAAATTACAGATTTCTCTGGGTTTGAAAATTGTTGGAAACATTTGGCATAATCTAAGTACACAACTCAACAAAATATATAACAAAGGTCTAGTTGTTTTTAGACATTTGACTGTGGAATAATTACATATTTTACCTGTAATTTCACAATTAGGACTTAAAGAACAATTTTACACTCAAACAACAATCACAAAGCTATATATAGTAGGCTGTACAATTACATAGGATAATAGATATTACCTTACACCATCAGCAACTATAAACTGCTTCGGCTTAGTGGAAATGAATACCATGTCACTCACTCAGCCTGCTTTCACACTCTATTAATTCCACAAAAAAATTATCAAATAAATTTTAATGGTTGTTGATGCAACACATTAGATCAGCTCCTGGCACAAAGGAATTCCTCAGTAAACCGTGGTTACATTGTGAAAACATACTTACCATGGTTCTTGGATTGTGCCAGTGCTGCTCTGTTTCTGTGCAGCTAAGGATGGGGGGTATAGTGTGCAGGTTCAGTGTGGGGTAGTGTGTGGTCTGGCACAGCAGTGCAACACTATGGTTTCAGAGTACTGTTCCAACCACACAGGAACACTCTGCCACTGAAATGTCCACTGATGAGAACTCCTCAAAGACAATATACACCTTAAAACAAAATGTCTGACATGTCACATTTAGGACACTACTTCAATCCAATACAGAAAATGAGAAAACTGAGAGTAGGCTGATCAGGTAAGTAGTAGGCATGGGAATAGGCTAAACCATGTCAGGTTATCAATTGCATCACAGACAGAGATTAAATCTAGTCCTGCTCACTGTCTGGAATACTGTAATCTAAGGACATCCAAATTGATAAGCTTGTGTAGCCTTTATCACCTGTCCTAATTTACTCACTTTCAGATAGTGTTAGTAAAACAGTGAATGCTGAACTGAAGTGAACGTTGTAAAATATAACATAGATGCGGGGTACAAAATCAGCACTTACTACTACTGGCTAATGAACCATAAAGATAATTGGATCCTGCATGGATTATACTAAACATACAGCAAGGGCATAGGTTTGGTTCTAACTTTAGTAGGAACATTTTTTGAGGCTACAGCTCACCTGTCTGTGTGTCTCTGTGACATCAGTGCTCACCTGAGAGGCTGCAGCTCACTGTCTCTGTGCTGCTCAGGCTGCTGACAGGATTTTTGTAATAAAATGATGCCTGACAGTCACAAACAGATCAGCTGGACAGGCTGTGGCTAATTTAGCTTATAAATAATGTTCATGTCTTAATGACACATATGTCATTATAACTCTGGTCTTGATCAACTCATAGAAAAGAAGAGAGATGGCATTAAATTATTAATATTTTTCCCACTAATTTCAAAGAATAATGTTTAGATTGATAACAGAACATTGTTATAACTAAGCTCAACTGTTACTGTCACTTTGGTTCTTTATGCACAAAACGGGGCCTGAAAGAGGCGTACGCAACAGTTGTGATCTATAAAAACAAACTTGACGGGACAATGTGCGCACCTGTAAGTCAACTCTGACCCATGCCATGCGTACCAACATTTTGGAGAAGGGGGAAATCGACAACACAGATGGTGAGGTGGTGAATTAAAGCCAGATTGTATAATAATCCTCTCACACATTTAATTTCACTTAATATCAAACATTAATTATAGATCCACGTTATCATGAACATTCAAACCAGCAGTGTTATCTGTACTTGGGCTTGTAGTGAGCCATAATTATTCCATAAACATCTTTCAATTTAAAAAGATATAAGCCAACTCAGATATTAAAGTCCACTAAACATTTCATTAGCGCTGTCTCCAGAGCACAGAGGAGAGACTCAGCTGTGGAGCAGCACTGCAGCTGCTGAAATGAATAATGCCAGGATGTAGCAGGTGGCAGGATTCTGCAAAGTCTGGCTTTCCTTTCTCCAATATTAGCTAAGCGTGAATATACTGATTCATTTCCACCTCAACCACGTTAACTAACTGATGAAATCATCAGAAGCGATTGTAGTAATCCAAGATGACATCAAATAACTTAAACAAACGTAACTAAAAAATATTTGCAGGACAGAGCATTAATAGATTTGTAATATTTCATTATACTGTGCATATATCACCAGGTATGAGTTTAGTTTCCATGTAGTTTATGTGTGTAAAATCGCTACAGTAAACATGACTGTGTTGTCAAGCACAGAGAGCGCACTGGAGACACTGCGGTGGCTGCCATACAAACTGACTTCTCCAGTCACCTCATCGCCACATCTTCACCATCTGCACTCACTGTGTAAATTAGAGAAACACCTGTATACTGGATTTTGAAGTATATATAAGTTAATACATAGTTTATTGTATTGTAGATATTGAGTGTGTGGTGTAGGCTACTGGTTAACTGGGAGCTGGCCCGCTGCAGGGTGTGGTAAACATTTAACCAGAGGTGTCTGACTTTACAATCTACAGGAATGTTTATTGAAGTTGTATACACACATAACTTCAAGACGTCAGAAAACAGGGAAATAAAACTGTTAAAGTCTGTTCATGGCTGTCGTTTTCCTTCACCTGCAGCCGCCCGAGTGCAAGTGATACGCTAACTCTTGACACTGATTGGTCAGGTATCTAAAGACAGAGAGAGTGATTGGCAGAGACGTCACCAGAGATTTATGGTTAGGGGGGCTTTAACGGGGCTCTGGGAGGAGGAATTTTTTTTTTTTTAAATGGCCCAAAATGTCTGTTTTTCATGAATTTTAGAGTACCAATAGATGTAAAATCAACACAATAGATCTGTTTCTTCATAGTTTGTATTCGGCAAGGATCTAATATGAATTAAATGCTTTCCATCCACTTACAACAGGCACAGATCAAGCAAAGGTATTGAAGTCAAGGAATGCTATCTCCTCTCTCTTAGATATGTTGCAGGTCCTAAGTATGTTATTCATACATAGACTGATGTTTGATGTGTGAACCTCGAAAACTAAAAATGTCATAAAATCATTTAGGCTAGTTTATGCCTAGTATGAGTAATAGGCCTATGTCATAAAATTCAGTATTAATTTTAACTGAAAGCTTAAACAACTCCCACTCGCTTTCTTCTTGATCACTAACCTCCATCAGACCTGCTCCTTCAGCCCTGTCAGTCTCTTCCATCTTCCTCCTCTCCCTCTCCTCGCCTGTTTTTAGTAGCATGTTATTTTATTAGACTCAGATTTACAAGAATTCAGGTCTTAATGAGTGATCAACCAGATTAATTTTGTATTTGTCTGATTTGGAAAATCTGCCTTTTTTGAAGAAATGTTGTTTATCTATCTACATGTTGAGGAAATGAAGGATATAAAATTGCGTTATGATAAACACAATGTGACCTTTTAACTGACATTAACTGATTATAAACAATATTCTATGCCTACTGATATGACTGTTTCGAAATACTTAAGAGGCATATAAAAGCAAAGTATGTAAAGAACTGTCAATAACATTATTTCTACCTCTTTTGCTCGTTCACACTTTGGCTGGATGGCTCGTCAGCTAGTTAGTACAGTGGAAATCACTTATAGTGATCACGTCCGTCTGGGTCAAATTAATCACCATATGTGGATGATTATTATAACCGATTTCTTTTCTTTTTCTTTATTTCTCATGCAGATTACCATCTAATTGACATCTGTATATGTATTACATGAATAAAAAGTAATGAAATGGCCAGCTTTGCTATTTACTGTAGCTGTTTTTAGGGGAGCTAAAGCCCCCCTAAAATAGGCCTAGCGATGTTCCTGGTGAGTGGTGTGGTGAAAGAGACACGTGAACATCAATATTCATGAATTCTTTTGCTTCGACCATTTATGGTTGAATGTGGGCGTGTAGAGGGCGGGATATGAGGCTGATCCATGTGCACACATTTCCAGGTGGACTGTGATTTATAAAGGGAAATATACGCGCATTTGTGCGTACACATGGTTTTATAAATCTGATTATTTTTTGGTGCACGCTGTTTTCGGCTTTTTTGCGCACGTACACTTTTAGTGTGTATCCACTGTTTTATAAATGAGACCCCATGTGTCTTAATTTGCATTTGGGAGGAATTTTCACCACCAGTAATAAAGTTGTTTAATTAAACAGCATTTCTGAGCAACAACGCACAATGAAATTAAATATAATATCAAATAATTTTGTCTATTGAAGTCGTTTTCAATTCTTTGACTTTTGGAATGTTTAAATTATAAATGCTTACCATTTCAGATTCTCCACCTCGCTCCACTACAGCTGCTGCTGCTGCTAGTCAACAATGCGTACAGCTTGAAGTTGAGGTATGCTCTGTAGAGATCTTATCATTAACATTACATGGAGTTAAAGTGGCTAGATTGTTTGGTCTGGGATTGGTAAAAAATATTGTTAGACAATCCAGAAACACCTTGATATTGTTAGGGACATGCCCCTACCATCCATACCCAGACCTACACCCATGACATTGTGGCGATCAATCCCACAGAATAAAAAAGATAATAATAATGGGGATTTGAACTATGTTCGGGACTAGGCAAATGCCTTACATTCATGCTGTAAATATATGTTATGTTTTGGTATACGATTGCCCATTCTGTTTTCTGTTGTTTTTTTACTTACTTCCACACCCCACTAGCCCAGTCAGCCAGTGAGCTAGCTCCACGTTGCCACTCCCTCGGAGTCCCGCCTCTTCCGTCTTTCGACCAGTAGATTTAATTCAGTATGGCGGGGGTCGCCGGTGTGTGCAACAGCAGGAGAGAAACCCTCATGTCCGGAGTAAGCCTATCCTTGGCGATTAGCGCGCGTTTCAGTCCGCGTCGGTAAATCTACCTTGGTTGCCCGCGAGCCGTGGATACTGCAGCCTCTCTGCCTATCGCCACGAAAACACCAAATCGTCCGTGTTTTCAACGCCGGACAACGCACGTTGCCACCCGCTACAACATACAGTAAAGGACAGCAGCTGTCACAACTAGTGTCTAGGGCTTCCATGAAAGCTAGCTACCAGTTGATGTTAGCTACTTTTACTATGTAACCTGTTGCAAAACGTCAGCTACCTAGGCTTATTTGAATCCTAAATCACAGGTTACCTACCCTAGCCACATCAAAACCACAGAACATGAACCTGATTGAGGCTTTGAACTGATGAACACTTTTTATTTTTCCTCCCTACTCTGAGGTCGTAGGGCTTTTCACACTTTCTCATTCAGGTCTGGCTTTTGTACACTCAAAACTCTCTGGCATGACACACGCTTTCACCTTCAGTCTCACACTCTCATGCTGCCCAAACAATTCTCACGCCAAAACATTGCAATAGCAACAGAGAGAGATGAACAGTTAGAGTGTTTTTGGTATAGAGTGATGGTTAAACTAAGCACATTTTTTTACAGTTATATACAGAGCTGTATGGGAGACTAAACATACATAAACGCTGTTTAGCCACCTCTCAAATTCTGAAATAGCGTTTACGCAGACATCCCTTTACAGCTGTTAGAGGCTCAGACCTTCTTCCTACTGCAGTTTAGTATCTTCTAGGGGCGCTTGTTTTGTTTTCTGTTTGAACATTGTATCCTTGTATGAGACAGAGACAACTGTTACTGTTAACAAGGAGTGACCGACAACCCACTCCTGCTACGCGGGTGTTTAAATCAAACAAACCCTCTGTGCCGTGAAGTAATGTTAATGTAATGTTAGCTTGACAGTTTGGATAGCTTGACTGCTGATGCATCTCCGCTGTGTGTTTTGTCCACAATTTCTGTAATTAACACCATACAAGTTAAAGTTCTGCTTTATGCTCACTCAGATTTTTAAAGGAAGGCTTTTTATATTTTCAGAGTGAGTGAAGAAATCAGGAGAGAGGAGACAGAAGTGAGGAAGAATTGCAGGATGTGATGGTGTTGAAAGAAAAACAAGGAGAAAGTAAATAACTGATTCAAGATTGAAAGAAAAGTTTAAGGAGGAAAGAGAAACACAGAGGCCACTCAGGCGTCATCTGATAGAGAGACATGAACAAATTCAAAGCAGGAAAACTGGTATGGAAATTACACCTGTATCTAGATTAATTACTGTTCTGGTAAATATTTTTAAAGGCACAATCTGTTATCCAAATGTAAACTAAAGGGCATCCCACTAACAAAAGTCAACGAACAAGATTGAAACCTTCTATGAAAGGACTTGCAGAGCTTTTAATAGAGGTACTAACACTACACAATATCTCTATTAACATGATGTTCTCTTAAGCTGTTACTGGACTTTAGTGTTGGTCATGGCAGGAAAAATGATGTCAAGAAAGATGAGGAAATGTATGCCTGTGCTTATCCCTGTATTAAAGCTGGTGTAGGCAGTGTCCTGGAAAAGGAAAATGAAAAACTTCCTCTCAAGGCACAACAACCTTTAGTAAACAGTAAACATGACCACCTCTGAGTGTCCCATCTTTCTGCTTGTGTGCCACGCCTTGTGGAAGACTCCAGTCATGCGCAATGAGTGCACAGAGCTCAGAGTGCGCAGAGTTCGTGCAGATAGGCAAGTTGGTAGGTTGACAGGCAGGTAGCCCGTCATTTGGCCCGAATAAAATGATTGGACGGCATTATTAGAGGCCTACCACAGTCACAGATACGATACTGGATTTTCGTTTGATTTCATGATTGCTGTCGGGATGTAAAGAGAATTGAACAAATATAACAAAAATGCTTCTAAAATACATTAGATACCTTAGCTTTAAGGTAAGTCTATTTTTAATTCAGATTGTATTGGCTGCATTACATATTGTATATTGTGGGTATATTGTGGTTAGTGCGGCTGTCTGTCCTGCCAGTGTGGCACTGATGAAAAATGGTTAAGAATACTGATGTATATATTTGGTTGAGTCAGTGTGTGTGTGTTGGTGTGTGTGAGTGAGTGTGGTCATGTTTAGGTTTGGCTGTGTGAGTGTGTGTGTGTGTGTGTGTGTATGTGTGTAAACCCTTGTTATTGCCTTTTATCTTGTGAACATTCAAATAAACGGTGTAGTTTTGATATTGAAAACAACACATCTCTGACTTTCATTACTGAATGAACCTGTGTGCCCTTTATTGGATTAGTGTATGTCTACTATTGTGGTGTAGTCAGTCAAGTTCCCGCTCCCACCACATGTGTAAACTGTGTACTGTTTTAAACCCTGATGGTCAATTGAGTCCAAATATGTGCACGTGATTAAGTGCATGTGCACATGCATGTACGTGTGATTAAGCCCATGAATCAAAAGCTCACTCCAGCCAGATACCCAAAGTTGGCAACCCTGCCTTATATATTAATGGGAAAAGTCTGTAGATATATTGGATAGATGCTTCTAATTACTGTCAAATAATGTTTATATAAAGTAAACCCCATACATTAATAGGAAAAGCCTTTGAATATATTTGAGAGTTGCTTGTAATTAATGTCAAATAATGTTTATATAAAGTAATGACTATTAAAATTATGTTTCTGTAAGTGATTATCACATGATCTTATTTTTTTGTACAGTATAAAGCCAATATTTAACAGGAATTTACTGTAAATAGATTGGTTAATCTATTTATCTATTGGTTGGTCACATAAAATGAAAGCCTAAAGCTGTCAAGATACTGTTAATGGGCTTCAAAGGAGGGTAATCTGAGTATAATTTTACATATATTTTTTTTTTACATCCAGAAATCTGTGCTTTGATGTGGAGTTCTTGTGGATGGATTGGATAATCCTATGCATTTACCAAAGAATACTGTATGAAGACAACAGTCTTCATTTAAGTCAGGCAATTTTAAGGTATTTCTGCAATATTTTTCATTTTTGGTGCAGATTTATACATTTGTTTAACATTCTAGAGATGTTTTGTATAGATTTAAAAATTGGTTAGGATTTTAAAACTCCTGTAGTCTGAACCTGGCTTTAATTCACTCTGGCTGGTGTACCCTTACATCCTGCTTCACACACTTCCCATGAGGCCACACCCCCTACAGTCACTGTCTGTGCAGTCCTTTGCTGTATTTTTTTAAATGTGCTGGTGTGGAGGGAGTTAGCAGAATTTGTCTATAAGGCATGCATATGTGAGACACACAGACAAATAGGTGAACAGACAGTGTATTAGATAATCCCTGAGAAGTAATCTGGTTTTGTCAGTAACACATGCATTGCTCTGTTGCTTAACTGTGTGTGTGTGTGCTGTGTTTTTAAGCTTCTTCCAGGAATGCACTGGCTGCATTCTAGACAGACTACAGTTGATCCCAGTCTGTCCTCTCCCAGGATCCAAAAAAACAAAAGGTTGCTAACATGGGCAGTAGCTTTCATGTTCACTCTTTCCTTTGTTGTTGATGCATCTCTTTTGTGCTGTCATTCAGTGTCAGGTTCCTCCAACTGACACAGCAACCCTCTCAGCTTGTCAATCAAAGTTATCAAATCAGTGTTATCAGTGAAGATTAATGTGGATTAATAAACTAGCTGGATATAAATATATAGGGGAAACATATGATGTTATCTTTGCCACAACCTGTTTTATGACAAGCTACACAGACTGATAAATAAATAATGGCACTAGCCAACATGACATCAAAATCTCATAAGAAATTATAAGTAAAGGAGGTATCCAACTTGTCTAGTACTCAATATTAGATGGCTATATAAAGGCAACATGTCACTCTTTAAGAACTACACATGGGTGACAATAAATGAAACAGCATTCTTCAAGTAGATATTTCCTCATTTGGTGTTTTGATGGTGGTGGTGGAGAGGGCTGTCTAACAAAATCTCCAATAGTTGTCCAGCTGGATTGGGATGTGGTGATTGTGAAGGCCATAGCATATGACTCACATCATTTTCATATTCAATGAAGCCTTATGACCACATCTGCCTTCACCATGTTTCTACACTTAATATGTTATTATATTTAGGCATTTCCTTTAATTAGTCACCTGTTTAATATGTAAAATTATTCATCAATTGCAAGGGATATCACATTAACATGCACACACACCACTACATGGCATCTGCATTATATTTATTATTATTTTTATTTTAACAAAATCTTCCATCTAATGCTATCAAATCAACCCTAACTGGGAGCTCTCACCAAATTACACACTGAAACTCTACAGTCCAACAAACCTGGTTTAAACCTGATTAACTATTAATTTATTTAGAAATGTGTGTGTGTGTGTATTTTGTTTATTTATTTTAGTTCAATTATTTTTTATTTCATTATTAATTTTCCCTCTCTTTCTTTTCCCTTATTAATTTCCACTACTGACACCTCTTTCTGCTAGCTACTGTATCAGCTACAGGTATCCAGTGGATACCTGAAGTCACACTTCATCTACAGGTAGCACTATCAAGTTCCTGTTAGACCTACCATGGAGTGTTCCAGATTACTTGTGTTTAGGGAGATTTTGCATGCATTTCAATTGGGGAGATACCTGTACTGGGGTGGGATAGGAGTAAGGGTTTTGTGTATTTATTGTGCTTGTCTTACATGTTTTTTGTTTGTTTTTTGTTGGTTGCTTTGCTGATCAGTATAATCTCCAAATTTACTGTTGGTTCACCTGTCAATGTCACTGATATCTTTATTCTTGCTCATTAGTTCTCAATGGACCAGCCCAGGTTAATTCAATATCCTGATGGCAATGCCCTTGGGTTTATTAGTTGGAACTGCAAAGGACTCAATTCCTGAGTAAAGGCCTTTACACACTGGACACGATTTTTTCATGTGATTAATTCACACGTCAATATATTTTTTCAAACTGTTGTTTGTGTCATGAGTACTCACACAGAATGCGAATATTACGAGGCAAAAAAGTGAAGTGATTTTTTTTTGGACCCCAGTCGATTTTTCCAAGGTTTCGCTTCAGACAAAAACACATCTGACCAATCAAAATTAATGTTCTTGACAACGTCACACTCAAAACATTCAACATGGCGGAGCGTTTGATTGTATTTGTATCGCAGAATCCCGTTCTCTTTGATAAAAGCCAGAAACATTACAAAGACAACGATTTAAAAGACAATGTGTGGAGGGCGATAGCAAACGACCTGCAGTATGACGATGGTGTGTATCAAGTTTCAACAATCTTTGTAAAACATCTTTGTTTAAACTTCCAGCTATGCTAATGTGACATTAGCCCATAGGAAGCTAACCCTCCCAGTTACAATGTTAACTAATACTTTTTAAAAGTCATATCAGTTTGTTTGCTGTTACATAATGACGAGTAGGCCTAAACTGTATGTTAATGGTTTATAGTTTAAGCTGTAGTTTAAGACCATCTGACATTTTACAATAGGACCCAGCAGATACCATAGACTGTATAAAATAGGCAGATACCGAGTCTGGGCTAACCTACACCCTATCGGGGGTAACAAAGCAGGATTATGAGGTTAATCAGATGTCTTTGCTACAAAATATCTTCTGAAATTTGTTTATTATGAACAGTCATCACCCTGGATAGGTGAACGTTCAAGGTTTGTTTTACAAATCCAAATCACTATCACTAAGATAACGTTATCTTTTTCAGTTATAGGAATAACTTCCTAATCTTACTTTGTAGAATATCAACCTGGTTTCCTCTTTTGCAGATGTTTATTGTCCAAAATATAATAAAAGTAACAATGCAATGTAACGTAATGTAAACAAGCTTGTGTCTAATCAGAACTGAGCATAACCAGTCTCATGTTGTGTTTGCTGTTTAACAAATACAGCATAACTACTATTCTTCTACTTTATAGTTGAGGAAATGAAGAAGTTGTGGAATAATCTGAGGGACACTTATGTGAGAAAGAAGAGGGAGGAGGGGGAGATGAAGAGTGGCCAGGCAGGTAGCAAGCATAGGAAGAGGTGGAAATATATGGAGGCAATGTCTTTCTTAGGTAAATCCACTTCATTCAGGAGGTAGGCTATAACCCTTTTAACTTTTTTCTCATTTGTCAGTTGCCCTAAAACTAGAAACACTGCAAGTGGTGATTTTTTTTTTTTTTTTTTTTTACCAATTCTGTCATCTGGTGACAAGAAAATAGAGTATCTACACATAGTACCTGTGTTTCTGTTTCCTGTTTATATTAATACAATATTTGCTATTTTCTACCATTTCCCAGAAAAAATATCAACTGCTCTAATTTTCACCTGTCACTCAATGTTACTATTTATAGCACCCAGAGCAACCTAGATGGTGAGGAAAGGCAGGAAGAGGATGCAGGGCCAGCAGAGCAGGTGTCTGACCTTGCAGAAAGTGAGGGAGAGTGTGGTGCTGTAGCTCCCAGGCCAGCCAAGGCAAAGAGGAAGAGTAGTAGTGACAGCATGCTGGAGGAGTATCTGAGGAAGAAGGAAGCCAGGGCAACAGAGAGAGATAGAGAGAGAGCGCTGCAGAGAGATGATGTCATCCTCTTCCTTGGCAGCTTGGCACCTGCAATGAGGCGTCTGCCCCCAGAAAGGCAATCCTAGGTTAGGATCAAGATGCAGGAGTTGTGTCATCAGGCAGAGTTTGGAGCTGTGTATTCTCAGCAATACCCAGATTGTTTTACTTCACTTTAGTTGTGCTGTTATATTTCAAATTTGTTTTTTTATGATATTATTTGGTTATGTATTTCTTATTTACTGTTTAATTTATTAAATAAAATCTGATTATAACAATTATCTGTCTGCATTTGTCTGAAAAACAATTGGTGAGGCAAGAAACATGGATTTTATTATTTACAGTTAAAACATTTAACTTTTACATATTTATCAGAGAACTATTTAACATGAGGTTTTGATATTTAGTATACTCAATCACCACAGGAGAAGAGCAATGCTGTACATAGGGCCTGTCATACTATAGTGTTTGGATATATACTGTATTTTAATGCAAAACTGGGATGAAAACTAAATGAACTGATTAGGGCAGATGCAAATTGCTTTAGGCAGCAAAACCACGGTGTACATGGGCATATTGCCAAGGCACTTGTCCAGCTGGTGAGTTAAACTAGTGGTGGAGGGTATCCCGTACTCTCAGGGCCTCTGCCGATGCCCTATTCCCCCGCGGGTTCCTGATTGGAGCTAGGATGTTCTCTCCACCATCATCTTCAGCTGGCTCCCTATCGTCTGGATTCTGATCCCCCTCAGCAGAGTGCAGAAAGTTGGAGAGTATGCAAGTTGCCCTCACAATACTGTCTGCTACATCAGGGCAGACTTGCAGTCTTCGACAGTAGACCCTCCAGAGTTGTGTGAGGATGCCAAAACAGTTCTCCACTATACGGCGGGCTCTGGAGAGGCAGTAATTGAAGACTTGCATGTCCTCTTGAAGGTGGCGTCCTGGATAGGGCCAGAGGAGGTAGGGCTTCATTGAGAACGCCTCATCAGCCATAACCTCATATGGCACAGGTCCCAACTCTGTTGCTGAAGATAGGAGAGATGGTGACAGAAGATCAAGGTCACCTGCCTGGAGTGCTTTGCCTAGATGAGAGTTGGCAAAGATGCCTCCGTAGCTGTTGCTGCCAAAATCGCCAGAAATCGGTAGTCTGCATCCACAGGGCAAACAAGACCACTGAGTGCAGTGATCTGGCATGTTTTCCAGAATAACGTGTTCATAATTTAGTATTTTATGCAGCATTAATGTTTGTAAATGTGTAAAATGTTTTCCGCCACCAGGTGATAGTTTTGAAGCAGAAGTAGTACATATATTTTGCTGCCACGACCTTATAAATATTCCGTCCACTTATTAAAGTGTAGAGTCTAAATGCTTAAAATCGAAATGTCCACCATCATGTTGCAGTTATAAAATATTCTTATTTACTGAGCCTTGTTGATACAGCACTGCCTTCTTGGTTATACAGCTTTGCAGTTGTACTAGTTCTGTCTGCCTGAACAGCTGCCCAGTCATTCTGTTATGACAAGTTTAGAAATTTACGGTGCTTTGCTGTTTTTAAGCAATTTACAGATGCAAAAGGGTCAAATAGCCTTAATCTGTGTCTCTCCCACCACCCATCAGTTTTATATGAAGTTTGTCTTTTATTTATTTTATTTCTCTAACCAATGTTCAGTTATTTTTGAGCGAACAAAAAGACCAATTAACAACACAGATGCGTATTTATTAACCACTAAGCAAAGTGTCTGGTTGGTGCAAGTCTCAAGTGGAGAGATCAGGCTTTGAATGATTTTTGACCAAGCTACAAGCGACCCAACTCATATGGAGGAATATGAATGAAACCAAATGCGCGCTGTGCACAGCTGGAACTGTTGACAGACAAACAAAACTTTCCTCAAATTAAAATGGAAAAAAAATAATTGAAAAAAATAATTATGATAATAATTATCTTACCTCAGACATACGGCTAGCCGCTGCTCCGGGTCAATCGGCTCTCTGAAGTTGCTCCTCTGCTTCTTCAAGCTTGGTGCCAGCTGTTGCAGCAGTGCTTCAAATTGTCTGACAGACATCCTGAAGTATGTCCTGAAGTGGCCGTGATACAGTTTAAGCTCCTGAACCAAGCAGTGAAACTCACCAAGTTCTCCTCTCTTTTTCAATATTGGGTGTACCCAGGTTTTTTGTCTTTTTATTAAGTAAAAGGAGCACCAGGTCATCATCACTTGATGTTGATTCCATTTTGTTTTCCGTGGCGAAATAATACAATCCTGGCTACAGTTTGACTAATACCACTCCCCACATATCTGGCTTAAAAATGGAGGCTGCTTCCTGTGGGCCAGTGTCACCTCTGGCGCTAGCTCATTCTCCCAGTAAGTTCCTCTTCTGACTACACGAAAATGTAATGTTCAAGACGTCCTTGAGAATCTGGAACAGTTCAGACATTTTGGTCTCCAAACATACTCTACATCAGCCCCAATAATTACAAATCATGCTTTTTCTCCATCTTTGGTAGATGGTGCATTCACAATTTGGTCTAACCAAGGCATCAAATCATTTAAAGACCTATATATTGACAATACCCTTGTGTCTTTCCAACAGTTAACTGAAATATTTGCCTAAGTTAAACAACACTTTTTCAGATCTGCAGTTTTGTTAGTAGTAGAGTCCCTCAGTTTCCTAACTTATCCATTGATTCACCAAGCCAGTACCTGCTCTAAAAGGAATGACGTCATATATCAATGCTCAGATTCATAGCCCATGTCTAATTTCACTTTGGGAAGTGGAACTGGGAGATGCGATCTCTGAGGAACTTTGGGAGGATGCCCTTGATAAAATAGACAAATCATCTATCTGTGCAAAACATGGACTGATCCAGTGCAAAATTGTACACTCTCTCTAGAATCTATAAAGATTTATTTTATTTATTTATGTATTTATTTGAACCATGTACAGTGTTTAACATAAATGTTACCATTTGATGTACTGTACCAGAGTTAGCTTATACCTAATTTTCATCGGCAGTCCCTCAGGCAGGTCACAATTAAAACATATAACAGCACAATAACAAACAGTACAAAGCAAAGAACATACTGGACACAGTATGTACAAAATACAAAGCTAAACACAAGAGAGCATCACATACACCCACAATGTCAACTAGATTAATAATGTAAACTTGTCAAATTAAAAGCAAAATTATTTGCACTCATGAGAAGACCGTGAGATGAAATGTAGAGTGAGTGGTTACAGAGCTGAGTAGTTTTTAGCAGATTTTTTAATTTGGTTTTGAAAGAACTGATGGAACTGCAGCTCTTCATATCATCAAGTAGGGCATTCCACTGAGTTGTGGCTTTCACAGAGAAAGCTGATTGCCCAAATGCAGTGCATTGAAATGGCATGGTACAATCTTGTATAGAGGATATTCTGGAGGATCTAATAGAACTTATGGAGCAGGTATACACAAAAACACATAGTGGAGGACGGGCCAAACAATTTAAAATTTTATAAACTAGGCACAAATTTGAGAATAATCTAGAATTCTCAAAGAAGAGTAAATTGTATTTCTCTAGCACCCTACCGTGATGGAAATGCATTGGCTTTTTGTCCTGAGTTTTTAGAGCTTGTTTGTATAAGAACTCAAGAGGTCTTATGGCTGTTTCTCTAGCCTGCCCCCAAAATGTGATGCAATAAGACATATGGGAAAGAATCATAGATGCATAAATATCTTGGCTGTGTCCAAAGAGAGACAGTTTCTAATATGTCTAAAATTTACTAAGTTGTACTTTATGGTTTTAAGTGTTTTTTTAACATGTTTTCTTAAAGTTCATATTTGGATCAAGTATCACACTAAGATATTTAAAGTTAGTGACAAAGTCAGTCCTTTCACCTTTGATGAGAATATCAGCAATAGAAGGATGTACCATAGTTTTAGAGAAAAACATACCCTTTGTCTTGTTTACATTTAGACTCAAACATGATTGATCAAGCTAATGTGTGATCCTTTCTGATGCAATTTTTAGGTTAGCAGCAACTAATTCAGCTGTTCTTGCATGTGTGTACACAACAGTGTCATCTGCATACATTTGCAGTTCTACATCATGACACTGTTGAGGGAGATAATTAATATATAGGCTAAATAATAGGGGACCTAACACTGACCCTTGTGGAACACCCATTGTGCACTTTATGTTACTGGACAGTGCGTCACAAACTTTAACATATTATATCCTATTAGATAAATATGAAGACATCCATGCCAGTGCTCTAGATGAGAAGTTAAATTTGGAGAGTTTCAATATTAAAACATCATGTTTGACTGTATCAAATGCTTCATGCAGATCTAAAAATACAGCACCAACTATTCCTCCTTTATCAAGTCTTGATTTAATTTGCTCTATTAAGTGCAAGGTAGCAGTTTTGGTGGAAAAGCCAAATTGCATAAAATGTAGACCAAAATTGCTTGTATTAAGAAATGTTGTCAGTTGGCGGTCTCCAGATTTTAAAACAGGCGTGACAAAGGCACATTTCCAGTCATGAGGAAAGGAGCTGTGTTTAAAAGACAAGTTAATTAAATGAGCAATGGGGGGAGTTACAATATCTTTGTGTGATTTGACAACCATGGTGTCAAATTGGAAAGTATCTCTACTTTTGGAGCTTTTTAAGGAGCTGATGATTTTGTTTACTTGTAACTCATATGTCTCTACCAGCTCGAAAACCTGGCCTGTAGCATTTATAGGAGCAATATCCAGTTTACTTTTCTTTTTTTTTTTCCTAAATCATATACAGACTCAAGAAAATAATTATTAAATACAGAAGCAACAGTAAGATGATCTTCAATACCTTTCTCTGTACTTGGAGTTTAAAATCTCCTAAAAATTTTGGGTCCCTCCTTGTGAGATTATCAATGTTTTTCCGGACCAATTTACTGTTACCTTTTGCCTCATTCAGTATATTGAGATAAAAACGAGTTTTAGCTTATCTTAGCTCTTGGATAACTTTGTTCCTTAAACCTTTATAAATCAGCATGTCAGTGTCTATACTAGTTTTAAATGCCCTCCTTAGTGCAGCATCTATAGATTTCATTAGTTTCCACAAATTTTCATTAAACCACAGTAAATTGTTTTGATTTCTAGATTTCATCTGTATCGTCACATTAAATCTTTCCCTCACAGAGTTGATTCTGTGAGTAAAAGTATCACAGCCATTGTCCAGATCATCAGAGGACAGTACATCATCCTAGTTCAAGCTGTTAATTTCACTGACAAATTCTTCTTGCTTAGCTCTGGGTATGCATTGAAGGATCATTGTCTTAGTTGCTGTGGTCTTAAATCTACTTTTAGTCAATTTTCTCACACATAGGGTTAGGTTATGATCTGATAAGCCAGTGATTAAATTATAAATTTTAGTTATTCTTTCTGGTTTGTTAGTAAATATTAGATCAATTTGTGTACTGGAGCATTTTGCAATCCTAGTTGGGCCTTTAACTAGCTCTAGTTGGAATTTCTCTTTGATTATTTTTAGTTTTTTCCCTATTAGATTTATCCTCCCAGTTCACATTAAAATCACTCATAAGTAATAATTCTTTGTTGAGATTGCACTCTTTCAAGACTTCTGTGAGTTGATCATAGAAATAGACATAGACACCTATTATGTTAAAAGACATGTGTTGGAATAACATTATTTTTATCCCAACATATTCTAACGTGTTACCCACATTGTAAACCACATCTTCACATTTGATGTTGTCTCTCACATAAATAAGCACCCCTCCTCCTCTTCCATCAGGTCTGTCTCTTCTAAAACATTGGTATCATAAACACTTGCAGGAGTTGTTTCAACCATGTTTCAGTCAGACAGAGAAAGTCCAGATTTTAGTCAGGCAGAAGATGAGTTAGCTGATTGCTCTTTGCAGTAATGCTTCTGATGTTAAAATGTCCACCAAATAGCCCCTTCTGTTTGAGCTTCGGATAAGACTTTTGGATGATTGACAGTTTGAAAGGTTTTGAATAACCTCTGCCTCCTCACTGCAGGGTTTCGGCACACAGCAGCAGGTTTTGTGAGAGAGACGCTGAACCTATCAAGGTCTCCACAGTCCAGTAGTGATTGGGACATCATGCCATGTACAAATGTTCTGGTCTTGACCTGCTTTACAATCCCACTGGGTGGAAATCTTTAGATCATTGTCGAAGGCTATTGTAAAAATCAATTGAACTTAATGCTATGATTGCATTGTTCGGTGCAACTCCACCCACAGTACCACTCTCTTCCCTAGAGGCAGCCTTTGTCACCCTACTAGCCAGACACTTGGTATTGTTCAAGTGGAAATCTCCAACAAGTCCTTTGCATACCCTATGGATAAGAGAAGTCCTTAATTTTGTCAAAATGGAAAGAATCAGGTGCATAATGAAGTGCTCTGCATACGTATATTTTAATATATTTTTATTTTATTATTAATTAATTTATGTCCTTAGTCTTGGTTTTTGCTTTTGGTTTGTAGTATTGGTCCTATCTTGGTTTTGTATTGTTTCTATCTTGCTTTTCATTTGCACATTTGCTTCATCACTATTGTATCACCAAATGTTAGGGTATTGTCTATCGGTTCTATCCACTGCTCTAGGACACCTTGTGGGGTGGGAGTTTCTCAGCAGTAGTCCAGTGTGCTGTCTGCTGAACTTAAACAGTTTTTTGTGAAAAAAAACAAAAAACGCTGGAGGCCCCTTTGGTTTGGGGGCCTATGAACACCAACTCTCAGTATGGTTTGAGACTTTTGCTTGAGTACCATGTTAGTCTAAGTGACCAAGCAGCATCTGGCACAATATAGTTATACCTATTTAAGCTGCTGTATTTTTAAAAAGGAGCCTGCATGCTTAAAAGTGAGTTACTGTATATCAACAAGTCCTCCAAATTAAATGACCAAAAACCAAAACCAAAACCATGTGACTTCAGAAAGACACACAGGACATTTTCTAATTTGGCGCACCTATTGGCAGTAATCGGCAAGACTGCATCATTTGTTTGCACTTTCCAAAACTGTTACAAATCACTGTTAAAAAATAATGATGTTACACTTTTTAAAAAACTGTCCTGACTCATAGTTGGAAAAAGGAAACAAGCAGTAGTCTCCTTTCACTGTCCACTGTTGGGTTATAACATCCAGACACCACCTCCAGATGAAGAAATTGGCCCACATAAATAGATGTAATCTGAGCTGCATCAGTGTTTTGGGTCAGAAGTACTACAGCCGCTAGATGGCATCTGTCACTCAAATGTGACTATAAGTCATTTTTGGGTGACTGACATCATGACCTATTGTTTCATTTTTCTTGGAAGGACAGTCTCCTGTATATAGTTATGTACTTTGTACTTGAAGGGATGCTTCTCTCTTGGAATTAGAATATTTCCTTCACCTATGCAATTTTTGCACAAAAACTCCTTTGCATTCCCACCATAAGCTCTCCACAATTCTGTAACACTGTTAGCAGTTTCTGCCCCATCCACATGTGCATCTCAATATGGCCGTCCTACAAAACATCAATAACACAAAAAAGTCTCCAATAAATACTGGAGCTTAGGATCAACAATAAATCAAAGCCTGAATCCAACCAACCAACAACACTGAGTAAACATATTCAAGTTATTAGCACTTTAAAGTTCTAGCATGGAGCACTAGAGCTAATTATTTTCCTTAATGGCTAACCCAACTAATGGAACAAGGACCAGAAAACTACAACATCCATCAGAGCTCCTCACTACTTGTGCTTCACCTGAAATCAGCCAGATTTCACAACAGCATGTCCTGGTTGTTGACATGATGCTTTGGCATCATGGGAGTGCACACAATCAGCAGGTGACATTTACAAAGTGTAATGGTCCCAGTGACAGATGCACCATGAGAGCATTGCTGGTTAAGCCACAGTTACACTTGCTATGCAGAGAGCAAATGATTTCTAATACTGCTGGCTTTGTCCCATAGGTGTGAGCTGCTACGAGTGTATGGGAGAACTCTGTGACAGAAATATGATGCATCTCATGGGAATCTACTACTGAAGGAATGTGGCTATGAGGAACAGCTTAGGAATCACAAACATGCAGCTCACCTGAACGGCACAGCCAGACACAAAAGACTAAAACAGGCTAGAATAGAATAAACCAGAGCTGACTGGGTTGACAGGCCTCTATAATTCCACAAGGTCATATGATATGGATGGATACACAAGAACCATGTTTAGCTTCCTACTGATTCTGGGGACCCAGCCAGAGGTCCTCAGCTGATCAAGCAGACAAGGGTTCTGTTTCCACTGTAAACTACAGAGGCAACGCGGAGAATATTGACTTTAATGGACTTATTAGCACATGTTACAGGAATAATATTGTCTCAGCAGACTTCAAAGACTAGAAAGAGAGTCTGGTTTCAGCGGTCTGACTGCAGGTGATGTTGTGTTACCGGGGGGAGACAAAGTGAGAGGATGGATGGAGTGAGGGAAGGAATGATAGTAAGAATACAACAGATAATCAGAAAATGAAATAAAAGCAAGCAAACTTTATTTCAAAATAATAGTTACAAATTGTTTTACAGGTAGAAGAAAATGGAAATAGGAAGATAGAGGATAAAAAGGAGACAATATATAAAACAGGAAAAAATAAATGTAAAAAAGGTATAAAATCAAGGTGAAGCCAAACAAAACTAAAGGTTTTGAAGACTTAGACTGCTCAAGAATTGAGGAGCAACAACAACAAAGGCTTCTTAACATTTAGTTTTCAGACAGAAGTCCTGATGATGTGAGGCTCCCAGAGGTCAGAGTGCACAATAACTCATTTAAATTCAGAGGTGTCTGACCATGTAATGCATTGCATGTCAAGAGTAAAATAAATCCTAAAAGTGCCAAAAATGCCAAGTGGTTTTGTTGAGAGCATGTGCATAATGTGCTGCTGATGCGCTGCGGTAAGCGTATTCTCTCATTTCTGTTTGCTGGCTGTGTTACTTGATAGCGTTTTTGCTGCTCTCAACTCAGTTAATTTTGCTATATTCTTCATTACTGCGGATAATTGCCCACTGACATTTAAACGTACACTTGTTCTGCTCAAGCACTCTTAGCTCTCTCCTTTTAGCGGCTTTCTTGCTAATCCTGTAGAAGTGAAAATATGATGATTGGTTACATGCTATTCAAATCTGCTAGCTGCTTCCGCAGTTTATCTTAGCAGTTAGCGATGGCTTTGCTCTCTCCCTCTCGCTCTCCTTCTCTCTCTTGCTCAGTGTGTCATATGTTTAGCTATTCCTCTGCTTCAGTGATAATGGTACATGTAATAAATGTAGTTTATTTGCAGTGCTGGAGTTGAGTGTCAGTGGATTGGAAGCGTGGCTCTGCACCATGGAAAACCAATCATTAGCTACTGTAGTTAGGCAGCCCCCAGTACCTGGTGTGTGACAACCCAGCGTAGCTCCTACTTCCCAGGTAGTTCCTGAGTAGCAGGGAAGCCAGGGTGGCTGGGTAACAGTCCAAAGAAAGCACAGCCCTAAGCAGAAGCCCATGGCTCATCACCAATGAATTCATGTTTCTAACAGCTTCTCCCCACTCAGCAACACACCCATAAAGAAACCAACTCTGATTATTGGCAAATCCATAATGAGAAACATGAAGTTAGCAACACCGACGACCATAGTCAAATATATTCCTGGAGCCAGAGTGGGCAGAGAATCCCATGTAAAACTGCTGGCTAAGGATACGTTTAAGATCTCCTTCTTATGAAATACTGTAAAAACATGTAAAGGGTAGGATTTCTTACCTGTTCTCATTTCAAAATGTCCAGATGACACCTGCTACAATTTAGCTGCTCAAATTAGGCTGGACCCTCTGACCACCCTCCTACAAACTCAACCCATGGTTGATTACATGGTCTACCAAAGTGGCCCGGGTCTCATCTGTGACATTTCTCCAGTTTCACCTGACTTGTCCTCTTGTAACTCCTCGTCCTCTGTGTCCTCCTCCTTCTCCTCCTCCTCTTCCTCCTCCTCCTCTTATTCAAACACCTCTTCTAACTCTCTAACTCTCTTCAAAATTGGCCTCCATTGTTGTGCTCACCAAAGAGCAAACTTGAATCCTATTTACAGTGCTCAAGCTCTGAATTCTGAGTGATCTAACTGGTTACATGTGTTTTCACATGAGCATTCTGGGTGCAGGTGATTGATAATTGAGTATTGGGTATTTTCATTGGCAGTGTTTAGCAAACAACACTGACAGGCTTTTAATTTTGAATGATGTGTCTGATGTCTGATTTATTTGCAAAAAATGTGTTTTAGAATATCAAACTGTCTTCCTCTTGGAAGTGGGATCTTCCTGGATCTTCTACCATGGACATTCAGACAGCGGATGGTGCGAATTGAAACTATTGTACCTTGAACTTGAAGATCAGCTTGGATCTGTAATGAAATTTTTCTTGGTTCTTTCTCGACCATTTGAGCAATCCAGGCCAATTTTCCTCTTGCAACCTCGTCCATAGAGAGATATTGGCTACAGTTCCATGGGCCTTTAACTTCTTAATAATATCGGCAACAGTGGCCACAGGAACATCAAGCTCTTTGGAGATGCTCTTGTAACCTTTATGTTGACCATGTTTGACTATTACCTTTTTTCTAATGTCTTCAGACCACTGTCTAGTTTTCCTTCTGTTTTCCATGTTAAATGTGATACACCCAGTGGCACAAAACAGCAGAGTGAGTAACTTTCTCCTTTTAAACTGGCTGCATGAGTGATTATAAGATGAAAACACGTGATACTAATTAAGACAATAGTCTGCTTAAAGTATCACTACAAATCAATTATTTCTTACCACTTCTAAATTTTGTCCAGGCTATTTTAGACTGTCTTTGTAGAATAAGCGTGAATTCAGTTATTTTCACAACTTTTTTGTTTTGTTCCACTGCAAACCAAACATAGACATGCACTGATACTAAATATCTTTCAATTTCAACACTGTTCAGGGTGAATGGTGTATTATTTTAATAAAATTCAAGGGCACCAATAATTTCAACCATGTCTGTATATATGTATAATTATACATATATAGATAGATAGATAGATAGATAGATAGATATGATTTGATTTATTTATTTATTTATTTATTGAATGGGACAGTGTGCAGTTTGACACATTAAAGATGCACTGCACCAGAGTTAGCTTGAAGCTAATTTGCATCTGTAGTCCCTGACAAAAAACATACAACAGCACAACAACAAACAGTAAAAAGCAGAATTTATTTCTCCAGTACCCCACAGTTATGGAAATGCACTGGCTTTTTGTCCAGAGTTTTTAAAGTTTGTTTGTATAAGGACTCAAGGTTTTATGGCTGTTTCTCCAGCTCTCCATCATAGCATGCATAAATTTCTTGGCTTATGGTTTTAACCTCTTTTTTTTAACATGTTTCTTAAAGTTCAAATTTGGATCCAGTGTCACACCAAGATATTTAAAATCAATAACTATGTCAATTTTTTCACCTTTGATGAGAATATCAGCGTTAGGGGGTTGTACCATAGTCTTAGAGAAAAAACATACCCTTTGTCTTGTTTACATTTAGACTCAGACATGATTGATCAAGCCAATGTGTGATCCTTTCCAATGCAATCATTAGCTTTGCAGCAGCTAACTCAGCTGTTTTTGCATGTGTGTACACAACGGTGTCATCTGCATACATTTGTAGTTCTGCATCATGACACTGTTGAGGGACATCATTAATATATAGGCTAAATAATAGGGGACCTAACACTGACCCTTGTGGAACACCCATTGTGCACTTCATGTTACTGGACAGTGTGTCACCAACTTTAACACATTGTATCCTATTAGATAAATATGAAGACATCCATGCCAGTGCTCTAGATGAGAGGTTAAATTTAGAGAGTTTCGATATTAAAACATCATGATTGACTGTGTTAAATGCTTTACGCAGATCTAAAAATACAGCACCAACTACTCCTCCTTTGTCAAATGTTGATTTAATTTGCTCTATTAAGTGCAAGGTAGCAGTTTCGGTGGAATGATTTGCTCTAAAGCCAAATTGCATACAATGTAGACCAAAATTGCTTGTATTAAGAAATGTTGTCAACTTTGACAATGACAACTTTCTCAGCAACCTTTGAGAGTACTGGCAGTATACTTACTGATCTGTAGTTACTGGCTTCAAGGTGGTCTTCAGATTTAAAAATAGGTGTGACAATGGCACATTTCCAGTCATCAGGAAAGGAGCTGTGTTTAAAAGACAAGTTAATTAAATGAGCAATAGGGGGAGTTAAAATATCTTTGTGTGATTTGACAAACATGTTGTCAAATTGGAAAGCATCTCGACTTTTGGAGCTTTTTATGGAGCTGATGATTTTGTTTACTTGTAACTCATTAGTTTCTGCCAGCTTGAAAACCTGGCCTGCAGCATCTATAGGAACAATATCCAGCTTCTTTTTTATACATTTTCTCATATACAATTTAATAAACTCATATACAAACTCAAGAAAAAAAATATTAAAGACAGAGGCAACAGTAAGATGATCTTCAATTAACTTTCCCTGTACTTGTACCTGGGTCCCTCCTTTTGAGATTATCAATGTTTTTCCAGATCAATTTACTGTTGCCTTTTGCCTCATTCAAAATATTGAGATAAAAATGAGATTTAGCTTCTCTTAGCTCTTGGATAACTTTGTTCCTTAAACCTTTACAAATCAGCATGTTGGTGTCCCTTCTAGTTTTAATTGCCTTCCTTAGTGCAGCATCTATAGATTTCATTAGTTTCCACAAATTTTCATTAAACCACGGTAAATTGTTTTTATTTTTAGATTTTATCTGTATCCTCACATTAAATCTTTCCCTCACAGAGTTGATTCTGTGAGTAAAAATATCACAGCCATAGTCCAGATCATCAGAGAACAGTACATCATCCTAGTTCAAGCTATTAATTTCATTGGTAAATTCTTCTTGCTTAGCTCTGGGTATGCATTAGAGGATCATTGTCTTAGTTGCCGTGGTCTTAAATCTACTTTTAGTCAATTTTCTCACACATAGGGTTAGGTTATGATCTGATAAGCCAGTGATTAAATTATAAATTTTAGTTATTCTTTCTAGTTTGTTAGTAAATATTAGATCAATTTGTGTACTGGAGCATTTTGCAATCCTAGTTGGGCCTTTTACTAGTTGTTCTAGTTGGAATTTATCTGCTCATTTTTAGTTTTTTCCCTATTAGTTTTATCCTCCCAGTTCTCATTAAAATCACCCATAAGTAATAATTCTTTGTTGAGATTGCACTCTTTAAAGACTTCTGTGAGTTGATCATAGAAAGTGTCATCTGTAGAAGGGGGTCTATAGACACCAATGATGTTAAAAGGCATTTGTTGGGATAACATTATTTTTTATCCCAACATATTCTAACGTGTTACCCGCATTATAAACCACATGTTCACATTTGATGTTGACTCTCACATAAAAAAGCACCCCTCCTCCTCTTCCATCAGGTCTGTCTCTTCTGAAACATTGGTATCCGGGTACTGTGAACACACTCACAGGAGTTGTTTGTTTCAACCATGTTTCAGTCAGACAGAGAAAGTCCAGATTTGAGTCAGACACAAGAGTTAGCTGATTGCTCTTTGCAGTAATGCTTCTGATGTTAAAATGTCCACCGAATAGATCCTTTGGTTTCAGCTTTGGGTCCCATAAGACTTTTGCATGATTGACAGTTTGGAAGGTTTTGAATAACCTCTGCCTCCTCACTGCAGCGTTTCAACATGCAGTGGTGTCAGCAGCAGGTTTTGTGAGAGAGACACTGGACCTATCAAGGTTTCCACAGCCCAGTAGTGAAAAGTTATTCATGGAGCCATCATGCCTGGTGTTAACAAAGTTTAGTCTGTTAAGGGAGAAGCCTGGCTCAGAAAGTTGCTGCTCATTCGTCACTGGCACCAGAGGAGTCCCAGACACACTCGGGCACAAATCAACATCGAAGTTCGGCAGCACTCCGGGAGTCACTGGTCCATCTTTCTCCTTATATACATACATATATATATATACATATATATATATATATATAAGGATAAGGAGAAAGATGTAGATATACAAGGACAAATATGTATTCCGGAGGAGTGGCTGCACTGGGAGTGAGCTCCTGATATATATATATATATATATATATAACAAATATAGAGTTATATGCAGCAATCCCCCCACAGCTGTGTCTCCCCATTTACACACGAGGCACAGCAGCATAACTTCATTATTTAGTTGTCCCAACATGCCGACAGGATCGGTCAGGATCTAATGTTAATTAATGTTCTGTGTTCTTCTACACATCCAAAAGGTCAGCTGTTACATACACACTGTCCAGGTTCATACAGTGAAATTGTTTGGAGTAAAGTGGCCGTCCTGATATATCCTGAGCTCCACTATGTTGAGCAGCAAGGCAAAACTAAAAACTGTAGTTATCAACTTGACAGGACAGAGGAACTATCCAGGGGAAACAGAATTAAACATTTAGCTTCTGAAATGTTTTTTTAGACAGAGAAGTGATTGGTATCATTTCTATTCCAAATGCCAATTTGAAGAGGAAAACAGGTTAGTGGAACAATAAAAACAGGAAAAAACAGGAAGTGGATTTTGTTTTTTTGATTCACATGAAAACAGAAAAACAAAAGTATGCATTTCTTTATCCTGTTATCACACAAGTTGAACACAGCTTTGGACGGAGGTTCCTCTGACCGTGAGGCATCAATGCACTTCCCATGCCTAGTCTGCCGCAAAATAGAGGACGTCAGCTGAGTAGGCGGTCCTTCAGTGTGGCCCAGGACACATTGCATTTACACTGCTAAAAGAATGTGGCCACATGCGGCCCAGACACCTCCGAATGTGATCTGAGTGATCGGCTCTCAATGCGTCTTGGTTGCGTTCACACCTGTACTTAAAGCCATCCACTTGTAATTGAATCACCTGAGACGCAGGTTAATGCCAAGTGTAGACAGGGCCGGAGACTGGAATATTTAATTTGCATTAAAGGAACTGCATTAAGCTGGTTTAAGTCCAATTTGTGCAGTTTGTGCAGTTTGTACATGTTAACGATGAATCCTCCATACATGCAAAAATTAGACATGCAGTTCCACAAGGTTTTGTGCTTGGACCAATACTATTCATGTTATATATGCTTTCTCTAGGTAATATTATAGGAAACACGTCATAAATTTTCATTGTTATGCAGATGATACCCAATTTATCAATGAAGCCAGATGAAACCAATCAGTTAACAGAACTCCAAACATGCCTTAAGGACATAAAGACCTGGATGACCTGCAATTTTCTGCTACTAAACTCAAAACTGAACACTGCCCTGGCCTCCGGCACCACCATAAGGTATTGGGACTTGCTGTGCTTCTCTGTGTGTCTCTCTCTCCTCTCCCCTCTCCCCCTCCCTCTTTCTCTCTCAACCCAACTGGTCATGGCAGATGGCTGCCCACCTAGAGCCTGGCTCTGCTCAAGCTTTCTTCCCATTAAAGGGGAGTTTTTCCCTGCCACTGCAGCCAAGTGCTTGCTCATGGGGGAATGTTGGGTGTCTGTAAATTAGAGTATGTAGTGGTAGAGTAGTAGTAATTAGAGTATTGTCTAGACCTGCTCTATGTGAAAAGTGCCCTGAGATAACTTAAGTTGTGATTTGCTGCTATATAAATAAAATTGACTTGACATCACTATAGAGGTCTTGTCCAGCTGGAGTCCAGGCAGAAACGATTTGCTGAAGCAAGTTAACAAGATGTTACAGTAGTCAAGGTGTAGTGTAATAAAAAAATACATGACTTTTTAAGAATCTTTAGACTTTTGTCTGATTATTTTTTAAAACATTAAAACATGTTAGTATACTGTATACCATATATGTGAGGTTTGCTTGGACATGTTATTGTGTGTGTGTGTGTGTGTGTGTGTGTGTGTGTGTGTGTATGTGTGTGTGTGTGTATGTAGGGGATGGGAATGGATCAGACTGGTTGGGTCTCAGCGTCAGAGCAGCAGTGACTTTATTAAACAAACCTGATGGTTGGAGTTTGTTTTCTGTAGCCCCTCTGCCCTCACTCCACCTGCTGTCTGGGAATGTTCACCAGCTGTGGGAACACACAGACATGCACACATGCACACACACACACACACATACACATATACACACACACACACACAATCATGAATGTCAGACTTTTCATAATAAATCCAAAAGGTATGCGCATTTACAGTCATATGACAGAGGGAGACTTTGAAAATGAGATACAATATACATTATTTTCTTAATCAGAGAGAGAGAGATTAGTGATTATGTATACATTTTTTAAAAAATGTTTTTGAACTTATTAAAAACAGACAACCAGTGTGATTAAGTGAACCAGTCACCGATTATACTCACAAGGTACAGAAAGCCCCTTGTAAGTGCTGTTGAATTCAAAGTTTATTCAAACCTCCCTATCTTTGTCATTTGTACATATTATATGGAAACATACAATACATACTAAGGGTGTGCAGAGAGCCCAGTATTTGTATTAGTATCTGTATTTGTTGAGGCAGCAAAATTATTTATATTTGTATTTGTATTACAATAAAAGTGGAAATAGGTGTAAAAATCCAGTTTTTGTTTTTATTATGCTTTTATTTTTAGGATATTAAAGGGTTAATAAGTAATAAGTGTTTATGAATAAAACAAAAACAAATATTTTTTAAAATATTTGTATGAAATAATAAAAAAACGCCAGTATTTGTGCTTTGCTGAATAACATATTTGTGATTGGGCACACCCCTAATACATACGCACAATTGAACACATTATTTAAAATAACACATACACACAATAACACTTTTTTATTTCTGCCTTCTGCATACAACAATTTTTAATGTTTTACTCTGATTTATGCACTTTATTTGAATTCAAATTCTGATTTTTTATTGCAGTCTTTTTTATTCATACATTGATGATGTTTTGATGTTTTTTCTGTGTGTGTGTGTGCGCACGCTGAGTTCTGAGACCTGCTGAGCCAGGAAAACCAGGTGTGTAAATGTCTGTATGAGTGCCATTTTACGTGAACGGGATATGAGCAGAGTATATATTATATACAGCTAACGTACTTTGCATTGCAATGTAGCCAGCTAAACCATTAGCAATGATAAGCTTAGTTGTGCCTCCTCTTGGTTAGTGACACCAATCTGATCTAGTCTTATGTTGGAAAAAGTTTTGTATTTTATTAGCCTGGTAGTCCTACAAACAGTTTGCAACCAAAAAAATGGAAGTTTACTCAGTCACTTTGAGTAATTAGCCGTTTTCAACTCTCATTGGTGAAATTGCCATTGTATCATGGGTTTTGAGGATTTTCCATCATGTCGGCCTAGTAATAATGGTAGTAGGTATCTGATATGACGCTCACTTTGGTTTGAGACATTTGAGTGGCTGGGTGTTCAGGCCTGTTGCGAATGGGCCCTAAAGACGGTGGCTCCAAATCATTCAAAATCAGTCCCAAAAAATAACCAGAATGATTAGATCATATATGTTGCAGCTTCAGTATGAATACATCTTTACAGTATGTTACCATTTTACACCAGCAGTCATGGGTAAAAGGCTTCATTGTGTCAGTGTTGTCTTCCCAGCACTGCCTGTATATTCAGTGGACAGTTTCCTGAAGAGCAGTAAAAACAAGCACATTCCTGTGCAGTTGTAGCAGGTGTGTGCAGCTACTGGTAGCTTGGTAGGAAGGCTGGAGCCTTCGCAGCAGTGTTATAACCTACAAACACTAGTAGCCTCTGTGTTTTCAATCAGGAGGCTATGATTGAAAAGGATACACTGGTTCTTTGATCCCAGCAATGTCCCACCTTTCAGTGTTTGACATAACATTTACACAAATCCTTACCAGTTCATTCTGAATGGAGCCACCTCAGATTTCTAAAACAGAATAACATTTCAGTTTGAGTTGTGTAGTTTAGAGCTTTGACACAAAGCCCTTCAAACAATAATTTATCAAACAGGAGCATAACGCACAAGTAAACAGGTGTTTGTATAGCAACTGTGGATCCATAGACACTCCTCAGGCATTGGTGGTATATCGCCTTCGTCGGGCTGTCGTGCTGTGACATATTAGTTTTTACTGAATGATTTATAGCTGTTCAGCTTTGAAAATAATGACCAGGCTTTCCTGTTAGCTTGCTCTGTGCATAAAATGATAACTCAGTATAATTTAAAATTTTTCCTTATCTGTTTATGGTGCTTTCACACTGAACATCCTGTGCCAGTTCACTTCAGTAAATTTAAACTGGTTTAAAGCTATCAGTCAACCTCTGTTGTGAACCAAACAACTGGTCCTGTAAAGGTGGGTGTTAGTCTTGTTTCAAGTGAACTGTTGTTCTTTTATCATAGCAGATAAGTGATTTTAGCTGGAATTCAAAAGCTTACCTACTACTAAGGTCATTGGCTTGTCGTAAATGCTTGTTCACATCAGCATGTGAGTGCAGGGATTACCCTGGATCAATCAGAAAGTGAAAGGAATTAGAAGTATGTTGTGCTTGTGTCTTCCTTTATGTGTTATGGCAGTTCTTCATTAAAAAGTAAGTGAAACGTACAACCACTACCTCCACCAGGTAATATTACAGTAAAAGACACCTCTTGGTGTAATCATTATCAATTCACTAGTCGTCTCCACTTTTAATACTCATCAGATCTTTCTTTGTAAGCACTTTGTGACACCAGAAAAGATCAATAACCACATCAGGTACAGTAAAGTGCAGCATGACCTGCTGTCAATCCCCAGAATTTGATTTCCCCGTGTATCACCGAAGATGCAGGATAGAATGTGGTTTTAATCTTTACATAGATTTTATATAAAGTTGTCTGGGCTAATCTCCCCTGTGCACACCAGGGACCAGATGTAGTAACAATGCATATGCACAAAAACCATACACACAACATTTCCCACACCAAAACTGGTAACTGGTTTTACCACAGCGATCTGGTGATATGACGAGTGGAGATGAAATATAAGGTGAGAGATGTAATATTAGAGTGTAGAATAAAGACCCTGCATGTTTCAAAAGCAGACAGCACAAGCCTCAAACAACAGACCAGCTCTTTCTTCAACACCCAAGGAATGCTGGTCCATAAAGTGAGAGCCAGAACCAGACCATCTAAACAACCTCCTGCAAACAGAAAGGATCAGATAAGTAACTCCTCATCTTCCTCATGGTCACCAAACCAGACCACTGACCCAAACCATCTTTGATCTTTGATGTGTGTGTGTGTGTATGTTTGTGACAAGATGGCAACGGGGCCTAACGTTATGACGTTGTCGGTCTGTGACGCGGACGTGACTATGGGAGGAAGTCACGTCACGCAAGAACTGAATGGTGGAAGTATGGCGGTGTCTGGGTTACACAATAGCAAGATGGCGTTGCCTAGTGGTTGGCGTCTTGCACTCACCAAATTCCGTGTTACACACATGTCTGATGGTGGAAAAGCAACGCTTTGTCCGACGTTATCTGACCATCAGATGTGTAAAAAGATGTCAGTGTGTGTATGTGCATGCGCACGCATGTGTGTGTGTTAGTCGCAAGAGAGGGAGAAGACGGAGAGGGAAAGCGATCGTGAGGGGAAGAGAAGCAGTTCCTTTGTCCACAGACAGCAACAGTCTGCAACGCACGTTGTCTGGTTTCTGATCGACAAAGCAACTTACTTACTCACAGTGGCACAAACACAGCAGTAGTCCCGGTCAGCGAATCTCACGGTGAGCTGGCTGATTCTCGGCGGCGTGGCGGAGAAAACAGCAGAGTTGACTCGGTGAAGAAGAGCGGGGCAGAGAAGTTCCATGTCTTCCTGAAGAAACTCCGTTTCTTCCTCCTGCAGGGGATTTTGAGGGCGCTGGTTCCAGCAGCGGTCTCTCTCGGATTCAGGGATGGTGTTCGGGTGAACACGGGCGAAGTCTCGTCTCGTCCGGTGAGGGGGAAAACACGTGCGTGGGATACTCCCTTTAGTCAGGCTGACTCAGAGGGACAGGAGTTCCCCCTAGCTCAGCGACATGGGAAAGGGGTGTTCTTCAGGGCACGTTCAGTTTTTAAAGAGACAGTGATGTCATGGCTGCGTCATCAGGACGCTCCGCTGTGCAGGAACGTCTCTGCCAATGAGATGTATGATGTATGTTGACTGTTCCCTGCTGAGGTGTGAAAATCGCAAAGCGTCACTGGAAATGGAGTTTGCAATGGACTCCCATTGTCTGTAAGCAGCATTTTGGCGCTCCAACTGGATCTCATGAAATCCTCTTATAACCCTTTGGATTGTGCACTGTCATCATGCTACAGTAGAACAAGGCTGTTTGTCTTAGATCTTAAAACACTGACATGTTGGAGATACAAGGCTTTCACCTGTCAGCAACAACATGTTTGTGCATGAATCCAACATACTCACAAATCTATAATGTATTCATATATCTATGTATGCACACACACAGACACATACTCACACATTTGGAGGCAATTAGATCTCATGTGGGAAGGATTAATCCTCCCTCATGAGTAATTGCATTAATTGCTTGTCTGTTGTTCTTTCCATTCTGGTGTGCGTGCTACTCCTGTCAAAACTGACATTCAGTCTGATGGCCAGGGCCGAGGTGCCTGCTGACATTAAAAATACACATTGTTGAGATTGCATGCAACACAAAAACAGGCACACACATACAAATATGCACATTGCAGGATATGAGCCTTTGAACTATAGCAAGATGTTGATTGTCATGTGTTTGCCAAGCAGTAAAATGTAGGCCCTGCTGATACTTTACTCTCTGTGTCCCTCAGAGAGGAGTGTATAGGGAAAGGAACAGATTTAAAGATAAGATGTAAACTATAGATGTAACAACAGTGGTTATTGTGTTCTGTTGCACATCTTTATGAGTGATAAATCCTGCAAGTAATAATACAGGAAACTGACAGCAGCTCAGGTTCTGCATGAAATTGATGATATGGCATTTCTTTGATTTCTTAAAACAGCAACACCAACAATGAACTGATCTACTAAGAAGTATGTGTGTGAATCCAAAGCCTGACATATCTTATTCCTCTGTGCTGCTGTGGTAAGTGATAAAAGATTGGTTAAAGTGAAACATGTCTTTAGATAGAGTAGGAAGCATGACAGGAAAAATCTCAACAAATAGATTAAGTCTTCCTGAGGTTTTATTAATCCACCACTGAAAATAATCCATTTCAAATGCAATTATTCCTCCTGTTTGAATAACGTTTACGAAGAACTTCAGAGACCAGGGGCCAGATGCATAAAAGATGTGTATGCACAAAAACCATACGCCATTTCCCGCACTTAAACTGTATATATAAACAGAATGTGTGGTGAGAATGTGTGGACCTCACGCATTATTTACATCAAGTGTACACATGTTTTTCTAAAGTGATCTGAGGGTGATGTGATGAGATGGAGATGAAATATAAGGTGAGAGACAGAATGTTTTAGTAAAACATTGTTTGTCTTGGTTGATAACTAGCTCCACTGATCCTGTAATTACTTTTGTTTGATTAATTTATTATTCTTTTAATTTACATAAGGGTCAACATTTTATTTTGCTCCTAATATTCTTTTTATTTTATCCTTTGTTGTGACACACCCTGTAAAGTCGGCTAGGATACATTGATTACATTTCTGAGATATCATTGCCAACAATAGTTTACAGGTCCATGTGATGAATTAATGATAGGGACATTATAAAGAGCCACAGAACTGTGCATAATGGTTGCACGTAATGACAGCTGTTCTGCTGTTGTAGAATCTTGCTGGTGCAACACAATCGATGAAACTGCACTTCTTTACCGTTTGTTTCATTGACAGGTATACAGACTGGTGGAGCAGGCAGCATTTTGACATGAAAACAGCTGGTTCAGGGCATGTCTTCCTCCATTTATGGCAAATTGTGGGAGTAGAAATGAAACATGTGCATTTGTGCCCAGTTCCACAATGACTGAGATTTATTAAATAAAACCATACGTACGCACAGCTTTATAAATCTGACAAAAAGAATGTGTATGCATATTCCTGGCTTTGTGCGTACACACAGTTTTAGTCATGAAACTACACAGAGTTTTATGTGCATTTGGCCCCAGCTGTTTTAGGAAATTACTGAGCCTTTTTAAGAATTAAACTACAGCTGATCCAAAGAATTCTATCTTCAATAGAAAACAGTAGGCTTGGAACTGTGTGCAATAGACCCAAGTACGTTTCCCCAGAAGTGATTAAGAAGATTTGCCTTATTTTGGTTTGAGGAATCCATTAAACTTACCACCAATCCTATTATTATTATGTAATCAGTATTTGACTATGAACATGGCCTTTGAATTACACTTAACTGCTCTCTCCTTCTTTACCTTTATGGAAAAAAAACGTGCTTACATACAAACATGCTAATTTATATATTATGTTTTCCATCCTCTCATGTATTTAGATAAGACACCTGATTAACTCTACTCAAACAGCTGTCCTCTTCCAAGATTCAGTTTGTTTTATTCTTATAATTCACACTATTTATTATGAATACATCAGAAAATATGGACTGAGTTTTAGGCACCACTACACAGGACAGTTGGAATTCACATGATTAAATATATAAAGATTTAGCACTATTGACAGCTAGGAAATACATTGCCATTCATTTGCCAACTCTATAAAAATAGAGTTGGCAAATAAATAGTGATATGGCTTATTATGAATTCAAATGGGAAACTGCAAGAGATTTACAGCCTTTGGCATTTCCATATGAATTTTGTCTTGCCAAAAGACCCAAAAATAAATGATCTGAATCTTCATATCTAAACCCCTATAAGTTTAATGATGGTAGATATAGAGTATGCATTAGTTCTGGAGTTGGTGTATGTCCAATATACACAAGAATGAGAGGGAAGTCAGAAATGGTTAGTACTACTATCTAATACATTATTTATGTAAAGTCATACATTTCCTAATGTTCTTACTCCTGGTCTTTCACTGTCTGGATTATACGATATCTCCCTGATTCCAGGAAATCCTGACAGATGTAAGAACTGTAAACTAACCTCATGCATGAGGAAGTTGAGGATCTCAATGATAATTTCCTCTGGCATGAACAATATGGTACCACACACAGTCAGTGGCACATGATTAGTTTCTGCTCCACCCACCAACATAATATAGCTTCAAACAAAAAGGAAGAAAAGCTCATCATCTTGGTCAACTACTTCCCAATTCACTATGGTCCAACGTTAACAAGCTACTAGAACTTTGTAGGATGATTTGGATGATTCATAGATAATTCATGGGTAAAACAGTTTTTCTTTCATTTCAAACCGAGAGACATGGTGAATACCTCACACCTGGACCCTGAAGTGACCTCTTTGCCAAGTGGGTGTCTGTTAGCAGGACATTGCCCAAAACTTAAACACTGACAAAATGAAGATTAAACAGACCTCCCGATAAACCATTTCTGATCAATAATTTGTAGGGATGCACGATATTATCGGCACGTCATCGGTATCGGCCGATAAAAGCTCTAATAATGAAATATCAGCATCGGCCTGGAATGAATTCTTTCTGCCGATTATGAGAGGCTGATTTGTTGCCTTCTCCTCCACCGTCTGACTGTGCTTCCCTTCACGGACTGTTTCACCATGACTGTCCCGGTGCTTCCTCCGCAGGCTCCACTTCACTCAAGCTGCCCATCAGACCTGCTGCTTCTTCTAGCGGAGGCTATCTGGCTGTGCTTCCCTCCGGTAATGCTGCTGCTAACACTCTGCTAGCCTCTCAGCTAATGTTAGCCCTGGCTCTCCGTGTGGATCCAACCGGAGCACCAAGCCCCGATTTGTTATTCAGGATAAAGTGGGAAGAAGCAGCGGTACCACTCTGTTTGGGAAAAAAAAATCTTCTTTTTGGTTTATAATGGCGGTTGGCAACCAGTGTATTAGGTGCATTACCGCCACCTTCTGCTCCAGAGTGTGGACCAGAGATTAAATCCTACACATTAATTCTGTCTGTCTAACAAACTCAGTGAAAACTCTACTGCTCGACCCACTTGGCAGGTTCATTAAATCCCTAATAATTTGAATTATGGCCTGAACTGAATGCATAAACTGACCCTAAGGCCACTTGGACCAGAGAAAGACCAAACAACCCCCCTCCTTAAATGGGACACAGACTCTCTTATCTCACCAGATCAAAGCAATAAACTCTAACACACATTCCTGAGGACTTTAGTGACTTTTTTAAATTTCAGTTTCAATTATTTCAATTTTTATTTATATAGCGCCAAATCACAACAAAAGTCATCTCAGGGCACTTTTCACATAGAGCAGGTCTAGACCGTACTCTATAATATTTGTAACATTAAGTCTAGTATTTCCACGTACAGTATTTTAATTTTGAAGTTAACATGTACAGTATTCTATTTTTGAAGTAAACGCCACTGAAGATTTGAGTGTAGTCAGATTAAACTTTATTCGGCACTCAACACTCAACTCACAAGCCAACCAAAGCCAAAATCCTCAACTTAAACTCCTGAAGAGGAAAAAAAACGCTTGAAACTGGATCTCTACCTGCTTTCTAAGAGCAATACTGAAAACAAGCTGGCCTAAAGACGCTTTCAGAGCAGCCTGAAACAGCTTGACTCCTTCTTACCGGTATTCAGCAAATCGCCCACAAGGACATGCCCACAGTCCAAAACCTGATCTGGGCCCTTTCACTGCCAAACACTGCTGGTGGCGCTACACCAAACGACGCTGGACCTGCCAAGATGATGCCTCTACCACAATGAAATACCTCAACAATAAGGCATAACATGGCTTTGTGATCAAGGTTTGATGTCAAATAACATTAATATTAAAAGATAATTTCTTTAGACAAGTTGAATTAGCTTTCTCTTAGCATTCCCCATTGCAATATGTTAAGCCTCGAGTCACACACTTCGAGCCACTCTCGCTGAATCATTTTCCTTACTGTTTTTATTACCATTCATAGGCCTTATTATTTATTTATTTTATCTTATTTTCATTTTTTCTGTATATTATCTTATGCTTTATCATGTATCCTTAAGACATTTAGCTATTAATGAAATAATAATACTGACCACATAGTGGCCATTTGAGAAAACAACTGCTCAGTTGTCAGTGTAAAATCACCTTTGCAATCTTCAGATTATTCAGATTCTGTGTGTGAATGAGGTCTTAGCCTGGCTAACTAACGACAGCTTGGGTTGGGTTCAGGTGTTAAAATGGGTTGGGTCTTAAAGATGCATGTTTGATTAAAAATTTTGATAGCACTGTATATCATATGAAACTATGGTAATACAGATGCAAAATAAGCAAATATTTCAAAACGTATGAATCCAGACATCCTGAGTTCACTTGCAGTGTCCTGTGTTCAGCAGTCCCTGTCCCTGGAGGCCTGGACTATGATATTTTCACAGTTTGGAAACTGTTACACACACATCTATCAGTGATAAAGGGTTAATTAATTGCACACACACATCTAGCTGGCTGGACACAATGAGTGGAAAGCTGCCAGGTGTGGAGACAGTCCAGAGGGGAATTTTCAATGCTCACTTTTCTGAAATTCACATCATTTGCAGCAAATCTGGCATGGCCAAACAGCCCAGATTTGAAAGGATTCAAAATTCTTTAAAGTGGAGGCGAGCTTCCTGGAATGGAATGCAGAAACTGGAAGAAGAAAATACACACAACCTGCAATGCAAAATTGAATTGCATTCAACACTAGTAGCAGGAACAATTTGTTTTCTTCACTTTCTGATGCACTGGAGTTATTGTATGCATTTATAGTATGTGTGCTGTTAGTGACTTTCTGTTCCTGCATATATTGTTATCTGAGTATTTTCATTATGTATATTCAACATCCCTGAAGATCTGTCATCATCCAAACGCAAGGCAGTATCACTGCCCAAACAGTGCTTTTCCTCACAGTAATAAGCTATTTGCAGGAAAATAAATACAGCAAAACATTAGTTTAGAAAGGAGTCTGTCTAACACACTGACAGACAAGACAAGACCTTCTGAGATCTAATTACAAGAGATGAAACAAACAGAGCTGCCCCAGAGGCCATATGATAGAAAAAATATTAATGTGGTGAAAAGTGCGTACAGTTTAATAAATCAAGGGAATGGATTGTTAAACCCATACACAGTTAATGGCTGAGATTGGCCCGTTAAACCTTCGTCCAGTCTCCTCCTGCTCTCTGTGATCACCTATACTGTGTTTTAAGTATATAATGCCACCAAAATATACACTCACTTGCCAGTTTATTAGGTCCACTTAGATAAAACTAATGCAGTATAAAACAGCCCTGCGATAAATCCTACCGTTATGAAGGTCATAATCGTCAGTTTTAGAAAAGTGTATATTTTATGGTCATTTTGGAGGCTGTTTGTGGTGCTATTGAACTGTTATTCTGAAAGGTATTTCTAATATTTAGTGTACCCTAATTCATATAAAAGATCAGCACTGTCAAGATGCTTTGCTATTATTCAACTGTGTGAATTTGCATGTCAGAGTTCACCACAGTTCACTCCGTGCAAAAGATTTGTAATTGATGATGGTGGTGCAGAGTGCTGTCTAAAACGTCAGTCCAAAATTTCCCTTAGCAAAATTATATTGATTTGCAGTTAACTTTCCCTCTAAGGGGACAAGTGGACCCAAAAAATGCCAGCAAAATGACCCCAAAGCATAACAGAGCCACCGGATCCCCTCACTGTAGGGGTCAAGCATTCAGACCTGTGCCAGTTCCTTTAAATAGTGGGGTTTTTACGAATATTTATTTCGTACAAATATTTTAAAAATTATTTTTGGGAGGAAAAGAAACATGCCAAATACCAGTGTGCAGGTTGGTTACATTGCTTTCTCAGTCTCTCCTCTGCTCCACTGTTACGTGTATCAGCAGGTCTCAACAAGGCGAGTCACATCCACCTGCTACATGATGCACATTTGCTTATTTGGACATTACTCCCAGAGCTGGCGGTGTTCCCCAGAGATAAAGCTGAGCTACTGACATACACGAAGCCAAGGGACTCTTCATAACATGTTGTTCCCCTTTTCCTTTCCACAAAGTTAGGTTGTAAAAAATAGGCAATAAATGAAAAGTGCAAAGTAATAATTGCCTTTGAAGTTCTTCTCTACACATTACACACTGTGCTGTCTCTGTGTTATGGGTATATGAATAGGTAGAGGTCTATCTGTACCAAGGCAAAGAGCTGAGCTTTAGATCTGGGAGACTGCAGTTTGAGATCCAGTGTTGGGACCTCCCTTGTAAGATTTATTCATTAACTTTATTCATGAACACTTATTGTAACGCTTTAATTTTCTTAAATTAAAAGTGTAACAAAAACAAAAACATGATTTTTAAGCCTGTTTCTACTTTTATTCTAATACAAATACAAATAATTTTGCTGCCTCAACAAATATAGATACAAATACATATACTGGGCTCATCTCCCTCTCACCCCCCTCCCATGGGGGGTGGTGGTGTGTCTTCCTAAAGCTTGGGTCCTCTACCAGAGGCCTGGGAGTTTGAGGGTTCTGCGTAGTATCTTAGCTGTTCCTAGGACTGCTCTCTTCTGGACAGAGACCTCAGATGTTGTACCTGGAATCTGCTGGAGCCACTCTCCCAGTTTGTGGGTCACAGCCCCCAGTGCTCCAATTACCACCGGCACCACTGTTGCCTTTACTTCCCACATCTTTTCTAGCTCCTCTTTCAGCCCTTGGTATTTTTCAATCTTCTCGTGTTCCTTCTTCTTGATGTTGCTGTCGCTTGGGATTGCTACGTCTATCACCACTGCCTTCTTCTGTTGTTTGTCGATAAACACAATGTCCGGTTGGTTAGCCATCACCAGCTTGTCAGTCTAGATCTGGAAGTCCCACAGGATCTTGGCTTCGTCATTCTCAACCACCTTAGGAGGTGTCTTCCATTGTGACCTTGGGACCTCCAACCCATACTCAGTGCAGATGTTCCTATACACTATGCCAGCCACTTGGTTATGGCGTTCCATGTACGCTGTTCCTGCCTGCATTTTACACCCTGCTATTATGTGCTGAACTGTCTCAGGAGTATCTTTGCACAGCCTGCACTTGGGGTCCTGTCTGGTGTGGTAGATCCCCGCCTCTATTGATCTTGTACTGAGTGCCTGTTCTTGTGCTGCCATGATTAGTGCTTCTGTGCTGTCCTTCAGTCCAGCCTTTTCCAGCCACTGGTAGGTATTCTTGATATCAGCCATCTTCCTGATGTATTCCTGGATGTTGGTTGTTTCGTCCTGGACAGTGGCTCTGATGCTCACCAGTCCTCAGCCTCCCTGGTTCCGCTTAGTGTACAGTCTCAGGGTGCTGGACTTGGGATGAAACCCTCCATGCATTGTGAGGAGCTTTCTTGTCTTGATATCAGTGGCCTCTATCTCCTCCTTTGGCCAGTTTATTATACCAGTGGGGTATATGATGACTGGCAGGGCGTACGTGTTGATGGCCCGTATCTTGTTCTTCCCATTCAGCCGACTTTTCAGGACCTGACTTACTCTGTGTAGGTATTTGGCTGTGGCTGACTTCCTTGCGGCCTCCTCAAGGTTCCCATTTGCCTGCGGGATCCCAAGGTATTTGTTGCTGTCCTGAACATCTGCAATGCTGCCTTCTGGTAGCTCAACCCCCTCAGTCCTGATCATCTTCCCTCTCTTTGATACCATCCGACCACACTTATCTAGTCCGAATGACATTCTGATGTCGTTGCTGTAGATCCCGGTGAGGTGGATCAGTGAGTCGATGTCTCGCTCATTCCTGGCATACAACTTGATGCCATCCATGTAGAGGAGGTGACTGATGGTTGTTCCACTTCGGAACGGGTACCCGTAGCCACTCTTGCTGGGGGGGTTCAGGCCTATGCAGAACTATGCGGGGATAGTGCATCACCTTGGTATATGCCGCACTTGATGGTAACTTGCGCAACTGGCTTTGAGTTGGCCTCCAGAGTTGTTTTCCACAGCCCTTCTTGATGAAGGCTCTTAGTGTCCTGTTGATGTTGTACATTTCCAAGCATTCCAGTATCCATGTGTGTGGCATTGAGTCATAGGCCTTCTTGTAGTCAATCCAGGCGGTGCACAGGTTGGTCTGCCTGGTCTTGCAGTCTTGGGTGACTGCTCTATTGACCAGTAGCTGGTGCTTAGCACCCCTGGTATTACTACCAATTACTTTCTGGGCCCTGCTCATGTATTGGGCCATGTGCCTGTTCATCTTAGCCTCTATGATGCCTGACAGAAGCTTCCATTTTCTACAGAGGCAGGTTATTGGCCGGTAGTTGGATGGGATCGTGCCCTTCTGGGGGTCCATCATGATGAGGACTGTCCGCCCTTGGGTTAACCACTCTGGGTGCGTCCCATCTATCAGCAGCTGGTTCATTTGTGCTGCCAGGCGTTCATGGAGTGCAGTCAGTTTCTTTAGCCAGTAGGTATGGATCATGGCCGGGCCCGGTGCTGTCCAGCTCTTCATACCTTGCTGTGGTCTGCTCTTAGATCCACAAGCCACTGAGCATTGGTGTTATGTGATGCCTCCTTCTCTCATATGCTATTCCAGTATTGTTCAGTCTCAGCCTTGTATGTATATATATATATATATATATATATATATATATATATATATATATATATATATATACATATACAGTACTGTAATATACACACCCTAGATGTTTAGATTCTTATCCATTATGCAATATCATCAGGGAGGTGTCTGATTGGTCCCAAATTTATTGACATGACATGGATAATTTATGACATGACAATGACCCCAAGCATACAGTAAGAGTCAGAACTATTTTGAGCAACAAGAAGAATGATGAGTCCTGCAACAGATGATATGGTATGGCCCCCACAGAGCCCTGATGTCAATATCATGGAGTCAATCTGGGATTACATGAAGAAGCACCTGAGATGGCCTAAATAATAAATCAACAGAAGAACATTCTTTCTCCAGGATGGTTACTACAACCTACCTGCAAGTTATCATGAAAAACTGTGTTAAAGTGTACCGAAGAGAACTGCTGCTGTTTTAAAGGCAAAGCTGCTCGTAGCAAATATTGATTTCATTTAGGTTTCTGCCGTTCACTCAATTTTGTAAGAAGTTAATTGATAAAGTAAAACAATTTATAGCAATACTTTTGAAAGCATTCTCACTTTACTTTTAGTGCCTAAAACTTTTGCACAGTACTGTATATATATATATATATATATATATATATACACACACACACGTATATATATATATATATATATATATATATATATATATATATATATGAAAAAGCATATTGTGTGACAGAAAGGATATAGATATCAGATATCAGTTCATATAAGTCGATGCTGCTTCAGTAAACGGCCTAGTGTGGATAAACTTACCCTGTTTATGTTGTTGAATGTTGTGTTGTCAGTGATGATGTGGTGTTGCAGTTGTTGCAAAGGTATGCTGTTGTTTGCAATGACCACATTTATGATGTGTTGTTCTTGTTCTTGTGTGAACAGGTGATTTCTTCCTCCTGTGTGAGGGTTGCCTTGCAATGGACTTGTCTGAACTAACTTCAATGATCTGTTCAGCTAAACCATCAACCTGTCTCTTAGATCCCATCCCAACTAGGCTGCTTAAGGAAGCCTTACCCTTAGTGAGCACTTCTTTACTAGATATGATCAATCTGTCTTTAGTAACAGGCTATGTACCACAGTCTTTTAAAGTAGCTGTAATTAAACCTCTTCTTAAGAAGCCTACTCTTGATTCAGGTGTTTTAGCCAATTATAGACCTATATCTAACCTTCCATTTCTATCTAAGATCCTTGAGAAAGCAGTCTCTAATCAGTTATGTGACTTTCTACATAACAATAGTTTATTTGAGGATTTTCAGTCAGGATTTAGAGTGCATCATAGCACAGAGACAGCACTGGTGAAAGTCACAAATGACCTCCTAACTGCATCGGACAAAGGATTTGTCTCTATACTTGTCCTGTTAGATCTTAGTGCTGCATTCGACACAATTGACCATCAAATCCTTTTGCAGAGACTGGAACATTTAATTGGCATTAAAGGAACTGCATTAAGCTGGTTTAAGTCCTATTTATCAGACCGATTTCAGTTTGTACATGTGAATGATGAATCCTCCGTGAAGGCAAAAGTTAGACATGGAGTTCCACAAGGTTCTGTACTTGGACCAATTCTATTCACCTTGTATATGCTTCCTTTAGGTAATATTATTAGGAAACACTCCATAAATTTTCATTGTTACGCAGATGACACCCAATTATATTTATCAGTGAAGCCAGATGAACCCAATCAGTTAAACAAACTCCAAACATGCCTTAACGACATAAAGACCTGGATGACCTGCAATTTTCTACTACTAAATTCAGATAAAACTGAAGTTATTGTGCTTGGCCCTAAACACCTTAGAAACACATTATCTAATGATAAAGCTACTCTGGATGGCATTACCCTGGCCTCCAGCACCACTGTAAGGAATCTGGGAGTTATCTTTGATCAGGATATGTCCTTTAACTCCCACATAAATCAAATTTCAAGGACTGCCTTTTTTCACTTACGTAATATCACAAAAATCAGGCACATCCTGTCCCTAAAAGATGCAGAAAAACTAGTTCACGCATTTGTTACTTCTAGGCTGGATTACTGCAATTCCTTATTATCAGGCTGCCCTAACAAGCCTCTAAAGACTCTCCAACTGGTCCAGAATGCAGCTGCACGTGTTCTGACTAAAACTAGAAAAAGAGACCACATTTCTCCCATTTTAGCTTCACTACATTGGCTTCCTGTTAAATTTAGAATAGAATTTAAAATCCTTCTCCTAACTTACAAAGCCCTTAATGGTCAGGCACCATCATATCTTGAAGAGCTCATAATACCATATTATCCCACTAGAACACTGCGCTCCCAGTATGCAGGCTTACTGGTGGTCCCTACAGTCTCTAAAAGTAGAATGGGAGGCAGAGCCTTCAGCTATCAGGCTCCTCTTCTATGGAACCATCTACCGGATTCAGTCCGGGGTGCAGACACCCTCTCTATGTTTAAGAGTAGGCTTAAAACTTTCCTTTTTGATAAAGTTTATAGTTAGGGCCGACCAGGCTCGCCTTGGATCAGCCCTTAGTTATGCTGCTATAGGCCCAGACTGCTGGGGGACTTCCCATGATGCACTGAGCTCCTCTCTCCTCCTCTCTATCTGTATGCATTCATGTAACATCAATGCATGTCACTAACTTTGCTTCTTCCCCAGAGTTTTTTGTGCTTTCTCATCTCACAGGAAAAGCTTAGTCCCGGGCCGAACCTTCGCGGTCCTTCACAGTCCTGATGGCATCCTTCCCTGGCTGTTGCTGCTCGTGCTTGTTGTTGTTGTGATTTTTTTTCTTCTGTCCCCCCTCCCCCTTTCCCTCTCTCTTTCTCTCTCTCAACCCAACCGGTCAAAGCAGATGGCCGCCCACCAAGAGCCGGGGTCTGCTTGAGGTTTCTACCCGTTAAAGGGGAGTTTTTCCTTACCGCTGTCGCCAAGTGCTTGCTCATGATGGAATTGTTGGGTCTCTGTATATTAAAGAGTACGGTCTTGACCTGCTCTATGTGAAAAGTGCCTTGATATGACTTCATATAGAGGTTAGGATTTCTTCCCTGTTCTCATTTCGAAATTTCCGGATGACACCTGCTACAGTGTAGCGGCTCAAATTAGGTTGGACCTTCTGACCAGCCTCCTGTAAACTCAACCTATGGTTGATTACATGGTCGACTAAAATGGCCTGGATCTCATCTGTAACATCTCATCATTTTGATGTGTCCTCTCGCCACTCCTCATCCTCCTCCTCCTTCTCTTCCCCCTTTTCCTCTTGCTCCTCTTCCTCCTTCTCCTCATCCTCGTCTTCCTTGTCTTCCTTCTCTTCCTAGTCCTCGTCCTCTTCTTACTCAAACACCTCTTCCTCTAACTCTCTCTAAAATTGGCCTCCATTGTTGTGCACACCAAAGCGCAAACCTGAATCCTATTTATAGTGTTAAAGCTCTGATATCTAAGTGATCTAATTAGTTACAGGTGTTTTCACATAGGCAGTCTGGATGCAGGTGATTGATAATTGAGTGTGGTATTTCAATGGCAGTGTTTCACAGACAACACACACAGGCTTTTAGTTTTGAATGATGTGTCTAATGTAGATAACCATGTGTAGTTATTTGCAAAGAAATTAGTATAAAGCAGACAATGTGCTTATGCTTTAGCATACCTGGTCAATAGATAGGCTACATGAGTTAGTGGTTTCAATAATTGTGCCAAATTACCAGTTTTTGTGTCTTGGCAGTTGCAAAAAACTGTAATGTGGGAGCTTCCTGAACATTTGTCCAGGTCAAAGAGGGCTCATCCAGCCACCATTCAGTGACTTCACTGGGATTTACAGTGAATCTGAGAAATGCTCCTCAGCATCCGGAGTCACTGCTAATGAGAAATCTGTTGTTTCTTTTCTGCAGTGCTCCTAGGAGATTGGGACTCCGGCAATCATCCATCCCTGCCAGAGACAAATGAGATTCTTTGGTAGAGCAGTGCTGGTAGAAAGCCCTGAGAGCACTCACACTCACAGAGCAATAATAAGTATCATGGTTGTTGAATCTCTGCTGGACACCATGCCAAATTGTGGGAGTAATGTGAACACTCATGGTGTGTCTGTGTGTGTGTCTGTGTGTGTTGGGGGTGGGCTGGGGGTGGGGGTGTGTTGTGCATGAGTGCAGCTAAAACAGTCACCATGGTTCCAAAACATGAATAAGTATGACCTGTGTTATGAAATTTCCCCATTTAATACTTTCTTTGCCCTCATCTTCCTCTAAAATGTGATGATTTCAGTTTTAGGTGAGACTGATGTTTTGAGAAGGGTTTTAAAACAAGAAACCTGTAGAGTAAGAATTCTAACTGCTGTAATAAACAATAGGCCAGTGGTGGAAAGTAACTAAGTACTGTACTTAAGTGCAATTTCGAGGAAGTTGTACTTTACTTGAGTATTTCCATTTTAAGGTACTTTGTACTTTCTACTCCACTACATTTATTTGACAGCTTTAGTTACTTTTCAGATGAAGATTTGACACAATGGATGATACAACAAGCTTCTAAAATACAACACATTGTTAAAGATGAAACCAGTGGTTTCCAACTTTTTTGACATCTTACAAAAAGCAGTGTGTAGATGCTTGGTCTCAGATGTCTATGAGTTGTTAACAGCTCCATCAAATAGTGATTTTTCTCTCTAAACTTCTCACATGGTTTCATTTCAATAAGTGTTCAAATGATCCAATATTTCACCAAAAATCAAAGATTAGAGAAAAATGCCAAAAACTAAAACAGATTTGTGTTTCAGAACTTTGTTTTCTCTTCTTTCCTCTCCCATTAATCATCTCACGACCCCTCAAATTTAACTGGTGACCCTTTGGAACGGCCTGACCTGTAGGTTGGGAACCAGTGGACTAAACTAGCTAATAGGGATGTGCAGAGTGTCCAGTATTTGTATTTGTATCTGTATTTGTTGTGGCAGCAAAATTATTTGTATTTGTATTTGAATAAAAGTGGAAATAGGCTTTAAAATCCTGTTTTTGTTTTTATTACGCTTTTAATTTTAGAGAATTAAAGTGTTACAATAAGTGTTCATGAATAAACTACCTTACAAAGGAGGTCACCACAACGGGTCTTGAACGGGAGTCTCCCAGATCATAGATAACTGCACTGACTACTGAGCTAAACCAAGTTCATCACCTCTACTTATGTATACACCCATTACACAGAGACAGCACACCGTGTAACATGTAGGAAAGAACCCTAACTTTGTGGAAAGGAGAAAGGAAACAACAGGTTATAGGGAGTCCCTTTGGAGCACTTTGCATGTGTCAGTAGCTCAGCTTTATGATTGATTGATTTGATTTATTGATTGGGACAGTGTGCAGTTTTAAACATTAAAGATGCACAGGACCGGAGTTAACTCGAAGCTAATTTGCATCCGTAGTTCCCCACAATCAAAACATACAACAGCACAACAACAAACAGTACATAACAAAAAACAAACAAACAAACAAAACAAAACAAAAAACCAAAAAAACCCAAAACAAAACAAAACAAACAAACAAACAAAAAAACCACACAGAACATCTCTGGGGAGCACCCCAACTCCAGGAGTGATGTCCAAATAAGGAAATGTGCATCATGTAGTGGGTGGATGTGACTCCCCTTGTGATAGACGTAACAGCAAAGCATTTGACTTTTTTGTTCTTCCCAAAAACAAATAATTTAAAAAATATTTGTATGAAACAAATATTCGTTAAAAAAAACCCCACCATTTGTGCTTTGCCAAATAACGTATTTGTATTCAGGCACACCCCGACTAGCTAACTGTCTATAAAGTAGTTGAAACTAGCTCCACCTCCAGCAGCTACAACAGTAATATGCTGCTTACACTGATGCTTCAGTATTAATAATCTAATGATGTCATATATAATAATATATCAGTCAAACCACTCCTTTTACTGCAATACTTTAAGTACATTTTGCTGTTAATACTTCTGTACTTTTACTTAAAGGTCCAGTGTGTAATATGTGTGGTATTTAGTGGCCTCTAACGGTGAGGTTCTAGATTGAAGCACTCCGGCACTCACCCCTCCCCTCCCTAAGACTTTGGAGAGATTCCAGAAGCTACAGTGGCCTTCAAGGACAAGAAGCTATTTGCTGAAGATGTCATCGTCTACGACAAATTCGAGCATTTCTAACAAGTCAAGCGATGAGGTGAAGATGTTATTCACTTATTTAGTCTATAATACTATAGGTTATAGCTCAAGTAAGATAGCAGTTATGAGTGTTTTATTGTTTTGGTAAAACAAGCTAACATTAGCAATGTCATGCTAAACAAAACTTACGTTATTTTATTCTAACTTTAGGCATTATTGATAGAGAGATAGCGTTGGCAGGATAACGTTACATATTTTATCATCCGTTTGCAGAGTCAAGTACCGGAGGTTAGAGAAGGAGGAAGAGGGCGAGAAAAAGGGCGAGTCAGCTCTGTGCTTTACATTACTGTAGTCTGTATAGTTTGATGTGTTATCAGTGTAATGTGAGTCAGTAGCCCTTATTACACAGCCCGTTCAAGGCGGGAATACTGCGCCTGTAATCCGCCTCGCTGTTCTGTTTATCCTGTATTCAGACCAAATCAGGCGGTGCAGCACACAGCTGCAGGGTGGAAGAGGAGTGTGGGTGTGCTTGTGCTTTAGAAATTAACCGCTGTGAAACAATCAGAAAATAACGTTTATCGATCTGGTTCACCGGCTTCACCACTAACGTCACTAGCACTCCCTCTCTTTATTCACCCTCTAGCTCACTCAACCACAGCTGCTCTCTCTCTCTTTCTCTCGTCTTTTTAAAATGAGTCAAGAAGCCGACAGAAAAGTCTAACTTTACTTTTAACATTATCAAACGAAGAGAAATGTCCTCCCTTTGGATCCTCTTTACGGCTATAATGCGGGTTCTCTGTATAAAAGAGGCTACTGAAAACATCAGCAACACTACTGAATGATTATATAAATACTATATATAATACGTATCATGAAACTATAACCTATAAAGCCTTATCTTTGTTTTTCCTGTGTTTTATTTTTTCAGAAACTTCTTGAAGAGATGACCTTGGAGGAGCACAGGCAGCTCACCAGTGAACTGCTTCAGAGGCAGCCAGGGTTCATTTTTGATGCCTTGATGATGCATCAGTGCAGGCATGGTGTCCCACCGTTTGCTGGAGTGCCAGGGGTACCATGATGTACTTGTAGTAACTGTACAGACATGCCTACGGACCAGGAGAGGAAATGCTGTGGCCAGTACCCTGCAGATTGTGTAATAATAATACCTCACTTCTCCCAGTACAGTCTTGAAAATGCTTTTTATGCATTCACAGGCAGTACTGGGAGGACATTATGGTATTTGGCCAAACCAGGAAGCCTGGGGATGACAACCAGGAGTACCGTTATGCTGCCTATAGACATTTCATCTATTGACAGCATGGCTCTTTAGGCCAGGGAAACCGACTTGTCATCCCCTGTTGCTGTGTTTGGAGGATCAGGGCCAAGTTCCCTGGTCCTCCAAAGACATCACACTGGTTTCACACCTGGCCTCTGAGTTTCCCTCCAGGTCCTCTGGAGCGTCCACACAGTATCTCAAGTACTCACACACCTGCCTGTTCATCATCAAGGCATCAAATCATCTCATATTTATTTGTTACATTTCTGATATTTTATTTATTTTATACCTGTTCTATACATTTTCTATATTTATATATTTTCTGGATAATTATTAAACTTTTTGTTTATATATTCACATTTGTTCAACTTAAATGCGCAAGTTTACCAAATAAAAGATATTCATCAGATGTGCTGTGATAATTGCAATGATAAACATATTAATATATACTTATACAATGACAGTATTTCCCTGCAGTCAGTATATTGTCATTATTTATATTTAGAAAGCAACATAAAACAGTAGTGAAGTTGGAATACCACTGATCCTCAAAACAGGGCACTGTAGTACATGTTATGGATTAATTTTCATTGTCACTTCAGGTTATGTTAACTGTAATTCACTAGTTTGAACCACAAAATAAAAATATAAAAAACAACACTAAGAATAATGACATTTGTAATAAAAATATCTTTTATTTAACATCCTTTTCAATCTCGACAATAAAAGGATAACATACACATGCAGCTTTTACTGTTCAAACACAAACATATTGACAGCTTATTCTGTGTTCTTCAGAGCTGATTCTGATAAAGACAGAATAATCTATCAAATTGTTAGTCTGTTTGAACACTAAAAGCAGTGTGATTAAACTTATCCGATCACCTTCCAGCAGTCAAATTGCTGCACATATAATAGCTGACAAGGGTCAGACCAAAACCACACCAAGGTATTCAATTTACTGCTCTGGATGAAGATGCTCTCATGGCAGGAACAACACCCATGATTCACTGGCACTGCTGTTCCTCATCTGCTCCAGGAGCTGTGTGTAGAGCAGCAGCTGCATGGAAAACTGCTTCTGTGGAAGACAGTACCATTACACATAGAGATAATTTACTATTTCATACATTTTATATAGTTGTACATGTGAAAATAGTGTTATTTAACCAAGAGTAGGACTTACAGGGTAAGTTAATATGCTACATAGGCAAACAAATGTGTATCAGTTACCTAGACCTCTCCTGACTTGGTCTGTAATACTTCTGATATGGTGGGTGTGAATGTCACAGACATGGTGAATAATGCCAACCCATAGTGCCTGAGAAAAATAAAACAGCGCAAATGAATGAACTTACTATTATAAATCATCTATCTATCTATCTATCTATCTATCTATCTATCTATCTATCTATCTATCTAATGTGCTCACTAGAAACTGTTCAACCTTATTCCATGAAGATTTTCATCCCAACAACAGACTAGATCAGATTATTTAATTGATTAACACACTTTCAGTCAGAGACAAGTAGCTATTCAGTGAAATCAACTTTTGTTGTCTTTGGTTGTAATGAAAACCAACGTACTCCCAGCCATCAATGGCACATGGTGAAATACCCCTGACCTATTACACAGTCACTTTAGGATGAAGATAAAGGCAATTCCATGCATCGATGCTACAGGACCTCTCTCATAGCTGGAGAAACAACAGCAACATCAAGAAAATAAGTGCTACATGACACAGTCACAAACCCTTGTAATACATTATGTTACGTCCTAAGATGCTGGGAGCCTTGGCTGGCCTGGATAAACACACCAAAATAAATAACAGAAAAATTCCACTTCTGACTGATAAATGTAAAATTAAAACTCTGGTAGCAATTACATGTTTTTCAACATTGAAACGGGGAAAACGTTACTTGTGTTGGAATATAAGCTAACTTTGCCCCCCAATGTGTACATGTGCTCCTAAATGACAAATTAGGAGCAAACAGTGAAATCATGGAGCACCTTAAAAAATATAAATATATATTCACAGGATGTATTAACTCGGTGATGAGCAGACTTCTCCTCAGTTTATCTTTCACACTAACTCATTACTCTGACTTACTGTCTTTAGCACATCACCAGCGCTAAATATCTTAGTTATCAATCAATGTGTCATCTTACTGCCACAGTAAATGAATAAATTGTTGGGTTATTAGCATGACGTTGCCTCCCTGTTGTCTCTTATCAGACCACCAGCTCTGTGAGAGGCACAAACTGAGGCTAAAGTGTGCTAATATTTAACATTACGTGGCAGCGTTTCTTTCCAGGGAAACTAATGTACTGCTAATAAACATTGTACATCATCTAGGTTTTGAACCATTACCAACAGGGCAAAATAAATATACATTACACTCTTACCTGTCCAGCAGTAAACAGGAAACTTCGGCGTCAGTCTGCAAACATTTCTCTCATCAGGGATTTCCATTTGGGTTTATCCTCGTTTTATGCCGTTGCTTGTCCCGATTTAGTTTAGCCTCTTCGTGTTTTCGTTTCTTTGACAATGACAATTCACGCTCCTGTGATTTTCTAAATAAGTATGATCCTCCATTTATCAGATTTTGGTGTCAAAAACTTCTCACAATACAAAATGTTTGGTCCGTTCTTCTTCCTCATTTTAAAACCAGCGCATTTCTGGTAGTCGCCCACTGAATCTAAAACATGTAAGGCCCTCACTGGAGCCACCGTTGAGGGGGAACCCGCTCCCATGTAGATATAAAGGGCTTATTTCTAAGGTAACGAAAACACAACAATTATTATTTTCAGCTGATTAGACACTAATTAAGATATACTTATAAATAATCTATTCAATTTTTACCAAGTCTGTTCTTTTAGATGTCACTAAAGACTATACACTGGACCTTTAAGTAGGATAATTCATGCAGGACTTTATTTGTAATGGAGTATTTTTATATTGCTGTATTGGTACTTTTACTTAAGTAAAGCATCTGAGTACTTCTTCCATCACTAGACTGATCTGGGTTGTAAAAAGTAAAAACATTGCTATTACTGCAATGACAACTCACTTGTAAACCTGTGCAATGATAATGCCGTGTATGTTAAATGGAGTGCATAAATCTATATTTTTATATTAACCAGATAGATAAAATGACAACAATGTGAGATGTGCTGCTCCTAATGACAAACCAACATCACCATCTCTGCAAAAAACAGAAGGGACTGGAGCACACTGATTTATTTGCAGCCTTTAATTGTGCAAACAGACTAACGTTTCAACACTACTGTGTCTTCATCAGAGTCAGGGTGGACAAAGATATGAGGCAAACAACATATGTAATCAACCTGAACCAGGTGTGCAGTTGTAATTAGATAATAGGTTGAACAGGGTTTCAAATCTATTGGATAATGAATCCAAGGGTGGGAGTTGCCATGGTCAGTGTCCGAGTGCCACACTCCCAACACATGTCAGGAACAAAAGAGCACAAACCACTCACAATTAATAAAATGCATCAAATCCAAGTACAAATATCCATCAACAGTGACAGAATAGAAAAAACATGACATACTTAGTTCTTAATCAATGCCAAAAGAACAACACCATATCAGAAACAAAAAACAGAAAAAACAAAACAGAACCCCTACTAAAGAGTTACAGAAATAAAAGTACCTAAAGTACAAATGCAAACATTCATGAACTATTACAAGTCAGAGGAAACATGAGAAATTCAGTTTTTCATTTATGCCAAAGGGCTCCACCATGTTCAGAGTGTGAACCCAAAATGCCTCTCTGCGAAGCAGTAAGTTGATGATGTCACCACCTCTAGGAGAGGGTGAAATTTTTCTATTCCCCAGAACTGCTGCAGAGCCATGATTGCCCTGTGCATAAAGACAAGCCATAGCACAGTCCATGTTTTGTGTACGTATTGCAGTCTTATGTTCAGATATGTGAGTCTTTAAAGTTCTTTTTGTTTGTCCAAGATAAACCAAGCCACAGGGATATGTCACCGTCTCAGCGCTCTTATCAACCCAGTTTCCAGCAGCACCAGTGAAAAAGCTCTGATCTTATTAACAAGATAAATTATTCTGAAACCACTCAATAGATCAAGCAGGAACTTGCTTATTGGTCACTTCTACATTTTTCCCTTAAAACTTAGTTTAGTTATAAAGATGGATATACTTCCTCAGATAAACTTTCTGTTTTCAAGGAGCTTGATTCATAATGCATAAACTTTATTTGGAATGGTAAAAGGCCAAGAATTAAATTTTGTGTTTTACAATGACAGAGATGTTATGGTGGTCTACAGCTTCCTAATTGTAAATTATATTTCAGGGCATTTCAGATGAGACCACTACAAATATGGTTAGACCCTCTATCTCAAACCCCGGGTGACAGATCTTGATTAATCTTCTTTGGTCAAACTTGAGAGGCTCCAAGATTTTCCTATTCTCAGGGCCCAAATCAAAGCAGATTACTCTCCACTCAGGTTGCATTATTTTAAACTCAGTGGATATATGGAAACAACCTAACAAGTATTTAGGTTTAACAACATTTTAACTGTAAATTTCATAACCACTCACCAATATGGAATAATAATTGATTACTGAATGGCTCGAAGCCATTTGTTTTCCCTCAGAGGTCTATAAGATTTTGGTGATTTGTCTGACAATGAGGGTTTACAATCTTTTCAAGACCTCAGTCAATCTTATTATTTACCAGAGTCATCATATTTGTTCAATGTCAGGCTCCACTTGTCTATGAAGGTATATGGGGTTCCATGGATTCTTCCATTACCCATTCACACGCTTTTTGCTCTTTTGTCTCCCTTTGACACCCCAAATGGCCTTGTATCTGTAATATCTTTTACAGATACTATATAAGTATACAGTAATAACTGTAGAGATAATTAAATTGGTCTCCTGGTCCTGTTTTGGGATTGCTCAGTAATAGAAAATCTATGGAAATATGTCACTTCTGTTTTGTCAGCACACTTTGTTGTACCTCTATGCCCAGCTTTGCTAATTCTTTGCAATGCAGCAAGCATAGTTTTAGAGAAAATTAGAGGGGAAGTCACCTACAATAACAAAAATCTGTTGTAAAACAGAATATTCCATTGTATATGAACCCTCATAAAAATGTTTCATTAACAGGTTTGCTGAAAATTGCAGTGAAATCCTGTTAAAGTATGGTACTGTACTGCAGAGTTTTTAGGAAATACTCAACATAACATAATATTGTCCTAACAGAAATATATCACACAACTCAAATAAAATTAGAATATTCCAATTAATGTAAGAAAGTGCAAATTTGTCCTCTGCATAATGCAATCCACATTTATTTTTTAAACAACTGACTTTAACAATTGACTTTATTGTACTTATTAAATAAGCAGCATTACATATTTTCACTTCACAAATTTGGAATATTCTGTTTTACTATGTTTTACTATAGATTTTTTGACTTTCCCTTAAATTTCCCTTCAAGTCTGATGTGATCTTAGTCAGGGTCACTCTTAACACAATTCTAGTGAAATTTTCAGCACACCTCTTATAGAAAGGGTTCTATGAGCATGTAACTATAAAGGCATATTGTATAATAAATTAGATTTTTTGACTTATGAGTTGACTTTACCTTTAATTTTCTGAAAAACTATACAATAAAATGACTTTGAATTGAATATGGTTTTTAGTTGGAATGATTCTGAACAGGATTACATTGGGACTTTTAAGGAAAAGTTTTTATGAGTGTTTAAATATAAAGGGATATTTTGTTTTGCAATCGATCTTTGGGCCTTAGAGGTGACTTTCACTTTAATTTTCTTCAAAATTGCACAGTAAAATGACTTCTGCCATCTGAAGGCAGCAGGACAGATATGTTGATACATCTGCAGTGTCCAATTTGAGAAGTGCTGTGCGAGATCACAGTGCTACATGGTTGTTCGCTGCGTTTACCTTCATTAAATCACATGCGGTTTACACCAGGCTGCTACAAATAACTACACACTCGACACACATGAGACTGGTCCATGATAGCTCCATATTCTGCCTGTTATGTGAGAGGAGTTCATTTATCTGTATCATGACCCCCCCCCCCCCCCCCCCCCACCACTTAATTTTATATCCTCCCAAAGCATGATGTCCTAGCGCTGCACATAGGAAAACATAGGAAATATGTTGTCAGTGAACATTAAAAACCTCTTCTTCTCATTTTGTTGAAAAATTAAACAATCTGTGTGGCATTACATTTCTCTAAAAACGTATTTCACAATTAACAATTTTATATGTTTTAGATTCTTATTAAATGATGTATTATTTGTGATTACTATTCTATACTACTATAAGTAATTATGGATTGCACATTTGTTGATTTATAATCTTAAGCTAGCATTCACATGGGCTACTTTCATCCATCAGAGGGGGTGATTGCTGACAATGATCAATCCAATCAATCCGCCTAAGCACCATCATTCCACACGGTATGTGGGCCAGATGAAAGGGCCGAAAGTGTTGGGTGTGGGCTGGATCTGGGCCACACCAATTTTACTATCTGGGATATGATATGTAAGTTTCTTTTGCTTTAAAATCCATTTATAGCAGCATTAGTAGATTATGATTTATTTGCTGTACTGATTGTACTACTGAGTTATCTCTACCTTTCTAGGTTTACATAGTAACTGTGTTTGAAGTTAAATGACCTTTGTTGGATTAATAATTATTGAAATTAGGAATTATGATGTCTAGATTAATATCCTTTGTTATCCTTTTTCTTCTGTTATCAGATAAAGCAGTTCAGCTATTCCATAACAAAAGATTGGACTGGAACTGCTGCCTTTGCTCATCTGTCCTAACAGACAAGCTATTGAGTTGGTGATATTCCTGGAACCAGACCATCCTTAGGAGATATCAGTATTCCTCAAGCTAAATATTCTTCATGGTCCAACGAGCCGGAGCAGATCAATTCAATGGATAGAGCACAACCATACAGACAGCCAGCACATTATCATAAACTACCCAGATATCTGGCAGAATACCAGATGTCATTCCCAATTCTGCCACCAGAAGCTATTCCTGCTATTCCTCAACCTTCAGATCCCCATGCTACCATGCCACAACCCTCAGAGCTTCCTGATGAAGCTAACAATACTCATACACCTTCAGCTGAGAAAAGTTAAGTTACAAGCAAACAACTTGCCCCACTTTTCAAACTTTCCTCCCCTGCAAAGGAAGGACATGTAAAGGGAGAAACTGCAAGTATGGGTATGGAAGTCATGAGAGGAGAAACAGAACAACTTAAAGGTCTCATCCTGAATCTTAGAGAAACTGTGCAGGCTCTTGGAGAGAGGGTTGAGAAACAGTCATATTCTGCTTCATCCATTTCTTCTTGTTCATCAATTATTAAACCCTGACTGCACTGATCACTCCCAGGGTATACCACACAATGCCTAATGCCTACACCACAGTCTGTAAGGCCAAGTCTACCCAGGCTATGCAGACCACTGGGCATTCTAATGTGTAACAACCAGCATTAAGTGAACATTCTAGCATGCAGCAATGATCTTCAGGAGCCTCAACAGACACACGCGAAGTGCTCCCAAGGGACTCTCCATAACATGTTGTTCCTCTTCTCCCTTCTACAAAGTTAGGTTGTAAAAAATAGGCAGTAAATGAAAAGTACAAAGCAAGAATCGCCTTTGACATTTTTCTCTACATGTTACACACTGTGCTGTCTCTGTGTTATGCTGCATATTGGTAATGCACTCAATTTAGCTCAGTGGTCAGGGCAGTCATCTATGATCTTGGAGACTCCAGTTCAAGACTTGGTGTGGGGACCTCCTTCATAAGATAGTAAAACACTTATTTTAACACTTTAATATCCTAAAATGAAAAGTGTAGTAAAAAACAAAAACTGGACTTTTACGCCTATTTCCCCCTTCTACTCGAATACAAATATAAATAATTTTACTGCCTCAACAAATATAAATACAAATACTGGACTCTCTGCACATCCCTATCAAAGAGGCAGCATGACCATTATCATCACTATCATACCACTGTATGAGTGGAAAGTCAACCATCTTGTGCCTTTTCCTGTGCAACAGGACTCCAGACTGGTTGCCATACCATCTCTTCAAAGGTGGGAACCTTTCCCGGGGAATGCACTTTCAGTTTCTCATGCCTTGAGACCTGCCCTACATTTGCTCCAAGCTTCCTTCAATCCTGGTGTACCTCTTGATGGACCAAGAGTATTATCTACTATGCAGCAACCCATGCAAAGAGAAATATACCTATATCAGTGCCTGTCTCTGTGAACTTCACATCTTCAGCAGTTGAATTGGTTAATCCTTCTTATGCACAGGCTCCTTATGTGCACCCTCAAACTGCTGGGAATCCTCCCAAACCTTACATGCAGCCTCACGCTGCTATGAAGAGTCAGCAGCTGCCTCCAGTTGCTGCACATTAACCTTCCTTACAGCCTCAGGCCACTTCAGGTGATCACTGTGTCCTTACACTCCTTTACTTGAGGTGATCCCAGACAGATCCCCTGCTTTAGATGCCTCTTACAAATCTTTTGCCCCTGATGAAAACAAGCACTTCAAATATCATGTATTATTGGACCACTTTAAATTGGACATAGCCCATCACCTTGCTTTGGCCTATGCACATCATCCACTTCCTTATACCAGAGCTATTACAGCCATCTGGAATCTTCCCTTTGTTCATTCTGGTGATTCCAGAAGCTTCAGTGACTTTAGTGGGGTGGCTGTGGCTCAGGAGGTAGAGTGGGTAGTTAGCTAATCTATTCCCGGTTCGATTCCTGGCTCCTCCAGTCCACATGCCGATGTGTCCTTGGGCAAGATACTTAACCCCAAATTGCTGTGCCATCAGTGTATGTATGTGTGTGAATGGTTAGTTTCCTCTGATGGGCAGGTTGGGACCTTGCATGGTAGGCTCTGTACCCATTCAGCGTATGATTGTGTGTGAATGGGTGAATGTGATTTGTAGTGTAAAAGCGCTTTGAGTGGTCGGAAGATTAGAAAAGCGCTATACAAGTATAGTCCATTTACCATTTACTTTGTAGGTATGCTGCAGTCTTTGGACAATGGTAAAGGAAATGCAGAGCTGGCTTGTGCATCTCATGTACAACAGCTGTGGGAAAACTTCCTTCTCAGCATGTTTCTAACTATGCCAGATTCACCTGTGCTACAAAACCAGGCGTTCCCTATAACCTGATTGACTTCTCTAACTGGTTAGAAGAAGAAGCAGAATGTCAAGATATGGCCACACAAACGTGTGATAATCAAAAAGGGCACATAGAGGAACAGAAACCCACAAAGTCCAGCTATTGAAAGTCCAGCAATCTAGTGGATACTATATTTCATGGCACTAGTCATCCTCAAACCCAAACTCAGCAATCTGTGACTGAGTCTGCTACATGTTGTGGTGAGACATGTCCTTTCTATGGTGTCCCTGACCACCACTTAAGTGTCTGTCCAGAATTTCATCAGTTATCAAAGGATGCGGTCAGAAGGTGGATCCAAGAGAAAGGGCATTGCTGGAGATGTGCACGTGAACACCTTGAACTGTGACCTAAAAAAGCTTTGCCCAAAATGCAATGGAAAACACCTTGGAGTCCTTCATGAAGTGAACCAGCCACAAAGAGATTCAAGCACTTCTTGCCTTATTCATTCCAGCTGCAGTACCAGAGTCCTTTTGAAAGTAGTCAGAGTTCTGCTAAGTTACAGGGGGCGAAACCTTGAAATGTATGCAATATTGGATGATGGTTTGATGTGAACTATGCTATTAGCAACTGCAGCCAATGCTCTTGGTCTTGATGGGGCGGCTGAGTCTCTTATGCTGAAAACTGTCCGTTCTCCAAAGATTCAAGCATCTGCATGGTTTACTACTACAGGCTTTCTGAGAAAGTACAACCCTTACTCCTTATTGGCTCTGATTACCCTAATCTTGTATTGTTCTGTGGAATGAGTTCATTTGGGTCTAAGGGGTGGCCTGGCAGCTGTTCATATGCACCTTGGTTGGGCTTTGCAAGGACCAACAATGCTCCCTGATGATCACATTGCCACCTCAGGTTATTCCTCTCCAGAAACCAGTTCAGTAGTTCAGCCTTGTTTATTTCCTGCAGAGCCCCAGATGCAGACCTCTATCATGATGTAGAAAGGCTGTGGAAAGTTGATGTATTACCTTATCAAAGTGAGAAAGTCACCACACGTTCCAAACAAGACAAAGAGGCACTAACTCATCTTGATAGCCAAACAAGAGGACCGGATATTCCTTTAGAGCCCCTAAACTGCAGGCTCTAAAGGAATCATTCACCGCAGCCCTCAGACATACTGAACAGAGGCTGTCAAAGAATGCAGAGCAAATAGCCACTTACAATCAACAGTCAACAAGTTGCTAGAAGCTGTATATGTGAAGAAGCTTAATCTCAGGAAGTGGTCTGAACCAATGGGTCATTATGGTATATACCTCAAGATCTTGTGGAACACAATGGCCTGATGTTTAACTGCTCATTTCAATATCAAGGGCAAATCCTAAATGACTGTCTTCTTCCTGGTCCAGTTCTAGGCCCTTCCTTGGGTGTTCTGCTGTGCTTTCATTAGCATCTTGTTGCCATTTCTGGTGATATAAAAGCCATCATGTTACATCAGGTCAGTTTGCTGGCTGGGTTTGAGGGTGGCACCAAGACAACAGATCACTATTCCTCATCCAGAGTTGTGTGCTGCCCTCACCGCAGCCCAACTAGCATGGATGCTGCAAACAGAGCTGACTCTCCCTCTCCACCACTTGGTGATGTGAACAGACTCCACAACTGCTCTAACCTGGCTGCAATCAGATTCCTGCCAGCACAAAATATTGTTGCCCATTGGATCACAGAGATCCTTGAGTACACTACTCCCTCAGACTGGAGGTACATTGATTTGGCAAGCAACCCAGCAGATGATATTACCAGAGGAAAAACCCTTGCAGAACTAGCTGCACTACACTGATGGAACCAAGGCCATCCTTTCCTGTACTTGCCTCCTGATCAATGGCCCTTAAATCCATCCTCACCTTCTAATGGCACAGCAACAGAGTTGAGAAAGTCAGTGTTCTGTGGTACTACTCATGTAATGCAAACTAAAGTTCCCTCAAACATCCTCCAGTTCCAGTGCTGGTAAGATTTGGTGGTTGGCACTGCTCAACACATCATCTCATCCTTGGATGCAAGTTTTCAACCCCCTGAGAGATCCTATGTAGAGATTCTCTTTCTACAGAATGCACAACAGGAGAGTTTCCCAGAGGAGTATGCTCTACTACAGGCAGGTAAACCTGTCCCCAATCAAAGTCGGCTGAACAATTTTGCCCTTGAGTTTGATCAAACCACAAACCTGATCAGAGTGGGTGGTCGGCTGCACAAAAGTGAGGATCTGGATTATAATCCACCCTGTAGTCTTGGATCCAAAAAACTACATCACGCAACTGCTTATTAAGGATTATGACAGCAAATTACACCATCCTGATTCCGGAGAGATTTTTTGCCAGCCTCAAGAGGAACTATTGGATTTTGTGTGGGAGACAAGCAGTAAGGAAGCACCAACATTCCTCATTAAAGTTGGCCACAGACAACAGAAGAGATGGGAAATAATCTTCAAATGTCTTACCACATGCTGCATCCATATAGGACTTCTCTCCAGTCTGGACACTGACAGTTTCCTTATGTCCTTCTGCCGCTTTGTAGCTTGGTGTGGAAACCTCTTTGAGGTAATCTCTGACCATGACACTAACTTCATTGAAGGAGAGAAAGAGTTGCAGAAAGCCTGTGATCTGTGATTCCTGGATGGATGGAGCCTCAGAATCAATATAGGCATTCTGCTCATCTGTGGCAAACATTTGAGAACAAAAAATCTGGCTGGCCTCATGTGGATGCCTCATCCCTCCATTAATTTGATCTGTGTATGTGACATATTAGTTTCTTTTGGTTTAAAATGCACTTGTAGCAGTGTTAGTAGTTTATGATTTATTTGCTGTACTGATTAGGTTTAAGTAGTGGGAAAGTTATCTCTACATTTCTAGGTTTACATAGTAACTGTGTTTGAAGTTAAATTACCTTTGTTGGATTCATAATTATTGGAATCAGGAATTATGATGTCTAGATTAATATCCTTTGTTATCCCAAAGTGATGTTCCTGGAACCAGACTATCCTTAAAAGATATCACTATTCCTCAAGCTAAATATTCTTCACACACACACACACACACACACACACACACACACACACACACAAATAAGCCAATGCTAATGCACACAAACTTGTACAGGTACACACCAGTTCAGTTAGTGTGGGACTGAAAGGTCTGATGTAGAGTGAGGACTGCAGTGTGGAGTTACCACACCACACTGTGTGCACTCTGTGTGTGTGTGTGTGTGTGTGTGTGTGTGTGTGTATGAAGGGTGAGGTTATCACGGAGCGTGTATGTTGATATCATGAATGCGTTCAACACACACGCACACACCCACACACACACACACACACACACACACACACACACACACACACGCAAATCTATATTGTAATGTATTCCCATGCATGCTGCTCAGAGTAATTTCAGGCAGCGGCTCTTCTGGCAGCAGCACAGTGTCTCTCCCTCTCCTCTTGAGCTGTGCGCACACAGGCAGGAGAGAGAGTAGGTTACTTTAGTTAGGGGGACACTGTGTCTCTGAAACTTTCTCGCAATTCCCAATAACAGGTTTTTATGTAACCCACCCATTTTAGGATACATAATGCTTTTATGAATATAATTTCAAATGTGTATCCATTCTTCTAATAATAATTTCCTGTCCTGTTCCTGATGCATTCTTGGTTTTCATAGCACCCTTAATCTAACTAATCTAGACTTGTGCAAGTGGCTTAATCCAAGAGGTTAGGGGGTGTAGAAATGCAGGAAATTTGTCTTAAATTAAAAAAAAATTTCTGGGGGAGGACACCTAGAACTCCCGCCAATTATCTTATCTTTCTAAGTTTGTTCCCTCATTTTAAAACATATCCAGGTGCCCATGCTTGTATATGTTGCCTTTTTTCATGTGTGTGTGGTGGTGGATTTTTTCTTGTATTTTCTTGTACTGCTGTTCAGTTGATAATCATATGATAATGACTCATTAGAGCTCAGAACTTATAATAGTTAACCTATGATGTATGGCGATGACTATGAAAGGGCACCATGTCAGTATGAAAGGTCACTATGTCTGGTGATTACTCATTTCAGCCCATATGGCCATTTCTTTTTAATAGTACAGTAAACCAATCCAGAAACAACTGTATCCCAAAAGTCCTGTTTAATCATTGCCAATCACTTGCAACACTCTGAAGGTCACTGATGACTAAGCAATTATGATATAATTGTAAAAAGAACTGGGATTTTGTAAAGCAAGGTGGAGTCTTAAAAATCAGATAAAAATAGGCTCCACAGTAGTAGGAGTGGAATGGAGTATGTAAGAGATGCTTGTGAGTTTGTCATTCAGTGTCTGTTTCCGTCAGCCTCAGTTTATTGTGTCCTGCTTAATAGACAGTAAATCTATTTTCACTCTGAACTCAGATTCAGTGTGTTTCTTGGACTATTGGTTTTCTTCTTCAGTTTCAAAAATGAGCATTATTTGTGACTCACTTGACCTCTCTCTGGCCTTGTTTAGTGCTGCAATGCTGCAATAACTTTACTAACTTTGCTCTACTTGGGACAGCTCTACAACTTTACACCAACAGATCCTGAGTAACAACCAATGAATTCATGAAATTAGACAAATGACTATTGCGCTGTCAGTGTCCTTTTTTCATGCCACAACGTTATCAGTTATGAATTTGTTTTTCACTGGGTGAGAAAATGGAAGTGTGGGATGAGAACGTGTGAAAAGTATCAATTGAGTGAGTCTCACGGTGCGTGAGAGTTGGCAGTCTTGGCTGCACAGATCAGTTCATATATTCATGTTCTCCCCGGGATGACGGTGCAGGACTCAGGCTGCCAGCAACTGATATGACCGGCTAGTCTCACCCGGCCAGCAGCTCCTCGCATGTCTGAAAACATCACAGCAGATTTACAAATAGTCATTATTTGGATAAACTGACCACATATTGGGAATCTACATGGTTACTTTCGCTGTAATTTTTTAATGTCTGTGTTTAATTTTTCAGTGGAACTTTTTTCAGTGCCAATACTGTCAATGCCAATGTTTCCTTTTTCAGTTCAGGTTTTGCTTTCAATGCCAAATGTTATTTTCAATGCCAAAATTTAACTGTCACTGTTCTGGCTCCATACTCCTGCTGCTAATTTCCTCCTGTTTGAGTAATGTTGGCTAAAAACTAGAGTGTCCTGCTTTTTTAGTAAATGACTGAGCTTTTTTAAAGATGAAACTACATATTTATGAGTTGCATATCTTCAGTAGAAACCAGTGGGCTTTGGGATGAGAGCCACAGACAAGGTAGAAGGAGGTATTGAAAGAGAGACTTTTCATAGGACTTGTTGACAATAGGAAAAGTAATAGCTATGCTATTGTACATGTATGTGTATAAATTTTAAAATTTTGGTTTGTTGCTGATATAAGGATAATTTCAGTTCATTACAACTTGGGTCTTAGGTGAGTTCAGTAGGTCAGTATAAGATCCAAGGTGTAGTGAACCAGAATGATCCTTTAATTCATCTGAATAATCACACCACGCATTATTCGTTTCCCTCCATTCGCACCCACACACACACACACTATAGCAAAGTGCTTTGCCTTGGCTTGGATCCATAATGACCCATAGTGACATATTCAAACCTCAGCCCCCCTCCTCTCCCCACCCCCGCTGTGGTGACATGTGTGTTGCAGGAATCCCCTCTTGGCTCTCATTCATGTCTTTAGCCAGCCGTTAGCTGTGGTCTGGCAGCAGGGCCCTGTGACATTTCTTCCTTGTCAGAGCTGTTGCGCCATAACAAGCTGAGCAGTGGATTTACTGCCAGAGCTTCTTTGTAGGTCGGCCAGGCTAATGGAGAGGAGGCCAGCACTGGAAAACACCCTAAGTTCTGCTGGAAAAGCCTCCTTGGACACGCCTACAACTCTCCAGAGATCGAAAAAGCCAAGAGGGCGCTTGGCCTGGCTCATGTTATGTGCTAGTGTGTGTGTGTTGAATGTGTGGCTGAGTATACAGTATGCATGTTATGAATGTGTGTGTGGTTGCTGAGAGAGGATGTGAGCTTGAGAGAGAAATTAAGTGCATGTCAAACTTCTCTCTGTGTTTGGGCCTTGTTCCTCCTGGCAACAGTGAAAACATGCATTTTTTTAACTTAAAAAAACCCTTTTAGTATGTGTTCAAGCACACATACTGGCAAGAGAATTGTGTGTGAGAGAGAATACGTGCAATAAGTGTACAGTGTGGTAGTGTGTCTGTATGTTCACGTGCAGCTGTGAGCTCATGTGGAGCCGATTTGACTGTTCTCCCCCAGTAATGATGGCGATGAAGATGATGAAATGATGAGGGTTTAACAGGGCACGGTCAGTGAAATTACTTAGTGCCTCAGCTGATGTGATGAGCAGCAGTGGTTAACACCCTTCAGCCATGACGCTGTCCTCCTGGCTCAGTGTCTACAGGACGTCCTGCTTGCACCCTTACAGGGCTGCCAGCAAACACGAGAGACTCACAGTAGACTCACACTGCAGCCCTCGCAACAGATTTCCCCTCATTAAGTTTTTCTTAAATGGATGGAGTTTTGAACAGCATTTAAACAAATGTAACAATAAAACTCTCTATTAAAGCTAAGTAATAAAATCATTGGTGTAGGCTGGCAACTCCTCCTGTTGTGATGCACGGCGAGGATTCAGTGGCAGGGGAAAGACTGAAACACACAAACATGTTCAGTTTATGTCAAAAGCAATTACTGTTGGGTTGAGTTTTAGAGTAAAAAAAACAACATTATTTTTACATCTTTTTGTAGTTTTATCAATCATTTCTATCACTTATGATAAGTTAACTGCTCAGATCAGGAGAGGTGACATCACTATAACAAAGTCAGTATAACAAGTCAGGTCAAGAAACATGAGCAGTCAGTTAAACAGGTTGGAAACAAACCAACAGTTTATCCACATTATTTAAACAACTTTATTTTGAACTGAAATTAAGCACACCTGAAATATTGTTAATAATCCCTCATGTATGAGAAAAGTGTGTGCGTAAGTACAGTAGGTCAAAGTTGAAGCAGGAAGTGTGTCTGTAAACTGTGATGGATGTTTACAACAGACTCTTCTGGATAAAAATGTAAATGTTTCTTCCACATAAGTGTGGCTCAACAGTCAAGGATTACCAGTTATGTAGTGGTAGTAGTAGTAGTAGTAGTAGTAGTAGTAGTAGTAGTAGTATTGAGAGTTGCAAAAGTAGTATTGAGTATTACTGGATATTTATTTATTTATTTTCCCATGCCTTCCCTTAGCTTGCCATATCCCCTTTCTCTCTCTGTTCCATCTTATCTACTGTACTTCTTCCCAGTGTGACGGTGCCCAGAGGAAAGGACGTGTCAAAAGAAGATCCTATCCTTGTCCAGAGAGTTTAAACTTGTTTGCCATCAAAATGAGATTTTGGTCATTTTTTCATTCTTCTTACATGTACCTCCTAAGAAATAATGGCTTCTTGTCCAGGGGCAGCTGGCCAGTGGAGCCACAAAAAAGAAAAAGAAAAAAATTACACAAATTGTCAATATTTGTGTATTTGATATAAGGAATGCACCCAGTAACATGTGTAAAATATATACACAAAATATATGCTTTTCCTGCTTGTCCCCTCTGCATATCTGCATGTCTCAACAGCTCTGGGGTGATGAAGAAATTGCCCACAGGAGGTGGGTCTGTGTAGCAGTTTAGCCAATTTCTGATTCAATATATGAATGTATGACATAAAATTTAGCCAATCAGCCTCCTCAAATTTAATCCATACAGGACGATTATTTCATCACCTCAAGCACAATGTAGTATGTCCTCGAGCCACTGCTGAAGTCAGGACTAGTCTCTACAGGCACACACATTTTAACTACATGAAAATGGTGGGTGCGATCATTACTCCTTTAGGACCCAACCCTAACTTGATAAAATCTCTCCTCCAAGATCCGTTTGAGAAGAAACTTTGGCCGAGAAACTACAAGTGAAAGAACTGGGCTCAGATTAGCCTGATCAGACAGCAGGCTACCGAAAAAGGGAAGCAGCACATGCAAGGCTTCACTCATAGCTGGTACAACAGAAACGCCTGGCTAGCTGGATGCAGACATGCTAATGCCTTATTTTACTTTCTGTGCTTGCTTTTTAAAACAACAGGGACAGGTCCAGCATGGACAGTTACAGGAGTGAGGGATATGAAGCACCTATCTGAGAAAGTAAGTAAACGTGAAGAACAGGGCACACATGAGTGATCATCGCTGGACAACAGCCACAGGATTGCGGTGAGGTAACACAATAAAAACAGGCACCTTTCATCCAAAATAATCGACTGTGTGAAGTTTTGTGGGGCTTTTGAGTTGGCCTTGTGGCCATGGCCTTGGCATGATGAGACTGACTTCTCGGACTACCTTGGCATTTTCAGGAAATTGGTGGAGTTTGTTGCCCTTAGACAGTGTGCTGGAGGAGCACCTTAAGACAGTTACCATTTTTAAAGGCATGTCAAAGATGGTAAAAACAAGCTGTTGGACTGCATGCTGTCAGTGATAAAGGATTACATTCTTGAGGGAGTAAAGAGCACTGATTTTATTGCTATTCAGGCAGACTAGACATTTCCACCCACTGCCAGCTGGTGCTTGTGCCATGCTACATTGACAGGAACAGTGACGTCCAAGAGTGTTTTTAGTAGTTCATTACCATCCAGAATGCAACCAGTGACACCATTGCTACTGCACTTCTGGAGAGGCTTAGCACCATATTCTCAAATGGACAAAAGGTCAGTGTCAGCTGAACCTCATCATGCAGCAGGCAACATCACACATCCCCAAGATCTGCACTTTTTTCTGACCTTGGTGGATTTTCTGCCTTTTTCTCCAGGTTACCCAAGCAAACCACTGTGCTTGACCAAGTGGTTGCGCAGACTCCCCATAGTCTCCTCAACATGGTGGAACCTCCACAGTTACACAGTAAACACTGTAAACAATCACAAGGATGACCTAATAAAAAGGGTTTCCAGACTGTCAGAGGCTCTGGGAACCTTGATCCCCCAATTGTCAGAGAGGCTGGGGGCTGTAAGATGAGGCTTTCTGTTTTTTTCCTGGCACTGTTCCAAAAGATCATGCCAAATATGGACATGCTATTGAATCAGCTGCAGAAGAGGAACATGGACCCTGTCTATAGCTATAGGTTAGTCACTGTGGGCCTCCCACTACTTTACAATCCAAGCCGCCAACCCAGCTCAGTTAACATGAACATGAAACTGGGTGGCCTAACTTCACAGGGGTCAAAAGCCATGTAACAGACACCCTGCACACCTCATTCCCTGAGTCATCTTGGATCATGCCAGAATTCACTTAAATTAAATTCAATTCAATTCAATTTTTATTTATATAGCGCCAAATCACAACAAAAGTCATCTCAGGGCACTTTTCACATAGAGCAGGTCTAGGTCACTTGCATGAAGTGATCAGGGGTCATGAAAGCTGAGATGTCTTAAGCTCTGGGGTTTAACAGAAACTGCCAATACCCTTTTAGGAGATTTAGTTTTGTGATGAAGGTAGCGAGACCGATGCTATCTACTAGGGGTGTAACGGTACGTGTATTTGTCCCGAACCATCATGGTACAGAAATTACAGTCATATGAAGAATACGCTCCGTGACCTGAACAATCACTGTCAAAATTTTTTTTACAATCCATTTAGTCAGAAATGCGGAGCAATAACTCTAGAGTGTGAGTTCCACCCGGAACGTTTTGGCAGTGCACCACCCACTAGCATGCTCATGGGTATGTTAGCCAGCTTAGTCAAGGTAGCCTGGGTTACCCTGCCATCAGAATGACAAATGAAAGACCCATAACAGTGACCTAGTGCAACATTATTATTAAAATATGCTCCATTATCTCCATAGTGAAACAATCGCACGTCTCTTCATCCCCCTCCCCTCTCTGTGACAGTCGGCTTTTCACTCTGCCTTTGAATGAAGCCCTTCAGAAAAACTACTTGATTTCTGATGTGGTCAGACAGCAGTTCTGAGAGAGAAAAATTTTGTTAACAAGCATGAAAGTGAAAGTATTGGTTTGGTCCCTCTGACTGATATATTATTATATATGACTGTTACAGTTATGTGTTGCCTGTGTTTTGTTTGTGTCCTTTCCCTCTCCTGTCAGGTCATCTACACTTAATCAGTCCACAATGAAATGCACTTGGCCTAGGAAGGAAGGAGTTAAATGTTCCAGGTTCCAATCCAATTATGTTTGAGGGTAGTGATCATCTCTTTTGTTAGATCATTTCTCATTGTTGCTGCTTGTTTAGTTGCACATTTGACTGGGTTATTGCTTCTGTAGCTTTGAATTTCAGTTTTGAGCACCCTGACTAGGTAGCCACCAGGCAGGGTTGAAGAGCTTGCCACTTTGTTGTTTTTCCTTTCTTATTTTTGGTGGTAATCTTGAGTGGGGGCACACTTCAGTGTATTGTAGTTGGTCACATCTCTGGTCTTCGGTGATGTACTGAGTTCAGCATTTAAAGTGTTGTGATAATTGCACCCTTCATTTGTTGGGTCATTTGTGGGTTGCTGCTTAGGGGTAAGTTGGCAACATTTGTGTGTACTGGTTGACTACACTGTGACCACTTTGTGTTGTGGTTGTTGCAGCCCACTTTGGTTTGGTTATTTTGGATGTTACTGCTTTTGTGTATTTACTTGTAGCTGCTTCATAGTTGTGACCTTTTTGGTCATGGGATGTAGTCATTCCACAGATCAGTGGATCTTAGTGTAGTGGGGGTGGCCTCTCAGGTTGTCAGGTCACTTTGTGTGTTGCTGGTTACACACATCTATCACAATAACTTGTGTATGTGGTTTTAGATCAAATGGTGTCCATTTTGTGTTGTGGTAAATGCAGTTCATTTTTGTTAGGTCTTTGTGTGTTGCTGTTGGTGTATGACAACAACTTTGTAGTTGGTCTACTTGTTGTGACCCTTTTGGTTTGTGGCTGTTGCACTCCACTTTTGTGTTGGTCACCTGTGTTGTTGTGTTTGTTGTAGGTTAATGCAGTGACTTTGTTTTTTGTGGTGTGTAAGGAATTTATTGTGTCAAAGTATGTGCCTTAACTTTGGTAAGGACATCTGTACAATGAATCTTGTTAAAGACACCTGATAGTAGACTGTGTCCAATTTGTTATGAGGTCATCAAGAGTTTAGCAGTGTTCATTGGTTAGGCTATGTGCTTTATTATTTTATGACTGTGTTACTTTATCACTTTATTACTCTCTCTTTGTCAGATTCCTACTAGGACATACTGTATAAAAGCTGAGACTGTTTGGTTGTTTGGGAGAACAGCTATGGGCCCTTCTCCATGCTGGCATGTAAGAGTAAAGAGAGAAAGATTCATCACTCTGTGTTTTTAATTGTCCAGAGAACTTCAATTCTTAAGAAAATCTCCTACAGGTATCATTCACCTCATGGTGGTAGCCACTTGTATGGCTACTTGCTAGAGTGTTGCTCATTCTTACATTCAGTGGCAGTAACTTTATTGGCCCTTTTGTGTGTTAATATCTTGTTGCTGCTGTCTCAGCAGTTTTGTGTGATCCACCTTTGACCCAGGTTGACATCTTTTTGTCAGCAGTTGTCCCAATTATCTTGTGACTTAATTTTACCTTCATATTATAAAATTGTCAGAGTAATAAGTGGCGAAATTATTTGCAAGACTTTATGTACAATAAGGTTTGGTATATGCTCACAGGTAGTGAGGTGTGGACTGAGTGATTTTGGTCTGTGTATTTATCTGTGTTATAGCACTTAACATACAACCTTGGTAGATAGCACTTATCCCATTTGAAGTACTAAGTGAAGTGCATTGCAATGAATAAATAGGTGGTAATTGTCACAGTGAACGGTTATGTGCTATATTACTGCATCATTTACATTTAATCAGTCCACAATGAGGTGCACCTGGCCCAGGGAGGAAGAGGATAAATGTTCCAGGTTCCTGTTGCAGAGGGAGACTTCTTGTTTGTGGATTATTGGTCATGCCTCTCAGCCTGGGATTTTATGTTATGTGTTTCTGTTGTATTTCAATTGTTTATAGTAGTCATTTAGTGTCTTGGTTGTTTTGTATTTTTTGTGAATAAATCCCATGGTTTGGGTGTTTTAAAAGGTGTTAGAGTTTTACTTTGGTTAAATGGTGGATTGTTGTTCGCCCCCATAGGGCCGACTAAGGGTGGGGAGTAACAATGACATCATTAGATTAATACTGAAGCATCAGTGTGTAAGCAGCATGTTACTGTTGTAGCTGCTGGAGGTGGGGCTAATTTCAACTCCTTGCCAGAAACAGAAAGGTTGTTTTCTTTTTCCACTACAGCAGAACTAAGTTCTTTCAGTAGCAGTTCCAACCAATGAGCCATTGTTGGATGTTTACATTTTTCAAAATGAAAGACCAAAATATTATTTTCTACCGTTCCTTTTTTCCCCCCTTGCTGTACCGAAATCGTACCAAACTGTGACCTCAAAACTGAGGTACGTACCAAACCGTGAACTTGGTGTACCGTTACACCCCATACTATTAACACAGTCCTCCATGTGGGGCAATGGGAAAGAATCTTGCACGTAACTGCATTAACTTTTCTGAAGTCTGTGCAGAAGCGGGTTGTCCCATCAGCTTTAGGAGCCAACAGACACAGGGAACTCCAGGGACTGTGACTAAGCATAGCTAACCTGTTTTTCAACAGAAGAGCGGTAGGCATGCTGTTTGATGGGAGCAGCACAACCCACATCAGTGTTGTGCTGTAGGAAATTAGTATGAAATGGCACATCACCAAACAAAGTGGAAACAAGTGAAGCAAATGGAGTATGTCACACCACTGTTCATCAGGGAGGTAAGACAGATAGGAGTCAACATCAGACAGAAACTCTGAGTTTGCCAACCTACCGCTCTGTTGACCACAAGAGGGTGTATTGAGTCCATCATCAGCTACATATGCACACACCAAGGAAGCAGACATCTCCAAGCTTTTCTGTTTCACCCGAGAAGTGTCTCTCGTCAAGTAAGGTTTAACCATGTTGACATGACATAACCATGTCTTCCTTCTACATTCAGGAGTGAAAATGACATAATCTGTGTCAGACACCTTCATTTCCACTGCATATGGACTCAGAAATCGAGCAGTGAGAGCAGACCCAGGTGATGGCAATAACACAAGCACTTGATCACCAGGATGAAACTGATGCACCACTGATTTATGGACAAACCACTTCTTCACATTGTTCTGGGAGGAGAGTGCCTCTCTCACCAGGGAAGCTGCATTATACAACCACACTGCATTGAGAAACAAGGTCCAACACATTAGTTTTGGAGGAGGAAGTAGACATTAACTGTTCCTTTAACACTTTCAATGGACCATGCACATTGTGTCCAAACACATTTTCGGCTGGACTGAACCCAAGGCTCCTTTTTTGGCAAAGAGCATGCACAGCTGACCCTCATCCATAACTTGTCCTGTCTCATAACAGCACTTCTGCAACATAGACTTTAAAGTCTGGTACCAGCGCACCCTGACTCGTGATGGTAAGCGCTACTCATCAAGTGTGAAATGCCTAAGGACTGCTTCACAAAACTGTTTTTATGTGTAAGAGCAAATTCATCTGCCAACACAGCAGCCTGCTGCAGAGTGGACACTTTGTTCATTTAAAGAAGTCACAATAAGCTCAGCCACACAGTTTTTCAATTCTTCCAACATCATTAAGTCCCGTATGGACGCTAAATCATTAGCTTTATAAGTTGACCACCAATGATCAAAAAGCACCCCTTTCTCCCTTGCAGATTTGCTCAAGACCCCTGAAAAGCTGTTGAAAGGCTTCTGGCACCAATTCATATGCTCACAGAATAGTATCCTTACACTTTTCATACACCAGGCTATCTGCAGCAGAAAGTGAAGAGCAAACTTCCTGAGCTTTACCAGTTAATTTAAACTGTAGCAAAATTGCCCACACATCCTGCAGCCAGCTATGCATTCAAACACACTGAAATAAGTCTCAACCTCAGACTCGCGGAACACAGGAACCAAAGGAATGTTTTTACTAACATCAAATGCAACTACAGAGCCAGATGGCAGCAATTTACCAGCACCAGTAGAACCTGAACCCGACTGCTACTCTGTTGCATTTTAATTGCTGTTTCTGTCTCTAACTTCCTCAACTCCAACTCCCTACGAAGCTGAAATTCCCTCTCCCGCTCCTCTTTTTCTAACTGGAGGTGAGCAAGACAAACTAACTAACTGAGCATCCAACTTAGAACCAGGATTGGACTCAACAGAGAAAAGATCAAACTGCAGCAGCGTAATTGGTTTTTCCTCCACCATACTCTGTGAACCAGGAGTAAAGCTAACTGGCTGTTGCTCAGCCAGCTCCTCCCCCAGAAAAGCAGAGTGGCTCTCAGCCGAAGACACTGGGCCACAACACTGGCTACTAAACGAGGAGGTTCTGCAGACACCAGTAAATTAAGAACCCCTATATTAACTAAACCCTCTAGAAGAACCTGCTTTCAGTTTCTTTTTGGTCAGATTGCTGGAAACAGGGATACCATAATGCTGGGAAATTTCACACAAATCAGCTTTTCTACATTTATCAAGCTGACTTACAGTAGGACTGGCCACAAACTCCTCCAAAACAAATGTAGCCACACTCACTGCAAAGCAAACAACACCATAGCCTGCAACACCGCTGTATACACCCAGCTAAACTAGGCTAGGCTAAGCTAGGGTCTAACTCAAGCCTCACAAAAACAAACTTCCCCAGATCCTGCCTAACCCAAACTTTACCTACTACTCTTCTGGAGCATGCCAGGCTCGAGGTGACTTGAAAGGCTGGAATTCAGTGGCCAGAGCCCTGAAACACCTACCTCCACCAGGGAACTTTATCCCTGCCCAGAGTTTACTCCAAAAATAAGAAAGGCAAAATAATAAACAGGTGCTCAATGTAAAAACCGATACAGCCCAGCTGGACACTCACCTATCTAACTGAGGGAGCTGTTATAGTGCATAATGAGGGCTACACAATGGATACTCAGACACCAATACTCACCGCGACAGCCACCGGAGACAACACACAAAAAACTCTGGCCTAACAACAAAACAATAAATCAATTTCCCAATCTCCTTTTGACCCTGGACAAGCCCCCAAGTGTGTCCCCTAGAAAATGTCCAGGGGATAAAGGAAATAACACATAAAAATGAGCCCGGGAAAAGAATGAAAGGGGAGATGTATGTTTTCATGAAATAAAGAATTTATTTACAATATAACAAAAATAAATGTGGGGCAGCAACTCAAAATGAACCTCCTCTCCAAAGGGGACAGAAGCCAGTACGTACAACACAGACAACAAATAAAGTTAACCCAAGTCAAGCAAAAGCTAAAAAACAATCTTCACCCACACTTCAAAAGGAGTAAACCAAAACCCACTGATCCCGATACACAAACACACAGCACACAAGTTGCCACGTGGCCTACTGGAGGTCAACTGTGTGTGATCCACCTGCCCCACAGGAGATGGCGATATCTTATCTCTACAGGAGAGAAGAGAGCAACAGCATCTCAGATGACAGCATCTCCCTCTCTCTCAACCCAACTGGTCAAGGCAGATGGCCGCTCACCTTGAGCCTGGTTCTGTTCGAGGTTTCTTCCCATTAAAGGGGAGTTTTTCCTTGCCGCCGTCGCCAAGCGTTTGCTCATGGGAGAATGTTGAGTCTCCGTAAATTAAGAGTATGGTCTTGACCTGCTCTATATTAAATACGCCATGAGACAACTTAGTTGTAATTTGGCACCATTTAAATAAAATTGATCTGACTAATCAAAACAAACTAAAATCAATCAATCTGGTCAGCCATACCCAATTTTACTTCAAAGTTCAATCTCTGCTAATCCCTCCAAGACCAACACAAAATACTTGCAATTCCAATGGATTTCGCCGAACACTCCTTCAGGATCAGAGCCGCCACTTCAGCCTTCATACAATTCATGGGCCATCATTCCTCCCAAATGTATCATCGCTACACCCATTGAGATCTCAAGATCTCACATCTGCTCAACCTTATCTTAAGTAACTGGAGGTTTTTGGGGGTCCACTATTGCCCATGTGCTGCAGCAGATTCCCCATAAGCGTCCCCGCTATCAATGAATCAATCAATCAATCAATTTTTATTTATATAGCGCCAAATCACAACAAAAGTCATCTCAGGGCACTTTTCAGATAGAGCATGTCAAGACCGTACTCTTTAATTTACAGAGACCCAACAATTCCCCCATGAGCAAGCACTTGGCGACAGCGGTAAGGAAAAACTCCCCTTTAACGGGTAGAAACCTCAAGCAGAACCCTCTTGGTCTTGGTGGGCGGCCATCTGCTTTGACCGGTTGGGTTGAGAGAGAGACAGAGAGAGGGAAAGGGGGGGGGGGGGGGGCAGAACAACAACAGAAGCAGCAACAGCAACAGCCAGGGAAGGATGCCAACAGGACTGTGAAAGACCGCAAAGGCTCAGCCCGGAACCCAGGGTTTCCTGCGAGATGAGAAAAAAAACACAAAAAAAAACTCCGGGGAAGAAGCAAAGTTAGTGACATGCATTGATGTTACATGAATGCATACAGATGGAGAGGAGGAGGAGGAGAGAGGAGCTCAGTGCATCATGGGAAGTCCCCCAGCAGTCTAGGCCTATAGCAGCGTAACTAAGGGCTGATCCAAGGTGAGCCTGGTCGGCCCTAACTATAAGCTTTATCAAAAAGGAAAGTTTTAAGCCTACTCTTAAACATAGAGAGGGTGTCTGCACCCCGGACCGAATCTGGAAGATGGTTCCACAGGAGAGGAGCCTGATAGCTGAAGGCTCTGCCTCCCATTCTACTTTTAAAGACTGTAGGAACCACCAGTAAGCCTGCATTCTGGGAGTGCAGTGTTCTAGTGGGATAATACGGTACTATGAGCTCTTCAAGATATGATGGTGCCTGACCATTAAGGGCTTTGTAAGTTAGGAGAAGGATTTTAAATTCTATTCTAGATTTTACAGGAAGCCAATGTAGCGAAGCTAAAATGGGAGAAATGTGATCTCTTTTTCTAGTTTTAGTCAGTTCACGTGCAGCTGCATTCTGGACCAGCTGAAGAGTCTTTAGAGATTTGTTAGAGCAGCCTGATAATAAGGAATTGCAGTAATCCAGCCTAGAAGTAACAAATGCGTGGACTAGTTGTTCTGCATCTTTTTGGGACAGGATGTGTCTGATTTTTGCGATATTACGTAAGTGAAAAAAGGCAGTCCTTGAGATTTGATTTATGTGGGAGTTAAAGGACATATCCTGATCAAAGATAACTCCCAGACTCCTTATGGTGGTGCTGGAGGTCAGGGTAATGCCATCTAGAGTAGCTATATCATTAGATAATGTGTTTCTAAGGTGTTTAGGGCCAAGCACAATAGCTTGTTTTATCTGAGTTTAGTAGTAGAAAATTGCAGGTCATCCAGGTCTTTATGTCCTTAAGGCATGCTTGGAGTTTGTTTAACTGATTGGTTTCATCAGGCTTCATTGATAAATATAATTGGGTATCATCTGCATAACAATGAAAATTTATGGAGTGTTTCCTAATAATATTACCTGAAGGAAGCATATACACGGTGAATAGAACTGGAAGTACAGAACCTTGTGGAACTCTGTGTCTAACTTTTGCCTTCACAGAGGATTCATCATTAACATGTACAAACTGAAATCGGTCTGATAAATAGGACTTAAACCAGCTTAATGCAGTTCCTTTAATGACAATTAAATGTTCTGTAAATGCTCTGCAAAAGGATTTGATGGTCAATTGTGTCGAAATTTCAGGTTGAAAGGCTGTCTCAGGTTCAGTATTTTCAGTGCCCTGCATGCACACCCTCCATGTTGGCTGTTGCAGTGGATAGGAATCGTAAACTTTATTGCTTTAAGAGCCAACCAGGGTGTGTACAATTCTTGTCCATAGAAATTCTAGAGTGCCATAAATGGTAAAGTTTAATCCATTTTTTGGGAGGTTTTTTTTTTTTTTTTTTTAAGACCTGATTGATTTTTTGAGGGAGTGTTTCTGGCCAAGGATGCTGAAGTGTCCTCCTTTGTCAACTACATCCATGCGACAAGACACATAAAGTTAATTTAAATTTCTCCATATTTTACCACACAAATTTCTAAGTTTTATGAACACTTATAGCCTACTACACATTTTATGTAGTAATAGGGTGACCCCATCAAATGTCAGGTTGCCAATATTTACAGCTTAATTTATACTGTTATACTCTGTCTATGTGTCTGTATTGTATGCCTTCATCCGTCTTAGAATCCTGCGAAAGACAGATGTGGTACAGGTACAGTGGGTGGCAGCATGAGAGTCCGCAAACAAGTCTGCAAGCAAAGTAGACAAGGAAGGCATCAAGGTTGCTGTCTGCCATGGTTTTTTGCTCAAGGGATTGACTATATCTGTGGAGAAATATTTGCATACCCCATATACCTACAGAAACAGCTTGCTTCTCAGACTATACAGTTTTTCTGCTCTGATGTGATCTGCAAATCCTGACCATATGTGCAGAGGGTTGTGGGCCACTGTACAGAGTTGCAAGACTTGTTGAACATGTGTCCATTTTTCTCCATCATGCATGCTAAAGCACATTCATGGATGTGTGAGGTTAATGATTGAAAATTGCAAATTTCTTATAATTTGCACAACACATTATTACTCTTGGTCCTCTGTTCCCCACCCCTCTTTTCTGGTAAGTATTTTTCATGTACATCTAAGTTATTGTAGTTTTTGGTTTCCTGGCCTAACATGCATTGCGTCTTAAGTTCACACAGATATATTTACCATCCAAGCAAGTGGTTGGAACAAGCGGAAGGCGGAAAACCTTGACCGGACATTGGCCAAGAGATACATGAAGGTACTAACCAGACCGATGTAATTTGTTTGCATTAAATTTGGGTCAGCATGTAACTTCAATTCTGATTTGACAGACTGTAAAAAAAGTTACAGAGGCAACAGAGGAGTCCAGCAATGGGTGTCAGATGTCCGGCAGTGGACTACAGCTACTGTGAAAAAAAATCTCATTGCACAATTCAAACACTCATTTGGCTCTGCTCAGGTGAGCTGAAAAGGGGTTGATTTCATTTTATAGGGTACTTGTTTTCACAAGGGACAACCAGTCAAAATGACTTGCAGAAGACCATTGAAGAACTCTTATTTGAGCATCAAGCAGCGCAAATGTCAGCTGTATTGTCAGACTGGTGAGACAACAAAATGCCACCATTAATGCAGATTTGTTTGTTTTCCATGATGTCACAAAATGTATTCACTGCTATTTTATAGATGGTAAACTAGCTAACCAATTTATTAAAAAAATATAGTAGGGTTAATAGAGCAGTTAATACTCAGTTAACACACACACAAATACACATACTCAGTCACACACCATGGATAATATGTTGAAATGCAAGTGAGGGTTGGTTTTGTGCCAAGAAAAGGCTGTACTGTACCCCTTCATCCTCCCTTAGACATCAGCCCTTCATCAGTGCACACACGTGCACACACGCACACACACACAACCACACCACACAAATACATATACATGTACATTTGGAAGGTTTTGATGTTGATATACTGTATTTTATTTAATATTGTTATTGCTAATATTACTGTACTGATTTTGTGTATTGTCCAGATCGTTGGTCAATTTTTACTTTGATGCTTTGGCAAAATAGTTCTTTGCCATTGAATTGAAAAAAAAATCTGTTATGTAGTATACTTGCTTTTACTGGTGTTTCATTAGCCTGTGAGTTGGTCATCTTAAGTTTAGTTTTTTGTTTCATGGTCTAGATGGCAATAAGCGGAGACATCAACTCAGTAAAAGGATTGCTGCAGAAAAGAAAGCCTTGGAAGATGCCATCACTGAATACAATGCTATTGTGAGGGAAGCTGACAGACTCCCTCCTCCTAACCAGCTCATTGCTGATGACGACTACTCCTGGCAATGGGAAGTACACATATGGAAAGACACTGAATATAAATTTGCTGATGCACACACCTCGCTATAAATGTAAGATTATTGGTAACACTTTGATGTGATGAATTGCAGGTCATGGTGATGTGGTGCAGAAAAAAAAAGTTGACAGTGCTGCTGACCAGACTTAAAGAAGAACAAGTGTGGTTCGTGAAGTCAAGCAGCACTGGGAGTACATGAGGAGTATGGCAGGAGTTAATACGTTTTATATTAAATATATGCAATAAATATGTACATATGTAATATGTGAACGTTTTATTCAGGGGTAAAAAACTTGCAAACAGAGTCAGAAGTAGTACTAAGAGGTAACTAAGCTGAGGCAACAGTGGTCATATGAATAGTAGTCATGAAAACAGAAGAAACTGAAAAGAATGAAAAAAAATTCAAAAGAATAAAACAATTAAGCTGTATTATAAGACGCTGATGATAAAATATAGTAAAAGATAGGCAAGATATAAGGACATAAGGAGGGAAAAATATATCCAAGTACAGTAAAGACCTCAGTGAGTTTTGAACAAAGTGCTTGTCAGAGTAACATAATCTGAAAACTTTTCGGCACTCCAGGCCAATAGGTACAAGATGTTGATGATGAGAATTTCACCCAAACTTAAGACGAGGAATCAGGAGACTGAATGAACACCAGAAACAGACAACATTAGCTGTCTGTGAACACCAGACCACCAGAACATCAACCAGGAGTCAGTGGATGGCCAGAGAAAGACATGAGGAGGACATTCATGTCTGACAGCAGAGACCATCTTTGAAGAGGAACAGGAGTTACCATCTTCCCCTGTATTATACTACCTGATGTCATGCAACTGAAGTTCTCTACTGAAGTCACATAATGACAGCTGAACCATCTACATGACAACTAAGCAAAGTACATATGCCAAAGGCTACAATGCAGTTGAAAACTTCAGAAAACTTACAGTGAGTTGACTTTGTACTGTGATTGTTTTGCTAAACTTCACATGTCTTCTGTCACTTTTCATGTGCAACACAATGCATGCCTATGTGGAGAGGCTGTCTGAAGGTGTGCACTGTTATCCCCATTTGTACAAACAATCATATCAAAACTACAAAGACATACAGAAGACTAAGAGTTGTTGGAAAGAGATCATGGAGGGATGCCGCCAGGAGGAGGCTATCATGGCAGACTTTTCATCCCGCCTCCTATTGTGGACACAGCTAGAGCCCCTTTAGACTACATATTGTACAAACTACTTTGTTTAAAGCATAACATAATAGTGAAAGCATTTACAGTACTTGTAAAATGAAAGACCAGTAACAGCAGCAGTCACAGTATCAGTGGCAGCAGTTCCAGGTTAGCAGTACTAACTCAGTGGAGTCTTTGGTCCTGTCAATTTTCATAGAGTTCACAGAAAACAGATTAGTACGGGTACAGATAAAAACATGTTCTTGATCTCATGATGACACTGTGCTTTTCAAAAAAGGCTGAGGTTCTATGTAGTAACACATAACCATCATAAATATGATGTATACATGACCTCTAGTGTCCTAGGGAGAGCAAGGATGTCTCTGTCCTTATATTTTTAGATTTAATACATGTCAGACAGCAGTGTTTTCCCTCTCTGGGTGATCTCTGCATCAAGAAAATTTATTTTAGCGAGAAATTCTGTGTCTGGCATGCCTGCTGTGCTTTGTTCAACCTGGGATGTTTCATAGATGACATACAATAATCTCCCTGAAACACTCCTCATGTGGAATGTGCTCTCTGTGTGTAGTTTGGATCTCTGCTTGACAACATGATGTAGAATGCCACAGTACTGCCAGAATAAGATGTTAAAATGAAAGCAGCTTTTTAAGGTTAACTGCACATACACTGTTAATCATAGACACACTGTTACACTCCAATAGGCAAAGCACAGTATTAGACACCATTTGGGTGGTACAAGCACAAGATCCTCTGCAAGAAATAATTAAGAGCTGTAAATGGAGGTGGATACTCTAGAAACTGTTCATTTTGACAGTTTTTCATTCAACATTACCTCCACATTTGAACTTTTTTGAAGGCCATCTACACTGGAATGTCAGTTCAAAAACTCAGAAACACATCATATATAGAGTTTCCAGAGTAAGTACGTAAAATGCAAACAGTCAGTTTTGAGGTGGTGACATATTTTGGCCAAATAAAAATGTGTACTGAAGCTTTGCACATTCGAAGCCATAGATTTGTGTAGCAAAATATTTGTGTTCATTCTGAAAGATCAGGAGGTCATAACATTGAAGAAATGTAACAGGAAGTCAGCAATCTGTACTCATTTAGTAATAATAATAATAATGATAATGATAATAATATTAATAACTTTATTTGTATAGTACCTTTCATACAAGAAATGCTTTACAACAAAAGAAATTACGTGCACCAAGTGCTTCACATGAAAAGGACATAAAAAGAACATAAAAGCATGTAAAAAAACCAAAATATTAATCTAACATAAGATGGAAAATAAAATCCACTCGATAGCATAGGAAGATTTAAAAAAATGAAAATACAATACATAGAATGCGTACTTCAGTGAAAACTCAAAGTATTTCTCCATGTTTACATAGTCTGTAAATCAGCACCTAGGTCTCAAAGCAACTTTTCCCAACAGACACACACTCACCAATGGTCTTGATTAACCAAAATAAGCCTCTTCCAGCTTACCCCAGAACGTCTTCCCACGGGTTTAACCTCACTGTGGGTCTTATCTGTGTCAGGTGCAACCCAAAGCTGCCCCAGAAAGAAACCACCCGTAGTGGTGGTGTCAGGGTTAAAAAACATAAACCACCACAGTCTTTTCTCAAACCTACCAACCACTACCTTCAGTGCCCATGAAAAATAAGATGGAAAATGAAACCCACTTGATAATATTAATAAAAATAAGAGAATAAAGTGAAAATAGAATAAAGCCCACTCGATAATAAAAATAAGAAACTAAAAATACATAGAATGCATAATATAAGGTGGAAGATAAAACCCACTGACACATAGAATAGAATTCATACTGAATAATAATTAATAAATAATAATAAAAGAATAAAATATAATAGAACAAGTTAAAACATAGAATACATAAAATCTATAAAATAAAGTAAAATACAACATTTCAAAAGAAGTGCAGTAGTGCATCAGTGCGAGAGAAAGCTAGTTAAAGGCTCAAGCTTTCTTTTAAAAAATTTTCACGAGCAGGCTTTCCTGTTCCATACTGAGGTGTTGCAATATAATGGTATTGACAATAACCTTGATAATTAAAAAATGAAATATTGATGTCATGTTAAAAATACACATATCATACTATTGTGTAAATATTCCAGTGCCTCTTAAAACCCCTTAATGTTCAGATAATCCATCCATGGGCCGTCACACTGTTAAGTACACAACTATGCTATGTACATAACTCCTGTATTTAAGTGAGTACTCAGGGAACACATCTTTGGAAAGCTAAGATTCTTGTGATTCGATTGATGCAAACCAGTTCAAGATACAATCACAACAGCAGGTGTGTGTCAAGAACACAAGATCAGAAAAATTAAAAACACACATGGGCTGATAGCTCCTTAATTTATTGACACATACTCAACAATCACTGAGGAATTATGTTCAAAATAGTGTTTTTTTCTGCACCTTGCAGACTACTAAACCTGCACTTTGACCTGAGGTGACAATATGACATAAATGTCATTGTGGTGCCAGAGTATCAAAACTTGCACTGACAGGTAAGGGTATTGAGGTTCATGTTTTAATCTCATATTAGTTGTAAGTGTTACCAAGGCTGATTAACGAGGCTAGAGGGCCTCAATGTTGAATTACACCACCAGAGGCCTGTACTACGAAGTTCAACATACCCAGGAAATCTTTTTGTTATCTGGCTTCACTGAGCCTAACATTGGCTGTCCGGATAACCAGTACTATGAAGCTATTTATCAACCAGCTCAGTCAGCTCTGGGTTTTCCTATCCAGCTACAAGCACGTTCATGTGAAAGAGGCGGGGTTATTAATTATGAGCAACATCATTAGAGCCATGAATGAAGTACTTCATACAGTGTGAGTTGAAACGGTGTTACAAAGTACCTGCAGAAAACATCTGTTTAAGAGACAGCAAAAAGTCATATTCCACAAAGTGAAATGTAAATGAGCCTGTAATCATACAATAGAATCAGATATAGGAACACTGGAAATAATTTCCACATATTATAAGAAGGCTAAGGCTTAAAATACAAGTAAGAATTACTATATAAGACTTAAGTATAGAGTGAGTATTTTTGCTATTTAGTTGGATGATGAAGAAACCATTATGAATATGTCACATAAAAAAAAATTAAAAGTAATGCCAGACTGTTCCTGCTACCAAGCCAACGAGTGGAAAAGTGGTTAATAACTGATGAGGTCTATCTGACCGAAATGTTGCATTTACAATCATGGGAGCCAATAAAAGTTCAAGTAAAGTTAAAGTTTATTTATTTAAAGTGCAAAATCACACCAGGGTGTCTCAATACACTTTACAGTAGTATAACAATGTTAAAACAATCAAACAATATTAAAAGAATCGAGGAGTTATGACACAAAAAAAGATAAATTATGGAAAATTTAAAAGTGGTCCAAAACATAGTGAACCATCTGAGGTAGCTCATCGTGTGACACGCGCATATTATCATATACCTAGAACTGATAGCAGGAATGGAGATATTATTGAGACAGTGTAGCTGTTCTACAGCCTCACTGGGGTAAGGGAAAAGACTATATCAAACCCACGTCAGTGGTGTTAAAGCAGGTCATATGATTGCAAGAGTAAGTATGTTTTGAGTCTAGATTCAAAGATTTCAGCAGAAGTAGCTTCCCTGATTATAAGAGGTAGCTGGTTCCAGAGATAGGGAGCTCGGTAGGAGAATGTTCGACTGACTACTGATTTTTTCTTGATTCTAGGAACAGTTATCCAGCAAGATATCCAGCATCATATGATCAGAGTGCACGAGGGGGAGTATAAGGGGTGATGAAGTCAGAAAGATATGATGGTGCAAGCCCATGTAGTGATTTATAAGCTAAGAGAAGCACCTTTAAGTCAGATCTGGCTTGGATTGGGAGCCAGTGAAGGGTGATTAGGACTGGAGTAATATGGTCAAATTTTCTAGTTCTAGTTAGTATTCTGGCGGCAGCATTTTGCACAAGTTGTAATTTTTTAATACTGCAGCTAAGTATACCAGAAAATAGGACATTACAGTAATCCAGTAGTGAAGAAACAAAGGCATGTACTAGAATTTCAGCATCCACCATACTAAGCAGAGAGCAGATTTTTGAGATATTGCGAAGATGGAAAAATGCAATCTTGGGGATTTCCCTAATGTGTACATCCAATGAGAGAGCCGAGTCAAAAATAACACCAAGGTTTTTAACTGTGGAGCTCTGTTTAATTATGCAGTCCCCAAAGTTTAAAGTGAGGTCTGTAAGAAGTTGGAATTTTGGGCCAACAACTTGCATCTCAGTTTTAGTGGCATTTAGTCGCAACAAGTTTTGTGACATCCAGTTTGTAACAGCGACAAGGCATAATTCAAGGTTTGCAATTTGGTATATAAATCTGGGTGTCATCTGCGTAACAGTGAAATTTGATACCACATATACCAATGTAGCTAGCTAGGCGATTTAAAAGAATATTACGATTGACGGTATCAAATGCTGCACTTAAATCAAGTAAGATAAGAACAGAAGGGCAGTCCAAATCTGAGACAAGGAGTAGGTCATTTACCACTTTTGCGAGAGCAGTCTCAGTGCTATGGAACGATCTAAAGCCAGACTGAAATGGTTCGAGTAGACTGTTGGATGAGAGGTAGTCAGTTAGTTGAGTGGAAACAATTCTTTAGAGAGGAAGGGGAGATTGGAGATCGGTATGAAGTTACTGATAATATCAGGATCAAGGGTAGATTTTTTGAGTTGTGGTTTAATAACGGTAGATTTAAAGGAGTAGGGCACAATACCAGAGGAGAGAGAGGTGTTAATAATGTTGAGTAGCGAAGGGCCAATTATTGGGAGAAGTTCCTTAACCAATTTAGCTGAAATAGGGTCAGATAGGCAGGTTGTGGATTTGGAGGAAAGCACCAACCTAGAGAAGGTGTCCAAGGAGAGCCTCAAATTGTGACAGCACAGGGGTGGTCCTCCAATGCACCCAATATACAATTTGAAGGGGGAATAACACCCCCGGTGGGTAGAGAGTTGCTAATCTCATCTCTAATACAGTCAAGTTTGTGATTGAAGAAATTAAGAAATTTAGTTGCAGTGAAACTCACTAAAGGGAAGGGTTTGCGAGTTTTGTGACTGTGTCAAAAAGAAACTTCGGGTTATCTTTGTTAGTGTGAGATGAGATCTGAGAAGTAGACAGAGAGCATACGTTTGTATTTCATTAAGCTATCACTCTAAGCTAGACGAAAAACCTCAAGTTTGGATGAACGCCATTTGCGTTCGAGCTTTCTACACACCGGTTTTTGTGCACGAGTTTCATCATTGGACTAGGGGGACGTTTTTTTAAGATGGTGGGTCTTAGTGAGTAACGGTGCAACAGAGTTAAGCGAGTCACGAAGAATGGAGTTAACTTTATCCGTGAACTCATCAAGAGATTCAAGTCGTTCTGGTAGAAAGGCAAGAGTTTTTTCCACAATCACACACACTGACCTTCTCAGTGTGTGTGATTGTGGAAGAATCAATTCGGCACATGCTGTAGGTATCAACTGGAGTTGAATGCCGACAAGGCAGAACAACTTGAAACTTAAGAAAATGGTCTGATAGTGCCAATGGATATGGCAGTACTTCTAGGTCTGAAATGATAATACCACGCATGAGTACCAGATCAAGAGTATTGCTGTTTGAATGAGTTTGTTCATGAACCAGCTGAGTAAAGCCAAAAGTGTCAATGGATGACATAAAAGCGTTGCTAAGTGGATCAACTCTACAGTTTAAATGAATATTAAAATCACCAATGATTAGGATATTATCTGTATGAGTTACATGGTCAGAAAGGAAACTGGAGAATTCTTCTAAAAAAGATGAATAGGGCCCAAGAGGGTGATAAAGGATGATTAAGTAGAAAGGGAGAGTACCAAAATAGTTAGGAGCCATGCGAACGGGGTGAAGGGATGCATAGTGAGTATCTCATAGGAAGAGAGTTAAAGATTAGGCCGACGCCCCTGCCTTTCTTAGATGACCAAGCAACATGAAAATTGGTAAAATATGAAGGGGAAGCTTCAATTAATGGCTTTAGCCAGGTTTCACATAATCCCATAATGTCAATATTATGTTCTTTAATTATGTTGTTAATCAGTAGATCTTTGTTAGTGAGTGATCTAATATTAATGAACCCAAGTTGTAGGCATTTTGTGTTAATATTTGCTATGGGATGCTCAGAATTATGAGTAGGTTTAATAGATTGCTATTGCTATTAGATTGCTACCTATTGTTCTGGAAGGTGGCTGAGGACGATGTTTTGGATAAAATCTGCTTTTCCTAAACCTGGTCAAGACAGGAATGGTAGAGATTGGTCGGTGGTTTCATGTTTTGTCTCACCTATTATTTAGCTGCACTCTCTAATTATTAATTTCTGGTCACTGCTGAGCTCTTTTCATCAATGTGGACTACTGCCCAGCCTAATAATTACTATAATATATATCATTCCTGATCACTAGCATTGCTGGCTAAGGCCCAGACATTGCAAGCAGGTTGTGCTAGCTAAGTTCCCGGCTGATGGATGGGTGGCAGAGCCACCTGTCATATATATTTACTATATTCTAAGGGTCATAGAGTATTTTAGAACATTCTGTGGAGGGAATGGCAATGACTCTAAGTGCTCAGCTTCCCTTGTGGTCTCTATGTCTAACTTAAACTCTGAACATTAGCTGTGTTTTGTCTCTGTTTTTTCATTTATGGTACACTTTTTACTTTTCATGCATATAATGTAAACTCAAAAAAAGAGTAGTCATGCTCATTATTTCGTTCAGTCTCTTAGATTATGTCGTTTTTGTATGATTAATTTGTGACCTGTTTCTTTCCTGCTTGGTAAGTAAATTCAAGTCATATATATATATATATATATATATATATATATATATATATATATATATATATATATATATATATACACATATAAATTGAATATTATATTATAATATTAATATATATTAATTGAGACCTGTTTTATTCAAACTTGGTAAGTGAGCAGGTCATTGCTAACCATTTGCCATTGCTGGTGTAACAGATATGGTCGGGGCAGGTAATGAGGAAGCTCAGAGAGTGTATTTCCAACCAAGGATCATAAAGTGCCTTTTTGTTTTAACTTTTGTTTACACTGGCTAAGCTCAAATTGTTAGCTGTCAAGGTTGTTACTGTCCATTAGCCATTGCTGGCTAAGCTCAAATTGTTAGCTGTCCTGTCACACTATTTTTTTATGTTTCATCTCTTAGTAGACTATGCCAAATGATTAATTGAGACCTGTTTTATTCCTGCTTGGTAAGTAAGCTTGGGGAAAATATTAGGCAGTGTTATCTATATTGAGCGACTCTTTCTAACTACTAATTTTCAGGTCACTGCTGACCTCTTTTGGCCAGGTCAATCAGTGCCGAATTTCAGGTCTTCAGTGTCTTATTATGAATGAACGAACCTTTATTAATGCCCACAGGGGAAATTCACTCATCTCAGCAGTTCAAACTAGAAGAAAAGAGTGAGAATTATTTACTGTATATGCACCTATGTCATACTCAGATTTGACCTGCAGTGGTAATACTCACATAGTGTGTAGCATTGTTCTAAAATATTGCACTGGAAAATAGTGAATTGCACAAAGCATGACGGTATAATGGTAAGTCTATGTTCAAGGTGTAACATAAGACAATATGAGGTAAACATTGCTCACTAAAGCCTACATATTGCAAGCAGGTCACTGCCGATCTCTAGCCATTGCGAGCTAAGCCCAGAAATGTGTGGCTGTCCAGGTCAGTGCTGTCCTTGTCATTGCCGGTTGGTTTTGTTTCTTTCTATTCATTTATGGTACACTGTTGATTCTAATCAGCTTTAAAAAAAAAAAAAAAAAAAAACTGTGTCATGCTCATCATTACGGTTTATCCCTTAGCAGATTATGCAGCTTTTTATGATTTCATCCCTCCTTGGTAAGTAAACATTCTTTGTTGGAGAATATTAGGCTGTGTTTTCTCTGGAGCTTGCACCCCATATTTAGGGGGATTTATCTTGCTGCTGCTCAGGACTGATATCCCTCGATTCAAAATGTCCCTGTAGAGTCTAAGCACCAAAGACTTTTTATATGATCATCAATATCATCTGTATAATAAACAATTCTTTTTGCCTCATTCACTTGTCTCTCCTGATTGAAATGGAGCTTTAGCGAAAGTTCAGTGAGGAAGACTATCTTTTGCATGCTCAGGTCTGTAGTTTTACTTCTCAAACCTCTGTCATTCCTATTCCTCATGCATGGTCACTCATAACTTGTTGTCGTTGCCTGGGGTGTCAAGTGAGACGTTAGCTGTTCCTATCAGCTGGTCACATCTAACCAATAGCACAGTAGCACACTTTCATTGTCAGCCTATCATATTGTGGCTGCCTTTTTAAATGTTTTCTCCCTCTCTGCCTTAGTGCTTTTATGGTGCTGTTTTGCGCACTCCACCACCTCCCCATCACCACCCATTCGCAGATTCAGCAGTGCATCACTTTATCAACCTCATCAGCCCTATCAGTCTCAGCAGAAGTCATCAGCCACCACCAACACCAGTGTCTGGACTCTATGGTTGGATTTATCTTGCTGCTGCTCAGGACTGATGTCCCTTGATTTATCCCTGCAGAGTCTAAGCACCAAAGACTTTTGACAAGACTTAATCATCAATATTATCTGTATAATTGTTACGACCGCCTCCCTTTCTGCCTGCAGTGGTTTGATTGGCCACTTCCTGCAGGAGGTAGAAGTCAAGGTGGGTCGTTAATGTAATGTAGTGACACTTGGGTAGGGCTCCACCAAGGCTATAAATACCAGTCTGATCTCAGTGTCTCTCTCTCTCTCTCTCTCTCTCTCTCTCTCTCTCTCTCTCTCTCTATCTCTCTCTCCTAGGCTCCACATCTCCTGGTTTTGGGTTTGGTTTGGCATTTTTTTCCTCCTGTGTTCAACAGTAGCATACACACACCTCACTCATACACACATTCCATTCACTACTGATGCAGTTACTCTCCACACCTCATGCCTTTTGTAGATAGTTAAGTTGCTTTATTTTCCAATAAAACAAATAATTGGCACTTTAACTTGACTTGTCTCCCCTCATTGTCATGTGCACTGAACTAGTTTGTGACAATAATAATTCTTTTTGCTTCATTCACTTGCCTCTCCTGATGAAAATATGACTTAGCTGTTCAAATTGCATATACACCTGGCTGAGTGTGACTGACTTTGAGTCAGTGTGAGCCAGATCACCTCCAGATGTGGTGAGGCAGATCTGTTCACATTGCACTGTGTGCATTTACACCTCACTCCTCCAAGCCATAATCTAAAAGCTGCGCATGAATTGACAGTCACAAAACAGTGTAGATAATCAGATTCAGAACAGGGGCTGCAGGTTTGGTTAAACATGTGACAGCTCTTTAATACTTTGTGGAAAACTGGTGCTCCAAATATGTTGGCTAGTTAACTGTTTATAGTGCTGAGTGGCACAGATGGCACACGTTTTTGTCAACAACATGCACATTTTTAGCCTTATATGAAATGGGGAAAGCAAAATGTTGCCATACCACTGATTTTAATGAAAGAGGACAGTTCTCTAACTAGATTTCGCTTTCTTTTTTATTCAGTATTGATATTGTTACACCCCAACTTGGTATTCCATTATCCTGCTTACTCTCTGCTTTTCAACATAACCTTTTATTTCTCTCTTTCTTGCTTTCTTTCTTTCTTTGGTTGGAACAAATATGGTGGAATACCTCCAGCAGGCTGAGGTGTTGAGGCCGTACCCCTACATCCTGACACTGGGATATGACCATCAGTGCTCCATGCACATGCTGTTGCTGTTGTTGATTCAAGTGTTATTGTGTTTATGAATCGAAAACAGTTATGAATTTGTTATGGCTTTTTGAAAAATAAAGTTTTTTTTTTAAATTCCAACATTGTTTAAAAGGGTGTTGTTTATTACATATATGTATGATATACATTACCAAATCTTGGATATATTTTGTAATAGGCCAGTACATCAAAGTAATTTAACTGTTTACTGTAGTCTATTGAAATAACTTTTTTCTTTTTCTTCTTTCTTCCTGTGCCTTGCTGTTTGGTCCCTAACAGGCAGTGTAAACAAGAGGTTTGCTGGATGGACTATGAAAGTCTCCATGGATCTTTGAATTACAAGAGGACAACTGTGACAGACCCTTACTCACGGTCACAGCCAGGAGGATTGAACTATATTAACATTTATGGTCCATTAATTAAGTACAAGCCAAGGACCCACTTGACTTGTGGCAGGGTATTAGGATGGTGATATAATTTATCTAGCTCTATATCAAACACTACAAGTTGTAATAAATTACTACTACTAATACTAAATGTCTGTTCCTTCCAGAATGACCATTTCCAAACATGACTCATATGATTGTTTCCTGATCTTCCAACTCTTAGGGTTTGGTTAAAAGAGCACTGAGCATTGCACTCCTATAACATTGTCAGACTTACAGTGAGTTCTTTCTCAATTGATGCCACATTGAAAAATATCAGAATTTTTACCTGTTCATTATTTTTCTTTGTCAAAATTAGTAGTGGCTAATTTTTTTCATTTTCAAAATTGTAGTGTATAACTTTTTTGCATATGCAGTTGTACTCTCCAAGACCTGGAAGCACGTGCTGTTGTAAAATCAGTTTACACTATTATTATTATCATTATTATTATTATTATTGTTGTTGTTGTTGTTGTTATTATTATTGTTATTATTAACAATAATAACTTTATTTGTATAGCACCTTTCATACAATAAAATTCAGCTCAAAGTGCTTTACAACAAAAGAAATTACATGCACCAAGTGCAGTTTTTATTTTATTTTATTTAATCTTTATTTAATCAGGCAATCTCATTGAGATTAAGACCTCTTTTCTAAGAGAGGCCTGAGAACAAGAAACATTCATAAGACAAGAACACAATCAGCAGACAGAAACAACACAACTACACAAAAACAAGGAATTAATAACTGTCACAAGACTCATAAAAAACATCAGATAATAAAGCTTTAAAATCTCCAAGAGAAATGAAAGACTCAAGTTTGAGGGTAGTTTGCAGTTCATTCCATTTAAAAGGTGCATAGTACCTGGAACCAGTTATGCCAACATTAGTGCGAACATGAGGGATATCTAAGGTTAAGTAGTAACTGGATCATGTACTGTAGTTTCTAGATTTAAATGAGAGAAGAGATATGAAGTAGTTTGGAAGCTTCAGCAGTAGAGCTTTATAGACAAATAACATGAGGTGGTTATTTCTTCTTGTCTGTAAGGAAGTCAAACCAGCCTTCTGATACAGAGAACAATAATGAGTACCAAATTTGTCATGAGTTATTAAGCGTGATGCACTGATACACACATTCAACTGCTCAAGTGTAGATGGGGCAGCATGGCAATTCAGAATATCTCTATAGTCAAGGACAGACATAAGGGTTGACTGCACAATAGTTTTATGGTTGGAAGTAGACAGACATCATTTGATTCTATGCAAGAAGCCTAGTTTGATTTTTAATTTCTGTCAAATGTTGAATATGAATCTTGAATGATAGTCTGCTGTCAAGCCAAATTCCTAAGTATTTGTATGACTCAGCAAGAGTGATATGGGTGCCATTTAAAGTTGTAATGGCAGGATAGTCAGAGTCACTTGTGGAGGTGGAGAATACCATGTACTTGGTCTTTTCTGCATTTAAAACTAGTCTGTGATTAAGGAGTGATAAATTGAAAAGCATCAAAGGCAGACTGAAGACGAGTCAGGGCCTGGGCTGGGGTGCAGCCTGGGCTATAAAGAGATGGGTGACAAATTAAAGGAAAATCTGGTACAGGTCTGAATGCTTGACCCCTACAGTGAGGAGATCTGGTGGCTCTGTTATGTTGTCAGGGGCATCAAAACACCATATGAGGGAATATCTTTTTGAAGAATGGTGTTCCTCAACCTTGGCATTGATTCTACAAGTCTCTGGAACTCTTCTGGGGGGATAAACACCATTTTTCAAAGAGATATTCCTTCATATGGTGTTTTGATGATGGTGGTAGAGAGTGCTGTCTAACATTTCAGTCCAAAATCTCCCTTAGGTGTTCAACTGGGTTGAGATCTGGTGACTGTGAAATGATTCACATCATTTTCATACTCATCAAACCATTCAGGGACCTCTCTTGCCCTATGAATTGGGGCACTGTCATCTTGGAGGAGACCACTCCCAACAGGATAGAAATGTTTCATCATAGGATAAAGGTGATCACTCAGAACAACTTTGTATTGATTTGTAGTGACCCTTCCATCTAAGGGTCACTGTAGGGGTCAAGCATTCAGGCATTGTACCAGTTTTTCCTTTAATTTGTCACCCGTCTGTAACATTGTATCTTCTGCAAAAAATGACACTGAAGTATTGATTAGGGAGAATTATGTTATTTATACATAATGTAAACAGCAATGGACAAAGAATAGACCCCTGTGGCAACTCATTTCTGATGGTAAGAGGGTTTGACTGAGTACCATCAGTAACAACAGTCTGAGTTCTCTCTGTAAGGTAAGAGTAGAACCAATTAAGCATGGCTTCATCTAAACCTATAGACTGTAGTTTATGAAGTAGGATTTTATGATCAGCGGTATCAAACGATTTTGAGAGGTCAAGGAAGAGAGTAGCACAAAATTGTTTTTTTATCCAAGGAGGAGACAATGTTATCATTGACTGAAACTGCAGCTATAATTGTGCTGTGACCCAGGCAACTTTAGTGAATACTGAAGGTGCGTATTACCCAGCTGGATAGACCCTGGTGCTGGAGTACGGGAGGAGTTCTTACTTCTTTGTCAACCCGGACAACAATCCAGGGTTCCAAAGGAGTGGGAGTGGAATTCTGACAGATGAGCATTACTGTGTTCATGGCAAATTATATATTTACTTTTAATTCAAATCACAACGTGGTATAATATGACAAGAATGTACGAATGTCACGAATTGTTATACCTATTTTATTTAACACGCACACGCACATACACACACTTTATATATTTTATTGTGTAAAGCACTACAAATGGTGTGAAGCACTACATATGGTTTGTATATTCCAACTGTGTGTCACGCCTCTGTTATACGTCACGGGTGCTCATAGCTCCTCTGGCAAGCCTCCTCTCTCCTCCACATGCATTTTAGGAATTGAGACATCCTTAATCATGATGCGCTGAGATCTATTTCTAGGTTGCAGGCAGAAGGAAATAGAGAAATGAGAAGAGCCCAGTGGCTTCACTTTGAAAAAACATTACAAAGTAGATTCAAAATAGCTGACTTCCTGTTGGACTTAGGGAATACCTCCAATAGGCTTTTTTTTAAAGTCTGGAGGTGGTACATCATAATCACCAAATTTCATACATCAACATCAAATTTAAAGGTGGGGGCTTTGAATTTGCCACACCCAAACTCGAGACCTTGAGTTTTTGAGCACCCCTAGCACCTCAAAAATTCTAAAAGTAATTAAGAGGTGCTAATGAGCTGAAGTGCCACGCCCAAGCCCAATTGTGATAATAATCGTAATACTTACTTGTTCAAACATAGATGCAAAGTTTTGTGAGTTCTCATGCATCCTAAAGGCCTCAAATAAAGGCCCCTAATAATCTCTACAAAAACGATAGATTTCTCGCAATACCATTGGGCCCCTGGCACTTTCATGCTCAGGCCCTAATAAAATACAGTGAAACTAGAATACATAGAATGCATAACACAAGATTGAAGATAAAACCCACTGAGATATAACATATAATACATACTGAATAATATCCCCCGGTAGTTCCTGAGCAGCTGGAAAGCTAGGGTGGCTGGGTGACTGTCTGAAGGAAGCATAGCCCTAAGCAGAAGCCCATGGTTCACCACCCACCAGTTCACGTTTCTAACAGGTTCTCCCCACTCAGTGACACATTCACTGAGAAACCAACTCTGATTATTGGCAGCTCCAGAGTGAGAAACGTGAAGTAAGCAACACCAGCGACCAAAGCGACAGCGATTTGGGGTTCAGTATCTTGCCCAAGGACATATCAACATGTGGACTGGAGGAGCTGGGAATTGAACCGCCGATCTTCCGATTAGTGGACGATCCGCTCTGCCCTGCCTTCTGGGTGTTCAGAGCAGTCTAAAGCTGAGTCTTAAACCACAACCAAAGTCTTAAACCACAAAGATGATGCTACTCTAAGAATGTGTTCGAAATAAAGAAACATTCAGCAATAGGTGTTGGTGTCATTTCTTCAGAATCAAAAGCTCTCACTTTTTTCATTGATGTTTCACAATCACGACAAGTGTGCATAAATCGAGTCTAGAAGAGTCCAACTGTAAAGCCTCTACAGCTACAGAGCTCAAGAGGTGTTACAGTTGATACACAGTGTTCATTACTTGTTGTTACTTGTTACATTACCTGCCTATGGCCCCCACTGTCGTTTTGCTTTTTTTTTACAGAAATAAAAACCATTTAGTTAATTTTCGCATATCAGCGCCTATGTTCATCAAATAAAAATACTCTACTAATAATTATAACAATTATCTAATAATTATCTAATAAATTGTAAAATACTAAGTGTATTATCAATACTTAGACAGACGACAGATGCTACAATTATAAACTGAAAGTGTCTGCTTTGTGACCGTCCACAGCAGCAGCAGCAGAGTCGCAGCACAGAGTAGTGGAGTGACTACTCTCTGATGTAAACACAAAGAGCTGCTCTAATGTCTCCCCGGGTCACAGTGCTTGTTTTCGGAAGAAACTCTCCCATCCTCTAGCTTGTCCCCGCGTCTGTGTGTGCCGCAGCACGACTGCACATGGAGGATGACCGGCTGGCAGCAGACTGAAGCCCGCCGTCACTGACTCTTAAGTATGGGGAAGATCTAAACTAAAAATCTAATGTTAAGATCAAAGTAAGCGCTCTATAGATATTGGGCGTCATCGAAGAATATCTTATCTTGTAAAATGTCTAGTATAACCAGTAACACCAATGTTGTCACGTTTATTAATTGATCCGAAAATTTCCTTACCATGGCATCCTTACTAGGTGGCAAACAAGACACAGGAACTTGCGGAGTTGTAGCATGTATTCACCGACAAATAGCCTAAACTGTACACACACTGCACTGTTCACAGTCATACTGTTAACTTCATACTCTCTGCAGCCTCACTGTCACACACGTGTTCTCTCTCTCTCGACTGCACACTACACACTGAGCTAATGCTACTTGTATAACACATTTTAGTTAAGAAAACATCTTAAAATACATTTAAAAAATTCCTTGATGCTTAGGCCTGGTGGGGGTCAACCCGGGCTTGCAATACACTGGCAGAAACCCTGGACTTAGTTGTAATTTCAGAAGAAGTATAAAAATATTCTAGATCCAGTTCACTAACATGATTTAAGAGCTCTGCCTGGCTTTGTAGTCTGAAGCAGGCCTGTGTGCAGTCCTCTGTGGCGCTCTTCCTATTCTTTAAGTGTTCTTTACATGCTCTGAACCATTACCCCAAAATTCAGAGTCACGCTAAAACAGACCACCTCCACGATTAATACCTTAACGATTTCCCCTGTTCTCAAAATCCTCCACACCATACTTAAGTCCAGTTATTTTACAACCTCGGTATCGCATTTCGTCTTGGACCTGAACTACTGGCACATGCTGAAAGTTTCAGATTTGACTGGCAGACTTTACTGTTGGTTGGAGTGGTGAATTAACTGAGCAAACTGGACTGTGGACTCTTGGGTGGCACATTTAAATATTTCCTGTGTTTTGGCGAATATATCACTCTCAACATTTGATTTTGAGATTAGCTGACACTGAGATTTTCATTATTGGCTGTCTGTGCAACCAACCTCATATTTGAATGGCAAATCATCTGGTCACTCACTTGATTGTTTTTCTCCCTCTGCATACTTTTCTCTTTATTGGAAAATTGTTGGAAAATTCTGTGTTTTTTATTATCAAGGGTGCATGACTGAACAAACAAACCTGACAAAAAACTAATAAAATGCTACGTTAAGTTCTGGAGCTTAAAATACTTAAGAACTACAGTTTTTCAGATGAAAAAATGAGTCTCATCTGACTCCGGCCTGAAAAGACTTTGCATCAAACTTGAGCTGAACCTGAGCATTAGATTTCTCATTTTTTGACTGTTAAATTGCTAATAGTATTTTTCAACAAGGTATTGGAGCCCAACCCAAACCAAGCAATTATGTGTGAAATTTAGCTTATCCTGGCCCACTGACTGCTGTTAGGTTTTGTCAGGTTTGGGTAGAAATATCCCCTTCTTTCTCAGGCAGCCTGGTATTTGCCCTGTGGCTGCTCTCTGTCTCTTCCGTTTTGACTTGGATCAGGTCTGAAATTGGTTAGGTTCTGCCGCTCTGTCTTCCAGGCCTCTAAGGCAAATATTTTCCCCTCCACAGGTTTCCATTGACAGGCTGTGAGAACCAGGCAAAGCAGCAGCAGCAGGACTCTCCTGCCTGTCTGCTCCACACCACTGTCGGTGTCTGTGCGCATGTTTGTGTGCAGCGATAACCATATTTACCACCAGTACCACCAGGACAGATACAAGAAGGTATTCTTTCTTAACACGCGTGCACGCTCACACACACACACAGTCGTGTTTTTGGTCACTTCAGAGGACATTACATTGACTTACATTCTTTTCCTGGAGAGTTAACTCCAACCCCTATCTTAACTTAACCATAAACCCAAAATTTTCACCCTAAAATTAATAATTTACGTTAAAGGGGTTTTTGTCTCCACAAGGATAGTGACTCCCCACAATATGACTGTGTAAACAGATTTATGTCCCCACAACATGAGGAATACCTGTACACACACACCTGCAATGAAATGCATCTTGTCTTTCAAGCTGTTTGTTGTGAGGAATTCTGATCAAATGCAAAGACAGTTTATTCAAAGCACCACTGCATGAAAGTGTCATAAAGGTTAATATATTTGAAGTATATTCACATACTTACTGTTATGAAAGGCTGTACGTTATAGACAGAACATCCACATTTTCCAAACTCTTGATCCAGATTCACACTGTAAGCATAGTCACTGCTCAGTGAGAACACTCAAATCAAGATTTTAACCATTTATTGTAACAACATTCAGTTTAGTTCATCTCTAATCTAATCTCAATCTGTTGGATATCTATGTTAAACATGGTCAAAGTTTCAAAACTTGATGTTGATATATGTAGAAATGCTCCCTGCAAGTCAAAAACCAGGGCTTCAACTTGCTGTGAATGCTTCATTTGCAACATTTCTTCTACCTTGCCGACAAGCTGAAGTCAGCTCGTCGCACATGCCCATACATGGCCATCCATTCTGTAGCTTTGGTTACTAAGGTTGTTGATAAGGTTTTTCCATGTGCTGTTTGCATTGTCCACTCTAACATTTAGGATCAACTTCCAGTTCAAACATGTATGGGTATATTCAAGAAGTTGACATTTCAAGTATGAGAAAATGAATGAGAAAAAGTAGTGAAATCCTGCTATTATCTGTTTCATGGTTTGCTTACGTAGCCTCCCGAGCATCCGGAAGCTGGCCAATCAGATCAGAGACGGGCTCATCGGAAGGGGCCCTAAAAGAGACAGAAGTTAAAATGATCTGTTCCAAGGCTGTGTTAAGGGTCAGTATAAGATATATAAGGTTTTTTTGAATCGTAAATTATACAAAGATATTCCAGTAGAGCCCCAGATTAAAAATATAGACCTGGAAATGTGACTAATATTTCCTTGACTTAATATATACGATAATATTAAGTTCTGGTGAGAGAACATGATGCATGACCTCAACTGAGTAAATTGCAATGGACACAGGCAAGATGCCCTGCTGCTGAACCTTACTACAAATGGATTTTCATAGGAGATATGATTATTATGCAATTATTAGGTATGAGTAATTATGTGAAGCAACAAGCATGTCACATTTCCTTTGAATTCATGCAACCTTATATGATCCTCTCAACTGCATGCAAAAGAATCAGCAGGCATGCTGAATGCATAAAGATGAACATCTGGCAAGACACTTAGCAGCAGTATCTTGATACAAGGGAAATATGCTATGTTTAAGTCTGTGCGTAGCAACAACCATGTCACATTATCTTTGAAGTCATGCAAGGATGTAAATCATGCGCTTCAGTATTGTCATGTATGAATGGTATTTTTAGGGAGACTGGCCTGAAATATAAATGATTCTTCAGAATGAACAACAAGAACATTCAAAGTACAAAGGGTTCATGCAGATATGCTGCTCTGGTCTGGAGTGTTGAACAGACAGATTGAACAAGATCAGCAACTTTAGGCTTGCATTGCTGACAGGGAAAATACAAGTCGTCATACCTCAATGACCTTCTAGCACACTCCTGTCATTGCCTTTCCAAAATGACCCACACAAGATTTCCAACAATAACTCATTTGATTTGATTCTATGATCACCTCTTTGGTTAGGGTAAGGAAAATTTTAGGCAACTACTTGAGGTTAAGGACAGATCATGGTCATGTTTAAAAGATATTGGTAGAAGACAGTTGGGTACAAGATGGGTGTCTGCCATAGGTGGTTTTGTGGCAGAATAACAATATCATGCTGCTTCCACCTGTGCCATTCACAGAGGATAGTCATGGTTTATATGACTGCAAGAGGTTGCTTGTCAGGAAAAGGTTAAATGGATGGCTTTACAGGTGTGTCAGCTGGGGCAATATTCAATAAACAGTCTGACAAGCAATATTCAGAGTGCTGAATCAGGATCTCAAGGAGCTTCAAATCAGTGTTAATTTACTCAACAAAAACTATGTCGAAAAATATTTGTCAACTACCCTTTGTTCATGATGAAACAAAACAAAATCAATAAAAAGTAACTGTTAAAAACAGGAATTATGGTGAAATGTTTCACATTTTCATGAACAAATAAAACACTAAAGGATAATGTGAAAGACAGACGAATAGACAATGATATCTGTTGTTCATGAGATGATTTAGCTGTTTGAGCTGTTGCTTTGTTGCTACATGGAAGTGTCTTGCATTCAGTAATGTTCTCTCTGGTAGTAATGTTATCTGACAAAGAAACAGATTTATGGATTAAATTAATTTACAGTCCACTAAGAATTAGACAAGAAGCAGCAACAAAACAGCTGGCAAAATGTAAAAACATGCAGGCAGCACAGCCTTATTCATAAAAAGCTAACATTATATTGTAACATTATTATTCTAACATTATCAAGTGCTGTGGATGTGGATGTAACATTAAGATTCATGTTGCTATCTAAATCTTCCTCTAGATGTTCACTAAGGAAATATCCCTACATTCTTCATTTGAGCTTCTCTTCTCAAGCTAAACCCAGACAGTGAACAGGATTTTGATGAATAAATGAGTGAATGATCAGCTGCTCTGCAGTAGAGAGCACAGGTAGCTTTGCTAATGCCCACGCTAGGTGAACAGGAATGTTCTGTTCAAACACAGAGTTTCCTGAGGAGAGTCTGTTATGTTATTGCAGATCACAGTCACATGGACACTGTGTGTGAGAACAAGAAAACACTGTCTTTTCAACTAACTTTGCAATAGATGAGAACATAATTGTAACCTTGGCAACTATACACAAGAAAGATGCCTAGAAGACAGAAAGGTTAAAAATGCATGACAAAAATGAGACTAAAATATCAGTGAATGTTGACTGAAACTAACAAAAATTTTATCCTAAACATTTCCATCAGAAGACTAAGACTGAATAAAAATCAGATTTCAAAATTAACAAATGAATTATGCTAACTTGTTTAATTCCAATTGTTAATCCAATTGTACAAAAATGTACAATTGGATGAGTGTAACTTCAGCTGGATCAACTGTAGTAAAAATTTCATTGCAATTCTTTTCTGTAGCAGGAAGACTTTCTGACGCTGCACTCTCTCCCCTCTCTTATTGTCTTAACCACTGCTGATGCAAAAGATCCAGTCAACACACACTCAGGTTTTTCTCTCTCTCTCTCTAGTATCTCTCATATACAAACTCCACTGCAGCTTCACTCCCACAGTCTCTCTTTGGTTTGCCCAGACTCCTCCTTGAATTTTCTCTATGGTGTCATGTATAATCTGTTAGTCCCCCTATATGTGTCTATGTCTTTCTCCTTTCTCTTTCCTGCTGCTCTCCTATTCCTTAAATCTGTCTACCTCTGTCCATTGTACACATCTCCTCTACCCTGCCCTCCCTCGTGAGCCAATAACAACAGGAGTGAAAACAAAGGAGGAAAGAAAACAAAATAAAGAGAGTTGAGTTCAGTAAAAACACACTTCCCCAGGAACACAGGTGGGTTTTAATATGACACGCATAAACTTTTACACACATAATGCCCACATCTTGTGCTTACATTCTATAATACAAAGTAAAGTTTAAGGAAGATCTCGGTGCATTATGGAGAGCAAGATTGGACGTTTTCTTAAGGGTCATCCATATATAGTATCTCAGTGAACAGAGTGGAGCCTTTCAAAACAGGAGATGGTCCTTTCTACAGTGCAACTGAGCAAGACAGATGCATTTCCAATAACAAGCAAGCAGGTTGAACCAAAAGTCTGTATAAACAGTACTAAATGATTATAAAGAAGAAAACAAAATGTAATGGTAATGTACCCAACACCTTCTAGACTTCTATGACTATAGGTAGACCTGGCTCACACTCAGAATTTACAGTTGATTATGTCATTTTATTAGTCAAGTTGGGCATACTGAGCCTGTGTCTTCTGTGGCTATGGAGCATTGTGAAATCTGGGAAAATAACCCTTATGATGTTGTAGTGATGTCATCATCTTTTTCATGTGTGAGTCCCCAAACTTAATGGAAATGCAATACTAAATCACAAACAAGCTAGCACTTGTAAATGGACTGTACTTGTATAGCGCCTTTCTAGTCTTCTGACCACTCAAAGTGCTTTTACATTACAAGTAACATTCACCCATTCACAAACATTGATACGCTGAATGGGTACAGAGGCTACCATGCAAGGTTCCAACCTGCCCATCAGACAGAGCTAACCATTCACACACAGTCATACATTGATGGCTCAGCCATCAGGAGCAATTTGGGGTTCAGTATCTTGCCCAAGGACACTTCAACATGCGGAATCGAACAGCCAATCTTCTGATTAGTGGACGACCCGCTCTACCTCCTGAGCCACAGCCACCTGCCCACTTGTCCCTCCATTTTCTGAACTGTTAACAACTCTGAGGCTAAAGTAATCAATAACTGTATGTATAAAGATGTTTTAGAGGCAGATCCTCAATAGAGCAAGCTATTGGACTTGCTATTGGCCCCTTATACAATGTTCTATACCTCACAATATGGAATCAAATGGTGAAAGGGGCCTCTCAACCTATCGCAACCAACATGTTCAAGGAACTGCAAAACCACAAGAGCTTAACTAAGAAACTAAATCAAGAACTAGTGAATAGTCCCTTTCACACATTCATATTTGGCTTTATTTGAGACAAAACAGTCAACTGTGTTTTTTGTAATTTCCTGTTGCACAACTGTGTAATGATTGATTGACTATTGGAAAGGAGATGTGTGGTGGAAGAAAGGGAGACTGAAAATGTGATAAAGGCAACATGGCTATTTTGAAAGTAGGATCTGTGGAGTTTTTTCTCATTCATTTTTAGAGTTAGCATTGAATACATCAAAACAAATACATCAAAACCTTATCTCGTGAGCCTTAGTGCTCCATGTACCCATATATTTAATTAATAACAGTCATTAGTTGTAAGATACCCACAGTATGGAAGGCAGTTCAAGTCATTCCACTGCACAAAGGTAGATCCACTGATAATATGAAAAATTATAAATTAAAACCAAAACGTGTTTTATTTTCAAAAACCCAGAATGTTGTATGTATGCCCTGTACAACATTAGGATTATCAGACCCTACCTGTCTGAGCATGCAGCACAACTCCTGGTACAGGCTCTCATAATATCACGCATTGACTACTGCAACTCCTTACTGGCAGGCCTCCCCGCATGTACATTCAAACCTCTCTAGATGATCCCGAATGCAGCAGTACAGCTGGTCTTCAACCAGCCCAAAACAGTACATGTCACCCCGCTGTTCATATCCCTCTGCATCAAATTCATAACCTTGGCACTTGCTTACAAAACAGCAACTAAAATGGCCCCTGCCTACCTGAACTCCCTCATTCAGGTCTACACTCCCTGCCACTCACTGTGCTCTGCCAATGAAAGGCACCTGGTACCACCACCACAACAGGGCCCTAAGTCACTAGCTAGACTCTTCTCCTCTGTAGTTCCCCAGTGTTGGAACAAGTTACCAAATTCTGTTTGATCTGCAGAGCCCCTCTCAATCTTTAAGAAAAGACTAAAGGCCCAGCTCTCTCATGAACACCTCTGCACTTAGTGAACTGAAGGGAGAGAAAAAACAAAAATACAAAAAATACAAAAAAACAAAAAAAAAACAAAAAAATCTGCTTTTATGTAATCTATGCATTGGCTCAGTGCATCGCCTGTGCACTTTATGGCACTTACTCGTGTTGTTGTCTCCTAACTAGATCCCTGCTTGTGTTGTATCAGCTCTCAGATGTATGTTGCTTTGGATAAAAGCGTCCGCTAAATGAAATTGTAAATTGTAAAATTGTGTAAATTGTATGTCTTTGTTCTTTTGTCAAGGACATTAAACAGTGGTATTGTTAGATTCATTTTCATCCCTGACAGTGACACCTGCTAGGAAAGACACATATGTCACATGTGACCCATTCAGATATACAGTACAACCAAAATGTGTTTGGCTTGCATCCCTGTGTCTGAATGGGGCATAATTAGCCTTGATAGGTCTAAATGAAGTCTGTTTCCCCAGCTGAGTAGTTGTTCAGGGACAAATCCTCTATAAGTGAACTATTGCAACAGAGTCTGTCATTTCACTGCACTGTCAGTCCAAAGGCTTAGACACACATACACACATAGGGTTGTGAATATAGGGCCATAAAATGATATATTTACTGAACATATTAAATATCTAGTAAAGCCAAACTAGTAATTACACTGCATCTAGATGATCTATGTTAAAAGTAAAGATGTTGGTTTATTTCAGATAATATAGCTAGTATTCTAGAAATGGGTTTTTGGATTGGTTTTCAGTGTCAGTGGCAATTATGCAGTGCTTCAAACTGTGTTTAAAGAGCTTGTTTGTTAATGATTCAAAATGTTTGTTCAGTCGCCTCCTGAATGCTTACCAATATGTTAAAAATTGCAGTAGATTAACAACTAACTGCCCTGCTTTCAAAGCAGTTTCTATGATAACATACATTGAAAAATCTACATTCACTATGGGGGAAACTGATCTCCTCTGGTCAGCCAATCACAAAGCTTCAAATTCAGCATTTCAAATTAATTTCATGCCTGGGGCGCTCTAAAATCTGTTTTTTTATTGAAAGATCATCATCAAACACAATAAAATAACATAAATAACATAACAGCTCAGATAACTACACAAGGGAAAGACAGTTATTCCAAAAACATGCAAGTGCTTTCAGCAATAGCAGCATTCATAGCAACCACCATAGCGAATATTATGAAAATAATTAGCAAATTTCTCGCTAGAAATCTTATTAAAATACATTCTAATGCTGAAACCATCTTAAAGCATTACATTTTCCACTAAGAATAAAAGGAATGGCAGCCATTTTGTTTGCTTGAGCAGACAGAAACTTGACAGTCACGTGATGTGGACGCAGGCCAATAGAAGAGAACAGGCTAAAAAAAACAAACAAAAAAAAACATATCTATCTTTCTATCTGTCTATTTATCTATCTAGCTATCTCAGTTTTTTCTTCCTGATTGAAACAACCAATCTGCAGCTACTATATCATGTTATATTGAATATATGTTATGCTCGGTGACTCTGCGTGAAGTGCAGGAGCAGTGATTCAAATTTAATGACCTACTTCGCTGAAAACTTCATCCAAAATATGAGCTATTCGTGTCTTTTTATGTTTGTGGTGAATGAAACTCACAAGACGAAGTTTCAGCCGTCTGAGGCTCATTATGAGCTCTTTGTGTTTGTGCATGGATGAGGCTGGACTATCCGATCTCACTTTAATGGACTACACTAAACAGGCTGAGTAGGGACTACAATTGGTGAGTGAAACATGTAACTTCCATAAATTATGGAAATTATGTTATGTACTGGATCTTGTACTGGGATTGACAAGCCCACCAAGGCTTTGAATAAGGTGGATTTTCCCCAGTTTTGCATTTATAAGTGGTTCAGTCACCTGTTGACTGTGTGTGATATAGATATACAAGAGTGAGTAAGTCATGTATTTGATACATGCAGTGATACTTTTTGACATGAACAAAAACTCTTACAGAATAAAGAAATATGTGTAAGTCATGTATATACAGTATATGTTCATTTCGTTTCTTTGTATATGCTGCCTAAATGCCATCCTAAAGTTTTCTAATTGAATGTAATGCTTGCTTGCTGCCATTTGCTGCTGCGGTTCATATAGCATTTCCACCTCCACCCCAGCATCCACCTCTAGGCTCTAAATCTATCTTCCCCTAGGAGGGAAGTTAGCATTGTTGCTCCCCACTCCCTGCTGTGTGAGATCAATGTTTCTTTGTGGGGAGTGACAAGGTCAGAGCCTAGACGCCAAACACTAATGCTGTACATATTATACATTTAAATAATCTACTCCATACTAGTTGCCTGACTGAAATGTAGTGTAGAGTAGAAAGTACAATATTTCCCTCTGAAATGTAGTGAAGTAGAACTATAAAGTTGCACAAAATGGAATTACTCAGGTACAGTACAAGTATCTCAGTAAATGCTCTTAGTTACTTTCCATCACTGGTGGTTACCAAACCTGCAAATAATGTTTGCAGGTTTATGACAGGACATGAACTCTGGTCCCCTGCATGACAGTCAGATGAGCAACACACTCATCTACCACCCCAACTTCCACAGCCTTTTTTCCCCATCTCACTACATTAAAGACACACAGCTTCCTGCACTGGTTCTGAATGTTGGCAATGAACATTCATTGTGAATCATCCAATAATTCTGGTTGCATATCATCTCTACATCAGTTTGCAAGTTAGTGCATCAAACTGAAAGATTTCTGTTTTTAACATTTCATCATTCATTGCAATCAACTGGAGGAAAATGGTTGAAAAAATATATATACTGGAACATCAGATTTGGCAGTGGGCTGTACTGTGTGTGGCCCTGGCCTACACTGATGAACATTAGTATGAACATGAGAAGTGCATTATTCCAAAATGAAAGGATAATTTCATTTCATATTACATTAACAGATGGTTGTTTGGCAGTGGAGCACTCTAAAGACCACATGAAACTAGTGGATGCATGGTTTGTGTCTTTGGAAAGAACCACACAAACATCAGCAAACGTATTTTCATGATGTGAAATGTTTTAAGGCAACTGGCCCTGGATCAGTCTAATCAGCCACAAAGCTTTGTTTTAAGCTCAATAATGATGAGCTGATTTCCGAGGGAGGAAGTGAGAGACACAGAGAGAAGGATAAAGAGAGAGAGAGAGAGAGAGAGAGAGAAACAGAAAGATGTTAATATGGAGGCTGCGTCTTCATAAACATCTCGTGAGGAGGGGTAATAATGATGTCCCAGCAACCATCTTATTATAGTTGCTGTCCCAGCAACCATCATCAACCAACCATAGTGTTAAGGTACCTGAAGATTCCCTAGTGTTTCCTTGTTTCCCCTTTCCTGTGTTCCTAGTGCTCCTGTGTCTGTCTCACTCTGTGTTTCTGTTTTGTGTGTGAGTGTGTTGGCATGGATGTGGTTTGCCTCCCTCGTCCTCCCGGCTCCCAGGTCTGCTCACCCTGCACACCTCTCTGCAATCAGCTCGTCACCTCTCCCAGTCTGCTCACTTGCCTCTCATCAGTTAATCAGTTTGCAGTATATCTACCCACTCTTCGCCAGATTGTTGTTCCAACCACAGTGGTAGCTACAATTCAAGGCCAACTCATTTTATATTCTTAGTGACTCAGTTTCCTCATGTCTCGCATGCTGACTTGGTTCTCATGTGTCCCAGGATCAGTACTTGCTTGTCTGTCAACAATTTCCAAGCCTCCAAGATATCCCTGCCTGCAACACTGCCCCTCATTCCCTCCCTCTCATGCCAGCCACACTCCTGCATTACCTTCCTTCAACCCTGCTGTCGGTGGATCCCCATTCCCTGTCATCAGCCTTTCATCCAGATCCTCCCTTACAATAAAAGCTCTTTTCTCACCACACATCCCTTGCTGTGTCCTGCGTTTGGGTCTCTCTAGTGTGTCCGTAACACACAGTTAGTTAGCAAACTTTATAGCTGGTTGCTAAGGGGACAATACAACCAATCAACTCTTGTCATATAATTGACTACAAACCATGTCTCTTTTGTTGAACAGTTTTTAATCGGACAGATGAGGCTCAATAAAAGTCAATGGTGCAACACAGCTACAGTAATAAGCTACGATAGATTCCTCCATTTTAGACTTTCGAGCTTTCTATTCCCTCAAAGGCTGGTACTGTCAATATGGCTCGCTATTGGTCAATAGCACAAAATCATGGGTCAAAGTTCACCAAAGTTGAACTTCATGCAAAAAATCTGAATGGATCACCATGATTCCATTGGACTGTGTGGCTGCACCTGTGCCTGATGCAACTGTGAAAAATATATACTGTGGGTCCCAGGATTTAGCCAGCACTGTAGGCTAACTCTAACAGAGCTGGGCCAAGTGCTCAGCCAGTGCTCCTCCTGGTGCCTCCTGACACTGCTACCTGCTGCCACTCCTCCTCACATACATATACACACACACTCACCTGAATGAGCAAAGAACAAGCAAACATGCCCCTAAAAACCATGATTGAGGGGCAAAAATTGCCCCCAAGAGTTTGATTTTTTTTTATATTTACCAGTTTAGACCAATATCCTAATCTTACATTAAGCCATCATTTTTTATCTTCATTCAGTTCATCAATTCATAAATTTCTGTTTCTGTCTCTAACACAAACTCACACAAACAGCACTGTTCACACTATGCTGCTGTTATGATACCTGGCAGAGACTACACAATCCTGCACCTGCCGTGAAGTTGGCTGCTGTGATGGACCAGTACCTCATTGAAAAAGCTCCAACTGTTACTGAAGAAAGCAACCCAAATCCTGGGCCATCACCAACACCACCCCCAGCAAATAAGACAAAAAAGAAAGTTGCCACTTGTCATGTCTTGCTCCACTTCCTAGGTCATGTTTTATGCATTTCCTGTTTTATTTTATATCATTAACTCCCCCCCTCATTTAAGATTCACTTCTTGCCCTTGTGTGTTTCCCGCCACTGTGATTGTCTGCCCTGCCCTCATGTGTTGCACCTGAGTCTCATGGTCTCCTCTCTCTTAGTGTATTTAGTCTGTGTCTTCCCTTCCCCTTGTGCCAGTTTGTCTTTCCCTGTGACAAGAGTTCCAGCCTTTCCTATGTTTAGTTTGTATTACTTTAGCCTAGTTTTTGATCTTGCCTCAGCCTACTCCTCTGGATTTGTCTGCCTGTGTTTGACTACCTTCTTGTGTACTGACCCTTTTACCCAAATAAAGAGACTTTGATTTTTGAAAACTGTTTTTGTGTCTGAGTCCTTGCCTTGCAGTACTCAGTTCTTGTCACCACTTCTACAATTGAAAAATGGAAAATATACTGGCTTGGTGTTAAAGGGGTGAATAAGATGACTCTCCTCTACTGTAAAGCATGCAGGGTTCACCCACCCAAACATTGCCTTGGACAGCTAAAAACTAATCATGACTTTGTCAAAGGAAGCAAACAGGTCAAAAAGTATTCAGTTCATCGTCACCAAACAAGCAGGCATAATTTATTTGGTTATTGTAAGTAACATTAACACTAGAAATTTTAAAATGTCTTCGGTCTCGCATGTTAGCTAACATTAGTGTTAGCAAGTTGACTAGATAACGTTTATATTACAGCCTACATGTGGGTCTTTCCGACTGGTGGGGTGATAAGTGCTGTTTCATACTCTCTCATATATGCAGTGGAAACCGCTTATAGCGATTATGTCCATCTGGGTCAAATTGATCACTATAAATGGATGATTATTATAACAGATTTTTTTTCTTTTTCTTTCTAATGCAGATTACCATCTAATTGACATTTGTATATTTATTACATGAATATAAAGTAATGAAACTGGCAGCTTTGCTATTTACTGAATTTTATTGATTATTTCAAAATGCAGAACAGCTGTTTAAATGCTTCGCTGCTGCATCTCGATGGCTCATTTTTGGCAGATAGTCATAAGCTTCAAGGAGACTACGTTTTTCATTGAGAGAAAATGACTTTCTTTCCCCTGTCATGATTTCAATGTGCATGCAACTCCAGCCTCAGGTAACCAGCTGGCAGGCTGACGGGTTGTGCGTTGAGGCTGCGGGGGTTGGGGCCGCAGTGAGAAAGTTGAACCAGAATCAACTTTTGGAGAACCTCTAACGCTGCACAACCCTGCCATGAGGGAAGACAAAAACATTACGAGGAAGAGGGGAGGACATTTCTCTTTGTTTGAAAACATTAAAAGTAAAGTTTCAGCTTCCCGACTCATTTTGAGAGAGAGGGAGTAGAGAGAGATTTGATTTTACAAAGCCCTTTATTAAACACTACAAAAAGTAAACAGATGAAGGGCCTCAGCTACGTGTGTGCATCACTGTGAGTGAAAAGAAAATCCAAGAAGAAAACTAACCAGTAAACAAACGACACCGGCAGGACTTTCCTATGTTACACAGTCAGAAAAAGAACACTAAGTCTTCAACCTCCCCCACTGCACACAATACTCCCCCTACTGCCCATTTGTGGCTGAAAACCATCATTGTCTCATCATTATTTTGTAATAGGCATGTTCCACCCTGAGCCAGGCCTCAAGCAGTCCTGTAAGAACCTGCACAGCATCCACACAGCCAACCCCCCAGGCCTGGTTCTCACGACTCAGCCAGATGGCTAACTTGGCAGTAGCTGATATGAAGTTTATCAGTGTGTGTGTACCTCTTTTCCTGGTGAGGTATTTGGGATGATAGACAAACAACTGAAATTTTTTTGCCCCATGCGCAATCCTCCACTAGAGGTCAGCTGACCGTTTTTCAATAGGTATCTTTTACAGGGACCGCCTGCAGCCTTTCAGAGAAGAGCCTGGGCCAAAAGACTCAGTCCACCTTGACGCTTTCACGGCCTGCAGAGACTGAAAGTGCCTCACCTTCACACAAAGGATGTAAATTGCTTCTTCTTTCAAAAACATCCAAATGTGGGGTCATGAAAGAAAGGAGCCGGCTCTCTCCCTCCTGTCACTCCCACAAATTGGGAGAGACAGCCAATTCTGGAAACCTACATTCCTCCTCCTCCTCCCATGGGCCGGCGAGCACACGGTTCTCCACTATAAAGGTCCTTAGGTGCTCCGGAAGTGATGCTCACACCTCCTCTACAATCCAATTTAGCAGCCTGGGTCTGATGTTGCTTTGCTGTTGCAGGAACCCTGCAGGCATCACAGCTTCACACATCCAGCATGCCTCAGAGAAGATCTTAAGCTGGCAGAGGACAGGGTCTGGGTCTGAATAAAGCTGTTAAAAAACAGTGGCTCTTCAAACAGCCACAGACCCTCCATCGCTGCAAGGTCCCTGGTGGCCTTCGGGATCTTCCATGCATCCAGGACGGAGGTGTAGAAAGAGGGCAGGCCCGTCAGATCTGCCTCCTCCTGCCTCAGCAGGAACAGTTGTTTACTGTAGCGCAGATGACCAGCTGCCAACAGGATGAGCCTAGCTGCATCTAACCCCAGCAAACCACAGTGCTACAGCAGTCACTGTGTGGTGTTCAGCCTAAATGCCATGAGACCTTGCCCTCCTTCTTCCACTGGCAGGTATGACACAGGGGCTTAGATCCAGTGCTGCCTCTGGTAAGCCTCTATGCCCAAGACTACCCGCAACACCTTCGCTCCCACTGCAGACCTGCAGGCAGACTGGGTGCTGCCCTCTCTCTCCACTGCCCCACCTGTAGGGCCTCACTTTTTACCCAGTTTACTTTTGCTGATGAGGCCTTCTGATACAACCCCAGGCTGATCTGTAGAGCATCCATGTCCCTCTGATCCCTGACAAACACATTAGATCGTCTGCATAAGCAGAGATCATCAAGGGTATAAAATGTTGTGTCCCTGACAGTAAAAACCCACTGAGCTGGCTTCTCAGCCTGCACAACAGAGGCTCAAACGCTAGACTGTAGAGCTGTCCTGAAATGGGACAACCCTGCCTTATCCCCCTCTACACAGGGACTGGCTGGCTCAGCCCTCCACCAACTTTCACCAAACACTCAGCACCACTGTACAATAATCCCACCCATGAAACAAAATGGTCCCCAAAACCAAAAGCCTTCAGTACCGAAAACAAGTAACCATGGTCCGCCCTATCAAATGCTTTCTCTTGATCCAAAGAGAGAATGCCAATGTCAAGATCATACAGTTTACACAAGTCAAGCACATCACGAAGCAAAAAAGGTTGTCCATTATTGTTCTGTCCTGCACACAGTATGTTTGGTCCATATGAACAAGTAGATCCGGATAATCCCTTAGTCTGTTTGACAGTGCTCTGGAAAGCACTTTATAGTCTGTGCACAAGAGGGCCACTGGCCTCCAGTTTTCCAGCAAAGATAAATCTCCTTTTTTAGGCAGCAGGGGAAGAACTGCCCTCCTATAGGAGACAGGCATCCTCTCTGTATGAATGCACTCCAAAAAGACTTCATGCAGGTCAGGTCCAACAGAACACCAGAAATGCTTATAAAAGTCAGCGGTGAGCCCATCTATTCCTGGAGCTCGACCTGAAGCCATCTGACCAACAGCTGCAGTCAGCTCCTCCAGGCTGATTCCTCTGTCCAGGTCTGCCTTTTCCTCAGGACTGAACTGAGGATGGCCCTCCAGCAGCTCTGCAGCACTGTCCGGATCACACTTGTTTGCTCCAAAGAGGAAAGAATAAAAAATCACAGCGTATCTCCTTATTTCTTTAGGGTCTGTCGTCACTCTGCCACCGGGGAGCCTTAAGGATATAATTAGCCTGCTCCTTGCAACAGTCTTCTCCAAACTGAAGAAGAAAGAGCTCAAAGCATCCATGTCTTTGACGTTAAGGGAAGGAGACCTGATGAGGACTCCTTTAACTCTCGCCTGCATGAAGGTACTGAGCTCTAATCTTTTCTCTTGCAGCAGGGTGTCCGCAGCAAAGTCTGGATTACTGCTTATAGTACTTTTGATGTTCTCTATGCTGTCCTCCAGCTGCTGGACAGCTGCTTTAATCCTAGCAGTGGAGTGTGAGGTATACTGCTGATAGAAGACATAAACCTGTGCCTTGCCCACTTCCCACCACTGCCTCAATGAATCAAAGTTAGCTTTTTTGCTTTGCCAATAGGCCCAAAACTGTTCAAAATTCTGAGAGAAAACATTATCCTGCAGTAGATTGTTGTTGAAATGCCAATATGACCTGACTTTTTCTCCAGGAGAAATGATCAAATCTACACTGATGAGATTGACTGGATGCAAGTGACAAGTGTGAAATGTAGAACCTATCTAGCCTGGCTGTACTCACCTTGTTGTTGCTCACCCTGACGCATGTGCACTGCCTAACAGTGGGGTGTTTTAACCTCCATGCATCCAGTAGGTCTAGCCAGGTGACTGTTCTGCCTAAGTTACCAGATGACTGAAAGTGTGGTTCCTCACTTGTCCTGTCCATGGTGAAATCAATGGTGCAGTTCCAGTCCCCACCTATGATCAGCTGCTCTTGACCATACCTCTGCCCCTTTTTTTTAGAAGTGCCCCCAGAATTTTGTAATTTTTTATAGTGGGGGCAAAAGTTGCTCCCCAGATATTTTTTGAATTTCCTACACTGGGTAAGCATCTCTTTATTAATACTACACAGTATAATAATGTGTCTTCCCTGTGGGATGGAAGAAGATAAAATTAATGCAACTCTACTGTGTGGGCGTGAATGGTCAGAATGTTTCCAGGTGCAGACAGGAGTGGACAAACATATTGTGGGAGTGTAACACACACTTGGTAATGGTCATAAATCCAGCAGGAGCTGGATTCCACTATCCCCACTACTGCAAAAAAATCACAGCAACCATTATACTACTTGTCATGTTCAGATTGTGCTGTACTGCATTTGCATATAGATATTGTGGTCTGGTTATGGCGCCCTGCCCCTAGAGGGTGCTGTTAGTCAAGCAAGTGGAGTAGTGGTGAGGAGAGAGGGGAAAAGGAAGAAGTGTGTGTGTTTGTGTTGTGGAGAATGAAGATGGTTCAAACGCATTCATGTTGGTGGTAATTACGAAGCACTAACATAACAAGTGGCGACAAGGATTAAGAAATGAAAAGAAGACTGCTTTACTGGTATTGCAACCTCCTCCTACTTACCTGGAGTGCCCGGCAGATCCGAAAATAATGTTTGATGCTTGGAAAAAGTTCTTTAACAACTACTTGCTAGCTATCGGAGGGGATGGATTTTCCTCAGAGAGGAAAAGAGCTCTTGTAATTCACTGTTTGGGAACAGAGGTACAAAGAATATACAATACTTTGCAGCTTACTGCTGATACTTATGATGGATGCTTGCTGGCTTTGAGTAGCTTCTTGCCAATGACCAGTCTTGCCCTGCAAAGAACTGCAAATGCAAAACATGTAGGGAAAATAGGGCATTTCTCCCAAGTATGCAAATCATCTACTAAATCAGTGAATGAAGTGGAATTCCCTGAGGTGACTGTGCTCTGTGTTGGCAGCAATTCAGCTGAAGGGAAACTAATGGGGAATTTCACTGTTGCCACATCACATTCTCAAAGCTGTAACAAGGATATGCTTGACAGGATCTGGTGCTTTAATAACTCCAAAAAAAAGTATAAATGAAACACTTCAGAACAAGTAAACTAAGTTGCCAACAGTACAGCTGCTGACGTACTCAAAACATGAGCAGTGAGTACTTGGATGTTTTGAAGCCACAGTTACTTACCAAAAGAGGACTGCCACTGGATCTTTCAGCGTCATCAAGTCTGGTACACCTCTGATTGGGTCGGACCTGTGTAAAGCCCTTGACATTGAGATCAAAGGAGGACAGCTGGTGGAACCTCCAACTGAACCTACAATGGAGTGTTCAGTGATCTCTCAACCAGAAACCCCATCCTCATCCATGGGTTTTTTGCCTTTCATGTATCACCCGTCTGTAACTATAAAATGCAACTTTCTCTTATTATTCTATTGCAAACTTAAAATGAACCATTTGAACTCTGCAATAGAAATTGTCCACCAGTGCCTACATTGGTATTTTTGCTTATTGTGATGTCATTTTTTGGAGTATCTTCAAATGCTTCATATCCCTAGAATCTGTATAACCTACGTTCTGTACAACCCATCATAAATTTAAAAAATACAAAAATCAGAAATGTTTTTCATCAGATTTTACTGAATAAGCACACAAAACACATTGATCCAAAACATATCTGAATGTAGAAACATGAACAAAATATTTCTTAACAGTCCATAACTTAATTGAACTATGTAAATGTTTTTGCGATATGCTCATTTTTATGAGCAAAGTGCAAAGGCGTTTTGATAGTTTCATCTGCAATAGAAATATTTCCCCAGTGCCTACATTGGTATTTTTGCTTATTGTGATGTCATTTCCTAGATTATCTTAAAATGCGTCATATCCCTAAAATCTTTACAACCTAAGCTAAAAGGTTATGTAAGTGAATAAAAAGTAGCAGATGCACACAGCTTTAAGTCTTAAACAGAGTATTGGGTGCATGGTTGTAGCAAGGATAAAACAAACGAAACACCAGCACTCACGGATATATCCTCTTATTGTTCATTGTGGACAGAATTAAATAGAGTATTGGGTGCTGTCCACAATAAACAATAAGATAGAACAATGACTGCCAGTTTTTTGTTTGTTTTTTGTAAGTCTATAAACTATAATAATTGATATAAGTATTGAAATTGTGTCATAAATAAAAAAATACAAAAAACTGACGTTTTTTTAAATCAAATTTCAATAAACACACAACAACATATTGATCTAAAATCATTCTGAAGGTAGAAACATGAACAAAATATTTCTCAATACAACTAGAACTATGTAATTTTTGATAAGAGTCCTAGTCTGAATACGTGTACAGGCCAGTACTGAATCATAGTCATACCTGCTGGCAACAGAAAGTTATAGGCCCTATACTTTTACATACTACTCCTAGCACGTTGACCAGATCCATCTAAAATTTGGTCAGCTAAATTGTAATACCTTGATGATGCTAAATTGTGAAGCTTTTGAGTTTTCATCAAATGCTTTTGAAGTGCTAGGGTTTCTCAGAAACTCACGAAACTTGGCACACACATCAGAACCCATGAACATTCCAAGAACATACAGTAATTGGGTTGATGTGTTATAGCGCCCCCTAATGTGTGGCAGACTGTGGTTGGGTAAAGTTGCTCTGATCTTCATAAAAATTGGTATGTACATTGCTCTCATCATTTTGGACATATTTCACATGGGCTTTAATTAGCTCCGCCCAACCGGAAGTTGGTCATTCTGAATTGTGTTTTTTGTGTTTCTGCAAACATTTTTAAATTCCCTCTAAAGGGCTTATCAGATTCATTTGAAATTTGGTTGGTATAACCCTCAGACTAATGTGATACTAAATTGGAAAGAAATAGTCAATACCTTGAATGATGATGTCATAGATAATGTGACAAAATGCAATTTTAGGGACTTTACAGGTATAGAACATGTCAAAACTCCTTCTAGAGGATTTAACAGGTCCACCTCAAATTTGGTCAGCAAAACCTCAAGACCTTCATAATGCCAAATTGCTAAGCTTTCAGTTTTCATGAAATGCGCATTGTGGCAATACAGAAACTTTGCATGTTTCACCATGAAAGAAGAAGCTGTTGCAACTTGAACCTACACTATCCAATCTGCCCCCTAATTTCATATGTTGTATCAGAGTCCATGCCTACATTGAGTAATAGTCATAGCACCACCTGCTGACAAAGTCAGCCTTTTGTGACAAATATCATCCGAGATACATTAAATTTACATGGTGTGGGCTACACAATATACAGCAACATGACATATAGTTAGTGAGTGTTATCTAGCACCACATAGTGGACAAAGAAGGTGATAGTTATCTCATATATGCAATGTCCAATATTCATGTTAGTTGCCCTCTGTTAAATTTATAGCTGCATTGTGTTGCTCCGCAATAACAACACTTCCACTGCAGCATGCCCCGATGTGCATGAGGGTATGAAGGCTTTAATTGTTATTCTTTTTGTACTGAAGATATTTATCTGCCTCTACCCACCTGAATGTAGAGGCGGATTTTTCATCATGCAAGGGTTTGTCATTTAGCAACTACCATTGACATAATGTGCTCTAATCAGAGGCCCTAAATTCTATGTGCATTTTGATGTATTAAGTATTTTAATGTGTTGCATATATGTATATGCACAATACTGACTGTACTGTGATGTTCTCCAAAGTCATGCTTGTATCTTAATCCTGATGCCTTTATTTATCTTATTTCTACTCCTCACAGGTGACGACCTCTCCTGCTGATGAGTCCACTCTCCCCATCATCTGTCTCACTGTGCAAGGTAAGATTTTTTTATAAGTAAATCTTTGAAAATCCACAGAGAAAGCCAATTTAGTCAGCTCTTGTGGCAGTTGTGCTTGTTATACTATGTGCCTGTTTTTAGCAATTTATATTCATATTTTATATTTATTTAGGCTTTAACACAAGCACCTTTTTTCACAGAGAAAACTACTTAATACAATAAGTGATAGAATTGTTTTCAATTCAGTATTTGATTATTACCCTTCAGGAGAACCTGAACTTGAGATCCTGTGTGCCAACCAAAGCCAGCCAAATGGATGCTGTTAATGGAGACCTGACTTCACCACCACCTTGACTGTCCTCTTCACCATTGAAGAACACAAAGCAGCAGTGGAGGATGAAGATGAAATCACCCAGCTCCTGACCTGCAAGGATCCAAAGCCTCTTAGCTCAGTGGACTTGTGTTGCAAAGTGGACTGAGGTGGGCTTTTGGACTCTTTACAGACAAGTACACATGCACAATTTTAAAGACTCTAAACATGCCTGCCGACACCTTCCTGGTGACTTAACGTCTCCCGCAGTTGAATATCCATGTTTAGATTACCCAAGAGTGTTTTTGTTTCAAAGAAGTTACAGTGTCTAGTATATTGTCAAGTTCAGTGATTTGATTTGTTTTTTAGTTTTAGTGGGTTTAAGAAATGGCATCGGTATTTCTTTTCATGAGGATTTGTTTAAACTGTCGCTACAGATTTAAACAAGCTTTTTACATATTGGATTTTTAATGTTGTCTTTGTAACATTTGTTAATGTTTGTAATATGTAGCCTACATTTGAAGTCTGTTAACCTTGTGGGTTACAGAATGATTTTTAGAGGACAGGAAGTTGCACATGGTCCTTGCTACTTTTACGGCTAAAGGGGACATGGTAGAATGTTTCCAGAAATTATAAGAACTGGAAACACTGAAAAGAAAAAAAGTGTTTTCTTCTAGTACTACTTCACATGAAAAGCTTCTTACTGGTGTACCACTGTGTGGCTTTTATTATAAAGCACCTACAGGAAACGCAAAACTGACTGCACTGGTGCTATTGGTCAGCAAATATTTGTTTACACAGTAAAATGTTTTGTGCTGTTTGGTCAGCAGATCAGATTTATATATTGCAAAGGAGGATTGGTAAAAGAGGAAACAGCCACAGTGAATTGATAGACCATATGCACTGTGCATCACAGATATAATTGCAGCAGTTCACTATTCAGCAGGGGTTTCCCTGCTATAAAGAAAAAGGCCATTAGATTTCTGTAAACATATTATGCACAATCCCTGCACATAATGAAAAGACATGTTTGTTCCTGTTCAACAGATAACAATAAATAATTGTCATTTAAAGAGTTGGCCCTGTACTAATTTATTGAAACTTCTAAAAAGGTATTAAAACAGTAAAAAAAAAATATGGTAAAATTGTATCTTTTTAATGGAAGTGTGGTTTGAAAGTTTACAGCATTACATGAATAACTGTAATCTTATTTACTGCAAAAGGTTTGGTGTTTTAATCAAATATACAGTAACAAAATTGCTATATTTTATTTAACAGTTACACATAACTACTGTTACTGTAAATACAGTATCATTAAGTTACTGTTTCATTTTACAGTTACAGTATTGGTACTGTAACTATAAACACAGTAAACTTAATGTAGCCTAATTAATTTTTACAGTGAGTTACTTGTCAACTGCTGCCAGAGAGAAGAAGAAAGAAAGAACTGCTGTGACAGCAGAGCAGCAAGATGAAAGGAGAGATCATAACAGAGATGCATCCTCTTAATGGGATGAATAAAGTTATTCTAATTGAATGGAATAAATTGAATAGAATCGGTGGTCCAAAAAGCATGCTACCTGAGGGTTCACCACACCCAACACATAAGACCATAGATCTGAAAATATCCTGTCAACTTTGACTCTGTTGTCTTTCTCCAAGATAGGCACTCACCTAGCTAATACCTGAGTACAGACTGACTGACTGAGCAGAGTGTCAGTGATATCTGGACACATGCTGGAAGTTTTGAAGTGTCCAAACATCAGAGGCAACTAATCATGGTTCTTTGTTTGCGGGCATCTGCTGTCTTTCTCCCTTCCTCCCTTCTGGAAGGTGTCTTTCATTTCAGGGAGCTGCTTCCTGACCATGTGTGTATGTGTGTATGTGTGTGTGTGTGTGTGTGTGTGTGTGTGTGTGTGAGTGTGGTTTCCTCTTCCCTTTCATCTACTTTTATTATTATTTAGATGCTCAGAGAGAAAGAGAGAAGTAGAAACACACTCTCCGCCACTGGAACCCAATAACCCCCCACCACCAAACACACGCACACACACATTCTGCATATACATCAAGACACACAGCTGTATGTGTGGGCACACACACACACACGCACAGTGCAAACAAACACACCAATGGACACAGTTAAAAGGCAGCACATTAGGAGTAACTGGAGACTGACTAGAGCCTATATAGTAATTATGTGTCTACACTTGAGACAAGAAAGAAAAGAGAGGAGAAAGAAAGGGAGGAAAAATGAAAAGAGAGGAGCAGTTTCCAGAGCCCACCTAGGTCGAAGCAGCATGGAGAGAGAGAGGGCTCAAAGCAAGAGAACAGAGAAAGAGAGAGAGCAGAGTGATATAAAGACAGAGAGAGATTATGAAAGAGTGCGACAAAGCTCCTTTAGCTTAAACAAACCTGACAGCGTCTCTACTTCCTCCAGACAGGTTTGTGTGAAAATGTTTGGCCTCAGCTGTCAGCTCTAACCACAACAGCTCCTGGTAATACATCACCATAATCACCCTGCTCCTGCTAAATGCAGCCGTCACACTCACTTAGCACACAGCAGACACACAGTGTGTCAGGGCTCCAAATGATTCCTTACACCCCAGCTTTACTCTTAAGACAAAAGTCCAGGTGGACCAGTTACTGTTTCTAATTCTGCTTTAGAAAATGTAGAGAAGGTTTGTTTTTTCTTCAAATCTAATCATTTAGTGTTGTAGTATCTAATATTAATTACTCTTTAAACAGAACGCATATTTAATATTAAACTATCTTATCTTTTTCATTATAGTACACTATGTAGTATTGTGCTTACCAATTGTTTTTTTTTTTTTGTTTGGGTTTTTTTTTTGCTGTTTTTAAAAAATCCCTGTTGTGATACTTACAGTATATTAGATGCCTTACTCATCCTGCTTTGGCCATACTGTCCCTGAACATCACCATGCCAATAAAGCAATTTGAATTTGAGTACATGTTACACATAATCATTTTTGTCTAATGTTCTCTTCAAGAATTTTTAATTTGCTTCTTAAATAGATGATCTAAAATGTTGTTGTCAGGGTGAAATGGGCTGGGTACCAGTGTCATTGCAACAGGAAAGTGAAATGATCTTGCTGTTGAATCACAGAGAGGATAGAATAAATAATGAGGTGTTGTGGAAGAGTCACACACTTCTCTACGGGTTAAAGAGCTTTACTCAATCTCAATGCTGATATGCTGCATATCTACATTAAGAGTATAGGCTTCTTGCCATAACCAAAATCAAGGACAGTGTGTGACATATGTGTGTGTGTGTGTGTGTGTGTGTGTGTGGGTGGGTTTTTTTTTTTTTTTTTAGGGGGGTGGGTTGTACAACTTATGATGATTTCAATTAAAGAGTGTCAATTTTCCATGAAATGACTCCAAAAAACTCTGAATAGTTCTGGTATATATGTGATGAATGGCTGTTTACTTTTGATGTGTTTGCCAACTTTGTGTTTAAGGCCTGGAAAAGAAGGCAAGATGGATGTTAAGGTTATTTCCAGTAGTTATTTTGATCATTTATTTTTTAAAAAAAAAAAGTCATACATTGATTCATTGAATTCAACATTTTATGTTGAGTAGTTACATATAAATTAACTTCTGCAGCCACTTCTAGACTTTAAAACGGTCTTGTCTTGGTCGGTCGGCTACCCCATTACTAATCTAAATTTACTCAGCATACCTAGCTTAACAGTAAAACATTATTTGATTTGCTTTATTGATTGGGACAGTGTGCAGTTTTAAACATTAAAGATACACTGCACCGGAGTTAGCTGGAAGCTAATTTGCATCTGTCGTCCCCCACAATCAAAACATACAACAGCAGAACAACAAACAGTACAAAGCAAAAAAACAACCCAAAAAACAAAAACAAAAACCAAAACAAAACAAAAAAACACACAGAACACATCATACAAAATACAAAGCTACACACAACGTACACACAAAAAGTAATAATGTAAACTAGACTCAGTGGTCACACAGCTGATTCGTCTTTAGTTGTATTATTATGAAGAATTTTATTTTGTACAATATTACACAAACAAAACTGAAGACTTGACCCTGAGTCAGATAGTTTGACTTTGAAGAAGTGTTTGTAGTTGCATTGTGTTTTTCATTGGTTATGAGGCTATTGTAAGCCCATAATTGATGTTTGTTCAACTAAAAACCTCACAGATTTCACAGAGTAGTTGAATTACTGTTCTATAATTATAATAGTCATATTTGATACTATGATGATATTTGATTTATAAAATGCATTTTGTAACAATGATTTTCTAGACAAACCTAAGTTCTATATATATAAAATCCATTATAAATCTGTTCTGCAATTATTCACATCATCATCAGAAATGTCTTAATTTGCAAACTGTGGTTATTCTGAAAAGAAAATATCCATATACGCCTTTGAGAGGCACATAAATAAAGTAAGATATATATAAGGGAAAAAAATATCTCAAAGTTGTCACTTGGTCGAAGAAAACTGAGATTTTAAGCCATTGTACAAGATTAAATGAGTTAAGTTGTTGAGGTGTATATCTTTGGTACACTGAAGCTCATTCTCACATCACATTCTTTTAAAGATCGAAATGTCATGAACATATGCTTGCACATTATGCATTAATTGGGTTTTGGAAGTCAAGAATTCCCTAAAATGGAATTACATAAGTCAGACTGAAACTCAAACTGTCCTTAAGAATAGTCCTTGTGCACTGTGTTGTGTTTAGGCAGTGCTTAGCATGAAGCAAGCAGCTTTCACAATGCATCTGTTTGTGAAAACTCTATAACTCATGTCACAGTGCCTCAGCGTACACCAAACACACACACGCACACACTCATGCACACACACACACCACACACACACACACACACACACACACACACACACACACTATCCATCTTATCTCTCATACCACACGCGCTTCACTCCTGCACACCACCTACATATCAATACATCAGGCTTAGTGCTGTGGCCATGTATTTACCTAACTGCACTGGGCTGCTGCTAAACACATCGTTGTCTTAATACTGACCTCACTGACTCTCCAAGTCAATTCTACCTAAAGCTCACTGTCATCTGTCTGTGTTCATCTCTCAGTCTGTATGTCTGCTTCTTTTTCACTTCTGCATATAGATTCATATTATGTCAAAGTTACAGAGTTCTGCACGTTGGTGAATAAAATCCTTTTCATGCTGACATTTGGTTTTCCAGGACTCCAGTTTGACAACATGTTCAGTAGTAAGTAGGATTTTAAAAGTCTATTTCCCACTGCCTTTAAATGAAGTTTATAGACTTATAAACAAAGTTCGGGAACCAAAGACCACGCCTTGTACGCAACTCATTTCTGCACCACAGGGTATTTAAACACACCATATCCGCTCCTCTTCCCTTCGTCTCAGCTTGCAAGTGACCCGTGACAGGGTCGCATCGCAAACGCTTACCCCTCGCCCGCGTTCCTTGGACCACGTTCCCCAGCAATACCATCCACGACTCGATCCTGCAGTACCAACAAGATACCTCCTTCACCACCACATCCACGCAGAGGCCGTTTACACCGCTGCTCCTCGGAAGAAAAGCTACTCCCTCAGACGCCACACTGCTGATCAGCTGGGACCCGTACACACACACGCTTCAGCCGATTCCGACCCGGCTCGTTTTCCTTCAAGCAACATCTTCAGCCGGACACTCACTCACCTACAGAGTGCTCCCAAACAGACGGACACACCGTTCCAGCGAAACAATAGCGTTGCCAAACTTTTCCAACTCTACGGAAACTTTTCCTCACCTTTCCGGCCGGCAGTTCAAATCGTCCCGCTCTTCCGGGTTCACCGCCTAACGCTAACCCGACGCACGCCGCACACCGATGACGTCACCACGCTGACGCTGCCCGCTACAACAGAGCCCCGACTCTCCAGCTGCGGCCAGGGCACACTCCACTTTCTTTTCTTCCCTCCTTTTTTTATTTTTATCTTCCGAATTAACCCTTCATCCCATTTTCCTGCTTATTTATTAAGTGCTCGCGTAACTCCATGGTTCATACTAACTCACTTTTCTGTTTTCATGTTTCTTCGTTAACGCTTCTACTTCTCTTCAGGAACTCTCACCCTCTTCTCTCCAAACAACGGGCCATCGATCATCCCCAGCGTATCATGCACGCATTCTACCCGACTCAGACACCACCTCCTCGTCTCAAAAACCGTGCTTTTCCCGCTCCACACAGCCTCCAGCTCATCACCGATGTATCCAGCTGCTTACCTCCGGGTTCCCTGCCCAACGTCTCTGATACGGGGCACACCCACGGCACCACACTGCCCACTACAGCGGAGCAGCGGACGGCTCCCACATTTGCCGAGGGCCAGGTCGAGCGACCTCATGCCCACAGCCATACATGCATCCCCTCATCCTTCATCCCTCGACCCTTCATCCTTCAACCCCCATCACTATCATCTCTCTCTCCTTTCCCTTCCTTTCCTCCCTTTCTCTCTCTTCTTTTCCTCCCTTCCTCTCTCGACCAGTATGCTAAATATTTCCTTCTTCCCCCATCCCTTCATCCCTCGACCCTCATCCCCTCATCCCGCATCCCACGACCTCGACCCTCACCCCCTCATCCTCACACCCCCAACCCTCTCCCTTCCCCCTCCATCCCTTCCCCCTCCCCTCATCCCTCTAAGTCTATCCTTCCTCTTTCCACACCTGCTCTTCCACCACTCACCCATAAACATCCCTCACCCCCCCCCCCCCCCCCCCCCCCATTCCTCATGCGTGGTAAGTATTCCCTTCATCCCTTCATCCCGCGACCCTCATCCCTTCATCCCGCATCCCACGAACTCGACCCTTACCCCCTCATCCTCACATCCCCGACCCTCTCCCTTCCCCCCTCCATCCCGTCCCCCTCCCCTCATCCCTCTAACTCTATCCTTCCTCCTTTTCCACCCTACTTTTACCCTCACCCTTTCATTTTTCATCCTTACCTCCTTCACCCCCCCTCCCCTCCCCCCTCGTTTTTGTTTGTTCTTGTTTGTTTGTTTGTTGTTGTTTTTTCTAACCCAACCGGTCAAAGCAGATGGCCGCCCACCTAGAGCCAGGTTCTGCTTGAGGTTTCTTCCCGTTAAAGGGGAGTTTTTCCTCACCGCCGTCGCCAAGTGCTTGCTCACGGGGGGAACTGTTGGGTCCCCGTTAATTAAAGAGAATGGTCTAGACTTGCTTTACGCTAAAGTGCCACGTGACGACCTCGTTGTCATTCGGCGCTATATTATAGAATAGAATTGAGTTCCCCACCCTTCATCCCTCCAACCCTCACCCCTTCATCCCCCGTGCCTCCCTCCAGACTTTCTATCTTTTCCTCCTATATCACTTCGGCCTCCATCCTCCCATATTATCCATAAAACAGCACCTTTTCGTTCTTCGCTTTCTAGCCACAGCCGACACGGCTCACTCAAATCCATCCATTTTCTTTTCATCCATTCTACCTTCATCTGAATCTCAAGGCACCATGGAGGGTGCGCCCTCACTCTTTCATTGCCGTCAACCGACTATATAAAATGCTTCAACACAACGAATCATCTCCAATACAACCATTCATCATCAATTCAGTGCTCCAGTCAGCCTCTATTCCCCCACCACTAGTTCATGACATCAGCGGGCCACGAAGCTTCCTTCTTCCGACCCACTCCATTCGGTTAACTCCAAAGAGCCATCCAGACCATCAGTTTTCCCGTAAACGGTTATCCCACAGTTCGCACTCAGCCCCCACACCCAACCATCTCCCCCTTTTTCCCCCCTTCTTCGACTCCCTTCATGCAGCAGGCTTCATAGGTCCTGACAGTCTCAAGCCCCATCACAGGCTACTGAAGTCTTGACAGCTAAAGCTCATCGCAGGCCACACACTTCTCTTCTTGCTTCCGACGGCCATCGTACCCATCCAAGTGCATCACGCCTGTTGATACCCACGTACAGTATCCTTCCTTCAGTGGTGCCTATGTTAGGTGCAGTGGCCCTCAGAACCCCACCAAGCACGGTCCATGACACCACTATATCATAAAGCACTAATCGCCATTAACTCCAAAGAACCATCTCAACCGCCAGACCATCCATTTCCATCCATTTCGTACGTGATTGTCCCACAGTTTCCACCAAGTCCCGACACTTGACCCTTCCGGAGACAACCACAGTGCCCGTTCTCGCAACATACAGCTGCACTGACCCAGTGTCTCTCTCTGTTTCCGGGGTTACAGCAGTTTAGGTGGTTCACCTCCAGTCGGCCACCTCAACTGCCCCCTCCCCCACCCTGCTCGATGAACCACGTCAAGTCATCATTGAAGCCCTTCTTTGGGGGAAAAAGAGGTCTTAGTCATCCTCGTTCCCACGCTATATTGTTGCTGACCATTATAAACAAAAAAGGAGAAAAGTAAGAAGAAACAGAAAAAGAAAAGAGAAAAGCCCCTCACGTCGGACCTTCTGGTCCGATGCATTCACACACTCCGCACAGGCTACTTGTCTCCTCACATAGACAAAACCCTAGAGTCCATGTTTTTACTATCCTTTTTTGGCTTCCTACGCTGCTCAGAAATCACAGCTCCTTCCTACTCCTTTGATCCAGCACTACACGCCACATTGTCCGACATCCCTTTCCACTCTTCAGATACACTCATCTACTACCTCAAACACAGCAAGACCAACCAGTCGGGCCAACCTCAACCCATCTACCTTTTCCGCCTAGATTCGTACATAAGTCCTTACGAACCCATCCACGAGTACATCAACACAAGACTAGCCAACCGAGCTTCCTCTCAAGACCCTCTGTTCATCACGGAAACGGGAAGGGTAGCAGCACGTTTTTGGTTCCATCACCACATGCGCTCAGTACTCGCCAGATCCGGAATACCCCCAGACCAGTTCTCAGGACACTCATTCCGCATCGGAGCCGCTTCCACCGCCTCTAGACAAGGCATTCCCGACAATATCATCAAAATCCTCGGCCGTTGGTCATCCCCCGCCTATCATACCTACATCCATCCCGACCTGGATAACATTAAGCAATCCCATTCTCGCCTCTCCGGTTGAAGTCTCTTTGGGGGCCTCGTACAGATGCCGGATCATCGAGACAGCACCCCCACCCTGAGTCTCAACCCCCTGTTCCCACTTACCTCCCCGACGTCGACGCCTCTCCTCCTTTCATCTATCACTCTCCTATCCACTCCCTCCTTCCCCTCTTTCCCGCCTGCTCTTCTTTCTCCCCATCCCTCGACCCTCATCCCATTCGACCCCTACCCCCTCATCCCGCATCCCACGACCTCGACCCTCACCCCTGCATCCTCACACCCCCGACCCTCTCCCTTCCCCCATCCAACCTTCCCTCTCCAACCATCCCTCTAACTATCCTTCCTCCTTTTCACCCTGCCTTCCATCACACTCCCAATAAACCATTAAATCCGTATTCTAGAAGGAGTGGTCTTGGTTAGTGAAATGAAGTTTATAGACTTATAAACAAAGTTCGGGAACCAAAGACCACGCCTTGTACGCAACTCATTTCCGCACCACAGGGTATTTAAACACACCATATCCGCTCCTCTTCCCTTCGTCTCAGCTTGCAAGTCCCTCCCACCCGACCCCTCCGCTAACTTTCCTCTCTTCTCTCCTCAAACACAGGAACAGGGGGGCCTCGTACAGATGCCGGATCATCGAGACAGCACCCCCACCCTGAGTCTCAACCCCCTGTTCCCACTTACCTCCCCGACGTCGACGCCTCTCCTCCTTTCATCTATCACTCTCCTATCCACTCCCTCCTTCCCCTCTTTCTCGCCTGCTCTTCTTTCTCCCCATCCCTCGACCCTCATCCCATTCGACCCCTACCCCCTCATCCCGCATCCCACGACCTCGACCCTCACCCCCGCATCCTCACACCCCCGACCCTCTCCCTTCCCCCATCCAACCTTCCCTCTCCAACCATCCCTCTAACTATCCTTCCTCCTTTTCACCCTGCCTTCCATCACACTCCCAATAAACCATTAAATCCGTATTCTAGAAGGAGTGGTCTTGGTTAGTGAAATATTTTTGGGGGCTTTGTGCTTTAATTTTATTTCTACACACATATAAATAAATGTGCCTTGCCAAAGTCCCTATATCTATCCCCACAGATCATGCACTTTCTATATATGTCATTGTGCACTATCAAGTCAAAAATGATGACAAACCCAGTGTTTCTTGATAAGACGCAATGAGCCTGCACTGCAGTGCACAATATATGTTAAATGTCACAAGTTAGTGCTAGCATGCTGGGAAATACATGTTGGGGAAAGCAATCCATAGAGTTGGAGTACAAGGTGGCATATTTTTTCCCTTATAGTCAACACTGTCTCAGTACAATAATGCACCATTATATAAATGTATACTTGCAAGTGCTGTACATTTTAAAAGAAACAATATCAGCGAGACTACATTTATTAATGACATCATTAAAATAAAAATAAAAATGATGCCATGAAGCCTCATCTAGACATTGTCTTATCCCTGCATCTCGCTCCCTGGGTTACTCATCATATCTTCATCAATCCCCATTTGACATACATTAAAGAATATGGTCCAGACCTACTCTGAAAAGTGCCCTTAGATAACTTTTGCTATGATTTGGCACTATATAAATAAATTTAATTGAAAAAATTGAATTGAATCCATTCAATTAGTCATCCCAACATATTAATACATAAGTGGTCTTTGTTAGTGAATCATATTCACGTCAAAGAAACAATCTGGCATAGGCATAGATTTGGGTATAAACGGTAGCGACATGTCCCTACCAATATTAAGGTGCTCCCGGATTGCCCTTTCCAATATTTCTACCGATCTCAAACAATCTAGCCCTATTAACGCCATGTAATGTTAACAGTAAAATCTCTGCAGAGTTGCCAGGTTTGTGTGTTTTCTGTAAAAAAAAAAAAAAGTGCGTTATTATGATAAAGAGTGAAAGAGCAGGATATGGGGGACACTCAACCTGATGATCTGGCAATTTCAAGCTTTACACATTGTTTACTAGCAGCAGACCTTAGTTAATAAGAATGTTCTCTAATCAAGCCAAACATTAATCTTTGGAATTAGTGGGAGAAAATAAATATTTACTATTTAATGCCATCTCTCCCCTTTTCCGTGAGTGAAAAATAACACAAATAGAAGTTTTTGAAATGATTTAAAGATAGGTCTGAGCGTCGCCCAAATCCACAGACTGAAAGAACAGATTCTCAAATGAGGTGTGAAAACCTTACAGCAGTGAGTTACAGAGCAGCACATTACCTACAGGTTTCTATACATTTATCTTATTGTGACATTTATTGTGACAGTATCTATATGTTATTTTTAAATATTAATTTTGGTCTCAGATTTATAGTTAAGTAGTCTATCAATAATATAAAATGAAATAATCACAGAAAAATAATGATACACGAGCAGTTTCAGACAAGTCAGCAAATGCATATTCTGTAAAGTAAACATTTTGCAGAGTCAGGCTCTTTATATGTGTATGTTTGCGCACATGTGCCTGTGATAGAGAGCAAGTACACATACACAATTATTTTGGCCGTCCGACAAAAAATGTCCTTACCAAAGTTAAAACCAAACCTCTAAACCTATGCCCTTGCTTTTTGTATTTTTTTTTTTTAATTTTTCTCCTACATACATTTTTACATACAATACATTATTATTAGTGGGTGTTAAAGGCATAAGAGGCCATTCACCTGACTGTCAGGTCACCTGTTCGAATCCAGCACCTGTGTGTGCATCCTCCTGTTTCTCTCTATAACCCCTCTATTCTGGCTCAAACTCAGCTGACTGAAGAGACCACTCCATGACTTCTCTAAGGTCTACTGTACATTTATTTCTCAGTGCAGCTGTTAGAATATCACACATCAACATGATTAGTGATGGTCAGATATACAGTATAGCATCTTGCCCCACATCTGAGATCATCAGCAACGGCACTGTCTGTTGTCTGTTGACTCTTGTGGTTTTAAAGTTTAAAAGTACAAAACATTTAAAAAAAATATGTGATTGGATGTTACTTATGGCTATAGTCATGGGGTTCTTGGGGTTAGCGAGGTAACCTCAGGTTTAATTCTGGGTTTTCAGTCCTATGACGCTGGTTCACTTCTTACTGGGGCACATCACCATGCTAACTTATGCTGAACAGCTATCCTTCTACAGAGCAGGTTAATTTCAGAGGATCAGATCACAACCTGTCAACACAAGAGTCATCATTCCTACAAGATCCCAACATGGACAAAAGTCCTGAGTTTACAATAAAGTGACAAGTAAAAAATATACGATACATATTTTTATAGGTCAGTGGAAACATTTTATTGTTCCAGGCTTTCCATTTCAACTCTGGTTTTAAAACAGAGCTTCTAACAAATGGAGAGATCGTTTACAACACTAATTACATAATGATGATTTTAGCTGAATTTTAATAGTATAAAGTTTATTTATTCCTGGAGTGACAGCTGACAGTGTGGATGATTTTACACTCTGATTCCATCACTGCAGCTCAGAATAACATGAGACAACTGTGTGATGATAACTGGAAATAAAAACAACATATTGTCTTTTATCAGAAAAATAATCCACACACTGTTAATTAGCTCCCATGATTATAAATGCAACATTTGGGTCAGATAGACTCATCAGTCATTAATTACTTTTCCAGTCTTTGCTTTGGTAGCAGAAGTGGTCTGACATTACTTTTAAGTTTCGTTTTTTATGTGACATATTCAGAATGGTTTCTTCATCATCCAACTAAATAGCAAAAAAATACTCTCTCTGTACGTAAGTCATATATAATAATTCCTACATGTATTTTTTACTTTTAATATGTGGAAATTATCGCTAGTGTTTCTACATCTTATTCTGTTGTATAATTACAGGCTGTCATTTACATGTCACTTTGTTGAATATGACTTTTTGCTGTCTCTTAAACAGAAGTTTTCCACAGGTTTCACTGTTTCATCTCATATCATGAAGTACTTCATTCATGGTTCTGATGATGTCACTCGTAATTAACAACCCTGCCTCTTTCACATGAACACGCTCGTAGCTGGATATCAAACCCTGGGTTGACTGAGCGAGTTGATAACCAGCTTCATAGTACTGGTTCAGTGAAGCCAGATAACGAAAAGATATCCCGGGTATGTTGATCTTGCTTTGTAGTACAGGCCTCAGGTGTGCTATTGTCAGTAGATAAGTGGTTGAAAAGGGTTTCAAATCTATTGGATAATGAATCCAAGGGTGGGAGTTGCCATAGTCAGTGTCCAAGTGCCACACCCCTACCATCATGTCAGAAATAAAAGAACATATACCTCTCTTAAAGTTACAAAGATAAAAGCACAATAAGTACAAGTACAAATATCTGTCAAAAGTGAGAAATTAGAGGAAACATAACATATTTAGTTCTTCATGAATACCAAAGAGTTAACACTATGTCATTGTTTATCATTAGTCATCATGTTTTGTGTTTGCTTTATATCAATGCTGTTTAAGTTCAACTTAGAGCACACATAGCTGTTACCTAACCACTAATAACCATCTAATGTGTTAGTATAGCGCTAATGATAGCTGAGCACTTATGTTATCTCCTGTTCACCTATGGAGGGAGTGTTAAGTGGATAGCAGCTGATGTTGGCATACGATTGTGGTTTGAGGAGGCGTTGATAAGAGAATACAGATTAGCACTGGCAGAAGGTTTTGTCTAAAGCTTCTTATAAAAGTCTTTGTTACAGCACACAAAGGCGCAGGTGCACTGGATATGATACTGAAACACACACACGCACCATCACCGGTGTGTGTGTGTGTCCGTGTGTCCGTGTGAATAGTGTAGTATATGTGTCGTGCTGTCTTTTATTCAGTGCAGGCCTCCACTTCACCAGAAAGACCAAATAATAATAAAACCAGTGGAGTGTTGGAGTGTATGTAACTGCAGTACCCTGTTTGATTGCAGACAGAGGTCACAACTGCAGCTGATTTCCTTACAAGCCTGTATTTCCACTATTAAAATGAATATTCTACCAAGGATTAACTTTTTTTCCAACATGTTGCCCCCCCCCCCCAAGGCATACTGGGACAAGATTCACAGTCTCATCTCTAAATTTATTTGGAAGGGCAAGCGTCCTCGCCTTAAATTGACAACCCTGCAGCGTGGTAGACAGGGAGGAGGACTAGTTGTCCCTAACTTCAGGTTGTATTTTTGGTCTTTTCTGTTGCGCCCGTTATCAATCTGGTTAGACCCCAATGCTTCAGTCTCATGGTGGGCTCTTGAGGAAAACCTGGCCTCCCCACATCGCTTACAAGACGTAACATATTCAAACCTGTCTCCTAAACTCTTCAAATCCAAGCTGGGCCCTATTATGTCTTTCCTTTTAACAACCTGGCACTTTGTAGAAAAAGCAACTCACTCTCAGTTAAAGTGGCATAATCACAGTCCCGTTTTTCATAATTATGCTCTTCTTACAGGCGTTACCCCGTTTTCATTTCCTCAATGGAGTAATAGAGGCATCCACTCATTGTCTGACATCTGTAATGAAGATGGTCTCAGAACATTTAATGATTTGCGAATAACAGATAACCTACCTGGCTTCTCCTTTTTTCTTATACTTACAACTCAGAGCATCCATGCATGCTCATGGTTTTCCCTGGGGGCAACCTCTCTATACCCATGGACCCCATCTCTTATTTAATGTGGGAGTTTGGTCAAGTGGTTTAGTTTCCTAGGTTTATAACTTGTTACTGAAAGAGAGTTTGAACATCTCGGTGGTGAGATCAATTGGTTTACAGTTTGGGATAATCTACACCACATATCTAAAAATCCTAACCATAAACTTATTCATTTTAATTTTTTACATAGACTTTATCTTATCCCTAGAAAATTCCATCTTATGAAACTCTCACCCTCTCCATTTTGTCATCTATGTACTCTAGGCCATGTGGGCACATTTGTACATATGTACCAGGAGTGCCCTGGTGTGGCTGCATTTTGGAAAGTAGTAACTTCTGCATTATCTAATTTTCTGGGGGAGCATATTCCATGTTGCCCCAGATTGTTGATTCTGAACGATACTTCAACACTTAACCTGCCATCTACCAATTTTTTCATCTTATTATTACTGCAGTGATAATAAGACATATTACTGCAGTGAAAAAAATGCTAGCTCTTAGATGGAAACCTCCTCATTCCCTTACCTATACTCGATAGATGATGTCTTTTCTGAGTATTTTATACATGGAATAATCCATAGCTAGAATACACGGAGCTAAAGAATCGACTGTCCAGTCATGGGCCTCTGCAATAGCAGAGGTTAAACAGATGTTGGTTTGAATATGTTTTCTTGTGACATTATAAGATATGCAATTGTAAGTTGATGTAATGTTGTAATATTATGCATTTCTCCAGCATGTATCAATGAACTATTGTGGGTTGGGAGGGGAGGGAACTGGGCGCCACATGGGTGGGAGGGAGGGAGGGATTACCCTTTGTTAGCTACAGGGTGATAAGTATCTCAAACATCCAGTCCAATAATGGATTTTTCAGCAAACTAATTGAATAAGTATTACTACAGTAAATATTCAAACAATTTCCTAACTGTTAAGTTGAATGGTATTGGTATCGTCAAACAGTTTATTATCATGAATTATGAAGATATGTATTCAATCTGCTCATTTTAGAAAATGAACGCAACTTTAGTTTATCTTAATTGCTTGAAAAATCCCTAGAAATTGTCTGCCCGGTTGTCAGTTGTGATTTGACAGATCATTATTATCAGACTTAACTGGAATGTTTCAAAACTGTTGCCCCCTTCACGTTATAGTGGAATATATTATGTTATTACACTTTGTTATTTTGTATTGTTATTGTAACAAAATCTGTTATGTTTTTTCTTTGGAATAAAAACAATTGATAACAAAAACTGCAGCTGATAAAAACACCACAGGGTCCATTTGGATTAGAAGACACGATGTCACTCATTAAAAGAGACAGGGCTGAATTATCAAATGATCAAAGCATGTAACTATCCTGGGGCTCAAAAGCTCCAGGTTTATACCAGATGTATTGTTAATTAGTATTGTAATTTGATTAATGTATGGACCACTAAAGTATAAATTACACTTGCATTATGGCATAATCTTGAGGCTCCTTCTTGATTAAGAACTCTGAGTTAAAATCTCACTTTATATAAAGATGGATGAAGTGAGGTGACATCACCAGTTGGTTTACATTGGAGCTGGTTTAAAGCCCCGAGTTGCAGTTTACAGTCAGCACCATCTATTCCGTTTGGAGCCAGGACCTTCCAAATAAGCAGGGTGTTGCCTTTCGTGCTCTGGAAACATGCCCCGTTACCTCGGATCCAAGCTAACGTTAGCTTACTGAGAAAACCAAGCGGTGCACTTTGGGCTAACATTAGCTACTTTACCTAAACTGTGCTAACAGGGTAGGTATCGTAATCATGTAACGTTAAACTTAGTGAAATATTGCGACAGTAGTCCGACTTGGTGTGAGTCCCGGCACTTTCAGGTACTTCAGAATCAAGCTGTGGTAGCTGCTGCTTGGTTGAAATCTGGCCTTAAAGGATAAGGGTGGTGATTTTCTACATTTTTCAAATCTCATGTGCAGAGCCATTTTTGGGCACAGTAGTTTATTTAGAATCAGCTCCAAAGACTAATAACGGTGATCTTGTTTTTTTAGTCTCCAGAGAGGACAGTAGTTCCATGTAAGGCATGTGTGAGAATTTGATTCTGTTTACAGCTTCTTTAGCTTGTTGTGCTACATATCACAACCTCTTGACTTCGTACTACATCATAAATTTCTCAAAGAACTTACAAGACAGAAAAGTATAGAAAATTGCCAGCCATATCTTAAAGCCATTATTATGTCATTATGTTATTGTGTTATTGTGCTCACATGGTGCATACACATTGTGTGCTTAATCAAATGACCACAAACTTATTATCAACTACTAACTTATAAAATGCAAAGAAAGTGGCAGAGTGGGGGTCAGTAGTGGTCCACAGCCACAGCTCTGTTTTGCCCCAGGCTCTGTTTTGCCCCAGGCTCCCTACACGATTAATCCAACCCTGAAAAAAGAGAGCACAAATGTCATAAAGCAACGGTGAGATGTCCTGATATGTTGAAGTTACTGGTTTAGTATGGCATCTTGTCATGTTGTCATGTAGCCTATGGTATATGTTCGTATAAGGGTACTTGATAGAAGCATGCACTGATTCATATGTTATTCTTCCACAATTTCAGAAAATTTGCTTAAAACTTTAACAATAATTTAATAGCATCTAGTATGTCTTGGACTAAATGCATCTTTCACAAAATGTTGAACCTCTCCTTTAACCAGACATTTTCCCTTTGTTTATGTTGAGGCGAAGCTGTCCTGTAATCAGCTGTAGCACCACATTAAGAGGCTCCACTCTTAATGTGTCATCCCCTGTTAAAATGACAGATGAATGACCAAGAGAATGAATGAATAAACTCTTGTCAGCTTGTGACACTGCAGGTTCCTGAAATTGGTGTGTTGGTGGTAGACAGAGCAGCAGCTAAGCTAAACTGTAATTTAAGCCCCTAAAACAGTGTTTAGGCCAATGTCTGACGCAGGGGTGCTGCATTCATTTCAGAAGTGCGGGGGCTGAAAAGTTAGTGTGTGTGTTTGTGTGTGTGTGTGTGTGTGTGTGTGTGTGTGTGTGTGTGTGTGTGTGTGTATGTATGTGTATGTGTAGTGGTAGATAGACTGGAGACTCTCACTAAACTTTTGCGGAATAACTATAGCTTGCTTGCACCACAGGGTGGCGGTATGATTCCAAACACGAAGCAGCTAACTAGTGCTTGTGGGATTAGATATAAGCTTTTTTGTTCAATTACCCAAAACTGAGTTTACAGGATGGTAACACTGCGGCTCAGTAACAACAAGCAGTCAATAGGAATGCGATAATGTACTGTTGTACTGATACAGGTTTATGTTTGCCTGCTTTTTTTATGTAATGTCTTAGATGGGACAGGAATGATTCAAACGTCCTTTTACTGTAAGTGTTGGAATATAGGGGCATTTGCAGGGATACAGCGATTTGCGACTTTAAAAGAATGTGGGAGGAGGGTAAAGTGTGTGTGTGTGTGGGGGGGGGCACTTCTCTTGGTCTGAATTTAACCTGCAAACTCACTGTTTGCCTCTGCAGTCTTTTACACTCCATTGAGGGCAATTTTGCCTCTCATCTGAGTGATTGGCCATGCTGTGGGCTTTGTTGTTTATGACGCTTAAATGCTTAAATACACCACACTCACAACGCACATGTAAACTGACCCTCTGTCTGTCTGCGTGTGTGTGTGTTTTATGTGTAGCAGTGACGCATCATCATACCTGTGGTCCTGTCATTAAGGTACTGTAAACAGGCCTTAGCAGGGTAAATGATGCCACCAAGCAAAAACACTCACAGAGTTACACACACACACGCACAGACTTTAGACTTACTTCCATAGGCATAATTCCCAAACACTGACATGCCACAGGTCAAAAAATATTCCCAAGCCCTGCTGTCTCCCAGTTGAATTAGTGCAAAAGATGAGCTTTTGTGTTGAAAAACATCTGGTTCTTAGGTAAAATATCAAAGATATTGGAAGGGAGAAGAAAACTATGACTCCATATCAGCATTTCAGTCAGAAACATCCAATCACAGACTTCCAAATTCTGTCGTGTGAGTGGAAACTGATGGCTTCAGTATGCTTCCAATCAACAAAGTCATACTACATGTGGTCAGACCATGTCTGAAGTCAAAACTTTTTCTACCAGTTCTGAATGGCTACACTAGAATGTGAGGTGAAAAGCCAGCTGTTACAGCCTCCTACTTGCTGCATCACACTGCCTCCAACAACTCTTTCTCAACTTAACCTCTTAAGGTCCACTGGGTTAATGGCGACCTGCTTAAGCAGTTGTAAGCTGCTTAGCAACACACAGTAATGAGTAAAAGCAATTGGCACAATTTGGCCACTTGGAGATGTTTTGGATAGGTTTGGGGACACCAGTGACACCACAAACTAAAAACTCCCTGGCTCCCCTATGATTAGGCCTAGAGGTTTGGAATTTACACAGGTGTGACTAACAAGATATAGAAGGTATGTGGTGATTTGCATAATTCTGGCATAAAATATGTCCTAGTTATTGTTATTCAAATATGACTCATTATAAGTCAAGGACCAAAAACACTTTTTTGAGCCATTTTTGAACTAATGTAATTTTAGTTGTCTTTTAGCCACATGCTAAACAAGCACATTCCCAGAAGCTAGAAGATGCTACTTTTCAGATAAAGCCTAATACATGCATTTCGGCCTTACAGTTCTTCTGTTACAAGCTTTTCCATTGGGGTATGCCAAATGGGCGAAAATTCCAAAAAAAGGGTGGATGTTAAGAGACTACCCCTACTCCTATACAACAACATCAATACTGGACGATGAACCCAAGATTATGTCCAATGACATGATTTTTTTTATTTATTTATTTTTTTTTTTACATTTTAAGATTTTTATTTTTTTATAATATCTGTACATGGCAAGTACTGTCACATCAGGGTTAAGGAATGATTGTGGTTATGGTAAATAAAATGGAGCCCTGCAGTAGTTCAGTCAGAGCACCTCAGGTTCAGGGGCTTTTGTGAGCTCAGGGACTGTTTGTGTCACGCTTGCACAGATAAGTTCCACGGCATCACATGGACAGGGTCACTGTTGTTACATGTTTGGGTATGTATTTTTGTGATGAATGGTTGAGAAATATTTTTTTTTAATCTTGGAAATTTCCTCCTTTATATTTCTGTTTTCTAATCCTTATTTTTCCTTGTATTCTAATTATTATTGCACATTAGCCTTTTAGCACCTCCTCTAGAGTATGCCACCCCACATTTAAGGATAATCAAATATTTAAAAGAACAGTAATATGAGGAAGAAGGAAAGGTTTGAGTAGTTCCCTGCTATTTCCAGGTCAAGTTGCACAAATATTAGATCAGTCAGTCAGTTGTACTTTTTGGAATAATAAGTGACTGTTGATGTTATAATTAAACTTTCCTCTATTTACCTCAGTCCACTTTTACATTTTTTTTATCTCAACCTAGATAGATAAATTCAGCGCTGAAATAAAAAAGGTAAAAGATAAAGATCTTTACTTCCTGAGTCATTTTCTGTTGAACATTAACTCCATTTGCTTTTATGAGTTCCCAACCTCTTGTTGACAGTCTTATCTTATTGCTGTTGCCTTTAGAAAACCCTTGCAGAACTTTGTCACGCAGCCTACAGGGTTGGGAGCACAACTCCCTGAGGAAAATGCAATCAGAGATGTTAAATGCTACAAATTAGTTCCCCTGGAATCTGCCAAAGTCTTAAAAATCCACAGAATCTTAAAAGTAAGATGCAGTCAGACAGGAGCATTCTTATCAAAACTAATTGAGTGCTTTATCAATACTGAGCACCAGAAACTTGGTATTTAGAACAGCATTTACAACATTTGATGATATACATTTATATGTATGAAAAGTAACTTAATGCACAGTCTGAAGTACAACAGCAAATTTTAATTGTAGAAACTAGCAGATAGCATGTGGAGGAATGCCTCTTCATTGACTCCAACCATTGACTGAAACCATGTACATTTTTGACAGGTAGACAAGAAAGGTCTAACCTGTCTCCTAAAAATTATTTTTACTGTATATGCTACTAATTTACAACAGCTAAATATTCTAAAAGCCAGGAACCACCAGGTTTACATGGTGAAACCACAGCAGCTGTGTGATATGTAGCATTAGTTGTTAACAACTAGCGTTAAACTGACTGAGTGAGAAACTGCAGGTAAAGGTCTCGTCTCAGCAGGGGTGTCAATTGTAGCCACGACAACAGCCAGATAGTGAATTATCCAATATGTAATATGTCCCATTAACATCACAATCCACATCATCCTCACACACTACCTGTGTTTAAACTGTTGATAACAACAAAAGTTACATATTGGCGAGATAATGAGTGATCATAAATGAAAATAGGATGCAATTAATGTGGACTGTATTAGTGGTAATTATGACAAAAATAAACCTGGTTATAGTAGTAGTTTGTGTAACTTAGTTATGTTTAGCAGAAGCAGAGATAAGCTTTCTGTACTATATAGCACTCACCCTCCTCACATAAGGATATTGAATCATAGAAATAATCAGTGATAACAGCAAAATGTAGCTAATATCCAGACCAAACTGTCACTTAAACATAGTAACCAATGCAGAACAGAAGCCAATGTTGGAGGTTACATTAAAGCTGGTGTTATACTTTCTACGTCCACGAGTACACATGGCCCACACGGCCACTATGCTTCAAGGGCATCAACTGTGCATGCGCTGGAAAACCAAAATAGACGCTGAATTTGACAAGAGGCTGTGTGAAGAGGTCCATCGCTACATACATTTCCACAATTCATCCTTAAAACAAAAGCAAGGAAGAAGATGAAGGGAAGAAGTGGTGCAGCAGACGGGAATGTTTCTATTCCCCCCATTGTTTCCCTCTTGAGCTGGCTGTCTGACTTCATGAAACACCGGGACACAGACTCCAACTTTTCAGTGGCAGTAATGTGAATCAAATTTGAAGTTATGTCTTTATTTTTTTTTTAGTGTCTGGTAGGACTTAAGATAACTGACAAATTGATAACAATGGTTGAGTCAGTCATTCTGGAGAAAGACTGTTGATATTTGAACTTAACACCTGAACAAATACATCCTTTCCTTCATGCTCCTTCAGAAGCTCCACTCCCCAAATTCATGGATGCACATTGCCAAGGCAACAACCAGAAGAGAAATATGGCAGAATCTAGAGTAATGTGTCAGCTCTAGAGTCACTTCTGTTCCTCTCACACTTTATCGTGAGAGGAAAAAATGTTTTGTCTCATGAGTGCAACAGTCCATCCACACTCTCCGCTCCGCTCTCTGCTGCCTCCCCACTTCTCACTCAACCTGTGTTCAGCATCCCTGTCCACAGAAGCAGCCATCTGTCAGCTGCAGCTTCTGAGGAGCTGCGAGGACAGCGGCCTGACAAACTGCCTTCATCAGTATGACTGACAGCAGAAATTTACTGAGCCAAAATAGTTTGCATGTCGACTCCACAGGAAGAAATTGACAGTGTTTGTATTAGAAGGTGACATGGGAGTGGATTTTCACTCCTGTCCCATCCCATTCCCACAAAAATAATCCTGTCCTGTAGGGGTGTGCCCAAATACATAAACATTATTCAGCAAAGTACAAATAGTGGGTTTTTTACGAATACTTGTTTCATACAAATATTTTTTAAATTATTTGTTTTCAGGAAGAAAAAAAACATGTCAAATACCAGCACTCAGGTCGTTTTACATTTCTATCTCAGTCTCTCTACTCTGCTCTGCTTTTAGGTCAATCACAAGGTGAGTCACATCCACCTGTTGCATGATGTACATTTCCTTATTTGGACATCACTCCCGGAGTTAGGGGTGTTTCCCAGAGATAAAGCTAAGCTACTGACACACACGAAGTGCTCCCAAGGGACTCTCCATAACCTGTTGTTCCCTTTCTTTCCATAAAGTTAGGTTGTAAAAAATAGGCAATAAATGAAAAGTGCAAAGCAATAATGGCCTTTGAAGTTCTTCCTTGCACATTACACGGTGTACTGTCTCTGTGTTATGGGTGTATAAATAGGTAGAGGTCTGTCTGCAATGATGTGATGAATTAAGTTTTAGCTCATTAGTCAGCGCAGTTGTCTATGATCTGGGAGACTCCAGTTCAAAACTCGTTGTGGGGACCTCCTTCGTCAGGTAGTTCATTCATGACCACTTAATTTTCTAGAATTAAAAGTGTAATAAAAACAAAAACAAAAGCCTCTTTCCACTTTTATTTGAATACAAATACAAATTATTTTGCTGCCTCAACATATACAGATACAAATACAAATACTTGACCCTCTGCACATCTATCCCGTCCCATGACAAAGTTTTTTAAACTTTACATGGCAAACCAGTTAGGAGACATTAGACACAGTCTTTAAGAAACACCTCAACATACTCCAGAGGGGTGGTGCCGAACATGCCACTCCTCAATTAGTCTCCCCGCAACACTGAAACTCCCCTCTGACGGGGTACTTGTTGCCAGGATTGCCAGCAGCCTCTTGGCAACTGGCACTAGCCCAACTGACATCTTCTGCCAGAACTTGAGAAGGGACTGGAAGCCGGTCGTCTTTGAAGGCTTATTCATATATTTTATCACCAACTGGCGGCCCCAGGACTCCTTAATTGTGTCACCACTGTCCTCCTCCCTCTCCTCCTCCTGCACACAACTTGAGAAGTTGTGCACCTCTGTGGCCACTAGGGGTGGATCTTTTGAGAAAAAAAGACAGATTGTTATAGAGCAATCCACTTTGCATTAAAATTCTTTGTATAGTGTAGAATACCTATTTGTCCTAATATTGGTATATATAATATACCACTTGTAGGAAATTAGTGTGTGTGTACACTTTATACCTCTCCTTAAGTGAGGGGGGACATTTTGTAATTATATTAGAATTTTTCTGTGAGTGCTCTGTCTGTACTTAGTGCTAGTGCTGTGAATTACCTTGTTTGATATGGACTCTCTCCCCTGCCCCTGCTCTTTCTGTGATTGCTGCCAGAATGTTTATAACCTCCTCATACTCCTCAACATTGAGAGTTTTCCTTAAGAAACACCTCAGGCAAGGAGACAGAGAGCTGTGGCTATCTTGTGGTAAAGGTGGATTTTGAATTTCAACTCCACCACCTGGGCTAACTACCTTTTCTGCTATGACGGGGAAAAAAATCAGATGATATTTGTAACATTATTATTGGATAGGGCCCAGCTGCTCTTAGCTACTTGAATGACCGCCAACAAAACAATTCAAATCACGACTGTATTACCTCTTTCACAATTGTACTTTCTCCATCCTGAAGCAACAAACCCCTCAGCAGGGTTGCCTTGATCAGGAGGACAAGGTGGAGAGTAGGTGTCTGCTCAGTGGAAAGGTGCCTGGTAGCCTCATCAAAAGGTTCCAGGAGGTGGATGATGTCTTCAAGACGGTCTGGATCTAGGTTGTTGACATAACAAAGCTCTTTTCAGTGAAGCAAGACCTCATGCAGCTTACCGGTCCGCAGAGCATCTCTCACAGATTAGAGCATTGCAAGTCTGGTATTCCACCTCGTCTCCACTGCTTGTTTCAGTGATCTGTCCAGTACCTTGTGTAATCTGAAATTCAAGGAAGAGACAGTTCACACTAAGCAAGGTAGGGCTAAGTGATAAAAAATCAATTTGACTGAGATTTTTGAAATATTAAATGTTTCAGTTCAGAAAAAAGATTTACAGTTGAAATAGATTATTAAGACAAAAGAGCCAGATGAAAATGTAGCCTTTGCAATTGATCAATTACAGCAGTTGATTTTTCATGTTGATTTTATTTATTATATTTTATAGTATATATTATAATATATTATTATTATTTAAGCAGCCTTACCAAGCAGACATGACAGGACTGTAAAATATCTTATCCTGCTCTTTTGAAGTGTGTGACAAGGGTCTTTGCATCCCTAAACAGGTTGATGATGATGCTGTGCTGTGGGTTCTCCTCATCCAAGTGGTCAAACATATTTAAAAATCAGGTTCATGTTATGGCCGGCACAGGAAAGTCTGACGTAATCTTTAAATGCTGCCACCACATTTGAGCCATTATCTGTCACAAAGACAATGTCCTTGCTCAGGATGCCAAATTCCTATATGTTGGGTAAAAAAAAGTACAAAAATAAAAGATTAGCAACCCAAACATAAGATAATTGTAATACATAATAATGATTAACAATAATTTAATTTTACTTACAAAGTTCTTTATCTAGACGCCAGAGCACACAAGAAAATAAATATAGTGTAACACAAGTAAGTAACAAATCATACATACAGTTGTGCTCATAAGTTTACATACCCTGGCAGAATCTGCAAGATGTGTTCCATTCCTAGTGTCTATAGATGTGACCATAAAACTAAATTTTGGTCTCATCACTCCAAATAACTTTGTTCCAGAAGTTTTGAGGCTTGTCTAGGTGCTGTTTGGCATATTGTAAGCAGGCTGTTTTATGGCATTGGCACAGTAACAGCTTTTTACTGGCAACTTGACCGCACAGCCCATTTTTGTTCAAGTACCTCCTTATTGTGCATCTTGAAACAGCCACGTGCAACTTTCAGCTGAAGTTGTGTGTGGGTTTTTCTTTGCAACCTGAACAATTTTCCTGGCACTTGTGGCAGAAAGCTTTGTTGCTCTACCTGTCCGTGGCTTGGTATCAACAGAACCCTTAATTTTCCACTTCTTTATCAGAGCTTGAACACTACTGATTGGCATTTTCAAATCTTTGGATATCTTTTTAAATCCTTTTCCTGATTTATAAAGTTCAACTCCCTTTTTTTGGAGGTCCTTGACAGTTCTTTTGCTTTTCCCATGGCTCAGTATCCAGTACAGTCAGAGCTTGCCCAAACTTCAGACTTGCCCAAAAGCTCTGCCAGGCTGATACACGGATCATTCTCATTCACTCTGCGTTGTAACACTGTCTTCCCTGAATCTTCCGACTCTGTAATTGTTTGGCTGCACCGTGCGTCTTCATCCACAAATAAAATGGCATTTATTCATATTAGAACATATAAGAACTTTACTATTGTTATTATGATTCCCGCTCCCGCCCGCTCCCATTGATTTTTATTCCCGTTATGAGTAGTGAAATTGACTCCCATCCAATGGGAATCACACGGGAATCACGTGACCCACAGGATTCCTGAAAAAATGTCAGCCTCTAGTTTGTATTTATTGATTCATTGATACAGGTAATAAGCTGAGGACACATACAGCAGGATATTTGTATGATTTAAACAGCTGCCTGCTCAGATTACGCTTCACTAAATGTGAACAGAAACAGACTCAGAGCGTAAAAAAACATGGGGCATCTCCATGAGACTGTCTTGGATCCAGTGTGGATTGATACATTTAACAAAATGGAAGCGTGTCTGTACCATGAGAAAACACTTTCTATGTGAATTGGCCATCCCTCTCTCCAGTATGCCAGCCCACCCCCACCATTCAACAGGTGCTGAGACTGTCATGAGAGTGGGGACTGTCATGTCCTTGCACAGATAGCTGCTCTGATGACTTCCCCCTGTCCTGAGCACTGGAATTTTTTCAGGGCACACACAGAATGGACAGCTACAGACCGTGAGGTGATACTTGCTGAAAAAAGTGTATTGAACAATCTTTCTCCAGAATCACTGACTCTACCTTTAACGTATTGCAGGCACAGGAAGATAGTGACACTTCATGCTGCTCCTGGAAACAGTCGATAGTGGTGTTGCACAAGACCCCTTTACTTCCCCAAGGAGCTCCATTCCATCAACGCCACCAGTGACTTCAACACCACCCACAGCAGCACCATTGACTGTATATAAATAGACAGCTCCCCAAAAGTGAACCCAAAACATCTTGATTGTCCACTGGTGGCTGGTTGTAGAATAGGTCATAAATCCCGCCCCCTCCATGTTAGCAAGTGGGACATGAGCAAAGCTGATTAAGTGCACATCAAATAAATTTTTGCCAAAGATGGTTTCTGTCATTTTAGGTAGTTCTTCTCATACTGATGTTTTCTGATGTTATCACACTGATAAGTTTCAATTAGTTATTTTACGATATAAAAGGGGGTCTGATGTCATGATCAACAGCTGTGACAGCTGCTCTGAAACTCCTCTCAGGCAACAGACGGCTGAGGGGGTGTGTCCCGAAAGCTGTCATCCCACCGCCCAACTCTACTGTGCAGACTCTGGCTCCAAATGACATCACACAGGCAAGATGGCAGCTCTCGGAATCAAGATATTTTAAATTCACTTTTGCATAGGCAGGAAGTGGAGACGCATTTTCCATCTTTATATACAGTCAAAGAGCAGCACCTCATTTACCTCTCAGTATATCCTTCCCAGCGTCCACGTGTCCTATTTTCCCCCCATCACATCCCAGAAAAGAAGATCGCATCTCACACCTGTTGAGGATGCTATCCTCCACTATCTCCAGCAAATCGACAAAACCAAAGACAATCAGGGGGAGGAACACCACTTTGGTATGATGGTAGCAAACATGCTGGCAAAACTTCTGGCCTGTGAGTGCATGATGGCCTGCGTCTCCTCCTCTTCCAGCATCTAAAAGTACTGACTGACAGGAAATGGACTCAGAAAGCCCGTCCAGAGCTACAGGAGCTCCGAGGAGGCCTTCTCTGTCCTTGTGGGGGGCATTTATTGGTGTGTTAGCCAGCATGTCCCTATCCTGCACCAGCAGAGGTAGCAGGTTCCTGCTTGCTGACCAGCCAGTTGAGTGAAGAATCAGGAGGGCTGCAAGGGCCTCTTCCAGGGGACAGCCTGTTTCCATGTGACGGATGAGAGCGACAGCGAAGCGTTGCCTTATATGCCATGTGAGACACACGTAATCACTAGGCACATCCTGATTGGCCTGCTTCGTACATGAAAATAACCTTTCTGCCACAATGATCGGAGCTTGGTGTGTTCTCTGGTGTTGGATGCATTCACTGATGCTGCAGGCCAGAAAATCAAATTTGGCGGCGGACATCCAAAAGTACTTATTGTGCTTGTCCTCGTCCATGGCACGCATTTCCTGCACCAACATGCTGAACCGCCTATCTTTATCATTGAGCAGCCGCATGCACCACTTTCTTGCTTTCCACACTTTTCTTTTTTATGTGACTGCGCAAAGTACAGACAAAGGAGCTCTTCTTCTTGCATGGATGTCACCATTTTGATTTGATTAGTAGTGTGCATGCGCGGAGTTTGTCACACCAATCTACTGTGCATACTGTGAATAAGTTCTCCACAGACTCTGGAAAGTAGTATAAACAGAAGCACTGCGTGGTGTCCCCTGCTGTCTGTGTTTGCAGCCACTTGGGAGTATATTTCAGGCTTAACGGTAAAGTACACAGCATCTCAGAGTCAGCTGTTGCTTCGCCTCTTTTCACTTAATTATTATTGGACCATGAAGGGTTAATATTTGTCACTTTCTTTTTTGTCCTGCTAATTTTTATTTAATTAACTTTTCTTCTTGATTGTAAAACTCAACTCTCCGGTTTGCGGTGGCTGTTGTATTTCCCACCGGCATGCTTATCGTGGTCTACTACTTCTTTCTCGTTCTTTTTATGTTTTATGGTGGCTGGTAAACAATGAATAGACTCAGTACAGCCCCCCATCCTTATGGAGTGTGTCCTTGGTGTTTTTGCTGCGGTACTTTCAGCCAGCACATCCGGAAACTGGTCGTATCCGACAGCTTAAGAAAAAGTAGGTCCAAAACAAAAGTATGGGTTAGTTTGGTTAAAAACAAAAAAAATGCGTAGAAATTTAACCTTTTTTTCATGAGAAAGGATATACTTTTTGTACATTTAAATGTTACATAGTTTTGCTTTAAGGTGGAGCAGCAGTAGTGTGATTAAGTTAAAGGGTATGATTAAAATTTCCACGTCAGCAATGGACTTTCACTTACTGACAGTTAAATACATTTTTTTTTATTTCAGAGCTCCATGCCCCCTCAATTTGCTGATCTTTATTAACATGCTGTGTGATCCCATATTTGTGCAACAATCATGTTACATCAGAAAAAAGAGAAAAAAAGGTTGATTTAAGGCACTTAGTTCAGAAACATGAATCATTTGTAAAGGTAAAACTAGTTAGTGCTCCTATGGCACTGTTCTTTTTATAACCTGTGTATGTGTGTTACCTGGTTACTTCTGCTCTGTTTTGGTTTCTGCGTCATGAAGCAATTCACTGGACAGAAAAAAAGGTGAGGGCAGGCCCGGGAGGTGGGACTGGAGGTTTCACCAGTGTTTCTTTGCAGATAAATATTTCACCAGCAGCTTTCTCATACCTTTCAATTATTTGATGTAAAGGATCATCTCTCTCCCGCTCTCTCTTTCTTTTCTTCAATACAAACATTTTTCATTTTTCATCATTATCTCTCTCCCTCTGTCTTTTTCTTCTCTGTTTGCTCAGTGACTCAGTATGTGGGTACATATTTACCCACCACACCACAGTCACAACACTGCATTGACATTTAGGAGCAAGAAATGCAACAGGAACTCATGAAGTCTCTCTAAACACACATGCTCTCTCTCTCTCTCTCTCTCTCTCTCACACACACACACACACACACACACAGTAAATCTGCACCCCCATGTTTGACTTGCTGCGTCAGACAACACAATCTGAGCCAACATAGGAACTAACTGTAGTTATCCAGTAAATCCTGTCACCCACTCAAACCACCAGACCTGAAGAATCCAAACCACTTTAAACTATCTACTGGTTGGTTGCCCAATGTCTTAGCCGCTGTGTGGGACTGTCAGTCCAATTGCAACACATGCCATTCCTGTTTCTCATCAGTGTAATACTTCTCCCGCAAAACACAAACAGATGGGCAATGACAGCAAGACGAGCAAGAGAAATTGAATGAAAGACAGAGAGATGAGTAATACATTGTTATTCTCTGCTATCAGCAACTACAGTTGAAATTTAGGAAGAGCATGGGAGTAAAGTAGTGAGAGAGAAAAAGAGAGTAAAATGGGTGGGGGTAGAAAAGTGAAAAAGAAGGATAAAGAGTGAGACCTAGACTGAGATAGTCAATGATAAGAGCCTATCACCTTTCATTAAAGAGAAAGAGAGGGGGTTAAATATGGAGGTAAACTGAACATAGTTAGAAAAAGAGTGAATGCCAGAGTGGGATATGGAAAGAAGCTGCTTTAATGAAGAGAGAAAGATTGTAAATAGTCATATATCAAGATTTCCCCTTAATGTTTTAATGGCAACTGGTGGATTATGACATTCTTGGTCAATTATGTCTCCATGGATACAGTTTTGGCATCGAGTATTGTGCAAACTGCTGAAAAATACACACAGTGACGTTATGTGATGTGTGAGCGTGGTGTTTCAGAACACAGTTAGACAGCCATGACACAGAAACGAGGAGCCAGAGAGACACACAGCCCTTTCCCCATGATAACAAACAGAAAGAGAGTGCTACAAAAAACTCTAACATGGGAAATTATTTTATCTCACCCACAATTCTTTTCAGTTCATTTTTAGGTAACAGATTGTAGCAGTAGATATTATGCCATGTGGACGATAAAATTCTCGAGTGATCACTTGAACTTATGTCATCAATTGTTAAAAATTGTTTGTAAAAACTATTTTGGCCATCACAACGACTTTTTTTGCATTGTCTCACAATATGTTTTGCGTTCTCCAGCAATACTTTTGCGTTACCTCACAATACTTTTCTTCTTCCAATCCTTCTGAGCCATATGTCTATTTTCGCTCAGCTGCTCCCAGCACAACGCTTCACTGTGAAATTCAGTGAGGGGATCCATGTGGACCCATGGCTCAGTATCCAGTATAGTCAGAGCAGCCGTGGATGAAATGTGCAGGGTCTCTCAAGAGCTAAGAAACTCATTGACTATGTATACACAGACACTAATTACAATCAAACAAGTCACAGGTGTGGAAACATACCCCTCATAGCCATTTAAACCTGTATGTGTCAACTTGTGTGTTTATTATCAGGCCAAACATTCAAGGGTATGTTAATTTTTGATCAGGGACATTTTGGTGATTTTAGTTATCATTATGATTTAAAAAGGGCAAAGAGCTGTTTCAGTATACTCGTTTCAGTATTTGAATTACCTATTTCTGACCATCATTGTGTGTTTTATGATGCCAACATAATCTTAACAAAGACTAAAAGGTAAATCTTCGTTCAAAAGAGATTCCTAGATGACAAGGCTGAAACAATGTTCTCTAATATTATGAGATCATGTGAGCCATACAGCTGTGACTGCCCTTTAAATGACATGGTTGAAAATTTCAACAACGCATTGTCATCTGCTTCAGATACTCCACAAAAGTTAAAAAGAGGTCAATTGACAGAATCTCCCTTTAGTTAAACAATAACAGTGTTAATGAGATCAAGATAATCTGTTGGGCAGCTGAAAGAAAATGGGGGAAAACTAGACTCACAGTTCACTGTAATATATACAAAGAAGCCATGACTGTCTTGTAAAGCAGTACATCTGGCTAGAATTACTCTTCCAAGATGATTACAGAGAATACTGGGAGCTCTAGAGTATTATTCTCCACTATTGACCAGCTACTTAACATTGCCCCAACCCCCTATAGTTCTCTGCATCAAAATGTGAAGAACTTGCATTGTTCTTCAATAACAACATAACTTCAATTAGAACCAGTATTGATGCTGATGTAAACACAGATGATCTCAGCAAATCCTGTAAAAATTATGTGACCATGGGAAAAATAAGCTGTATAACATTGAGCGTTGCAAGACTGTCACTGAATGTAACTCCTCCACCTCATGTATTGACCCTGAGCCTACATTTTTTAAGCAGTTGTTTGACAGTGTTTCAAGTTATGTCTGAAGATTATAAATACATCTCTTCAAACAGGAATCTTCCCAGATGCCTTTAAACAGCTGTTGAAAAACCCTTACAGAAACCTTAAAGAAACCCAACCTAGATGGCAATGCACTGACCAGTTATAGGCCAACCTTCCATTCAGTAGTAAGATACTCGAAAAGATAGATTCAGTGCAGTTAAACTCCTTTCTTGCGAGGAGAGGGATATAGAGGGGCCCTCTGTCTTTTCCACAGACAGCGGAACCCCGAGGTCGGTGAACACTGAAGTTAGAGTGACTAGGCTGGAAGCGGGCTGCGATGAGGGAGGGGAAATGGTGAGGAAGGTCCAAGAGATGGACGAAGAATGGGATGTTATAGTTATTGGAGAGGATCCAGCAAAGGGCTTCGGACAAGGTGTCAAAGAGTTTAGGGCTGCTTTTGCAACAGAAAGTGAGCCTGAGAGCAAAGTAATATGCGCCAGCGGACACCAAAAAAATGCCAAAAGTCAGGGTGGATAGGGAGAGCCTTGAAAGCACTAGTGATGTCGGCTTTTGAGAGCCAAGACCCTTTGCCAAAGAGTTTGATAAGGGCAATGGCATGGTTGATGGTGGCATAGTGAAAGGAGAAGTCTTCGCTTGGAATCAAGCTGTTTAGTTGGGGACAGTACTGCCGTGTGGTGCCGAGAGATCCACTTCTTCTTGCCAGAGTATTTCCTGGTGGCGAGAGGAAGACAGGAAGAAATTAGGGAAAAGAGGAGAGGGTTTGGTTAGTATTTATGGGATTGCTGGAAGGGGTGCGGTGCTAATGTTCTTTTTTCTTTTCAAGTAAAATAAGGGATGCATTGAAAAATGAAATAATGTGCATCCTAAAGTAAAGTGGAATGATCATATTGGGCTCTTAGATCGTTCCTATTTTCTGTGCCTTCAGTTCAGATTTCAGTCTTTATGTTTTCTCCAAAGATTTGTGATTTGTCTGTAGTGGGACTTCAAAATCATCACCAGCATATGAGACAAACTGGTATTGAACTGCCCATGAAAGTATTTGTTCCGTTTTGCGTGCATAACTACAGTCATTGTGTATTGGACTTGAACTGCTTCCAAAACGCGCATGAGCCACACTCAACAATGTACCTTAACGCCTCCTGTGTAGTCACTGATCTGCCAAACATACTGCTAACACTACGCTTTCTGTCTAGAGACGGGGTAAGAGTGTCCAGTCTTGATTAAAACCGCTGTTTCCGCTGTCCATTTTTCTCTTTTTAGAACACTTTTTGACCTGACCTGACTTGTGTCACGTCTCATCTCTCTCCCTGACATGTTAGAGTCAGTTGGCAGAGCCCTGAAGCACCGCCCTGCCCCTGCACAAAGCGGAGTGGCCCATTGTGCACCGGTTTATTCAAAGTTTATTCATATTTAACATATTATATGTCCAAATTGCATCAAATTCGACTGCACTCCCTTTGTTCCCCAGCCATACAGCCCCCAAGTGTGGAGTCGATCAGATGAATGGATCAAAAGATATGCAAAGGACATACAGACACACAGACATACAGAAAGAGATTCTTTCCTTTAGTAGATAGATTACCTAATGATCATAGTTTATTTTTTTCCCTCTTTTATTTTATTACAAATAGGTGCACTGGAAGTGTTCCACAGTGCTCTCCAGTGCTCTCCCTAAACAGCACTCTCTCTCCTACATGTGAATGAAGGAGCAGGCTCAACCAGGAAAGGTGTGTTTTGATGTGTTGTAAGCAACTATTAAAATTCCTATTTTCAAAGCTGACTTAGTTCCCAGCTTTTGCTGAATGTTTTACCTCCAGGGAATGGACATAGAATTATGCAATTTGATGTAACTGCTCGAGGTTCCTTCTTTTTCTCATCTCATATATTTTCATTTTTTTACAATCATTGCATTCCTACAAACAAAGTAGAGTCATGTTCATATATGCTTTTACAGACTTTAACATTGTAACTTTGATGTAAAATGTCTATTCTTCTTGCAGGAGAGCCATTGTTTACCCAAGTGTATTCTAAAAGATCCAAACAGTGGGTGTTGAAAAAGTTCAAAAAATTCAAATACCTACACCACAGAGTTCATTGGCATACTCATCCAAAGTGTCATCGACAGACAACAGAACCCAAACATTCCCTACAAGGCACCAACATCATCATTTGCCTCACCCCAGCTTGCACTGCCAGCGAACACTGCACCGATACCCAAAACTTCTAACCCAATTCAAAAACTGCTTCTGAAACAGTGTTACATATGGCCCCTGGGACATCATCTGCCAGGCCCTCTACCTCAAATTCAGCTGCATCTCATCTCTGTAATCAAGCCTCTACAAATGCTCAGCCCTTCCACTTCCACTCTGCCAAATTGTAGACTCTGCTACCATTAATTTTACTACACTTTGAGCCATAGTATTTATCAGTTTTGCTATTCAACATTCTGTTTTCGTTGTCTGTTCGCCACTACGCCTGTTCTCTGTTAGAGTGGGGTGGCACAATGGAGGAACTGCCACCCGCAACCAACCCTTCCTCCGCCAAGTCACAACTGCGGGTTGGCCGTCTGGGCCAGACACATGGACTGTACCTGAACTGCAACTTTAATGGGATCCCATATGCCATACAGGGTCCACCATCTCTCTGGTCCGCCCCAGAACCCTACCTGGTATGAGTGGCCCAGGACCGTGGGGTTGGAGGCCCACTAAGATTTGTATGACCACAGTCACCGGTGAATGCACCAAGGATGTAAGAGAAAAGATCTCTACAGGTTATCATTGCTAGCCACATTGTTGACCACCAGTTCTGGTTAGCCAACATATAAGACGTCATTGGGCTGGACCTGCTGGGCAAATGGGAGGCCACGGTGGACGTACCCCGAACTATACTCTACCTGGGTTCTGAGGCCTTAGCACTGCACACCACGGGTGAAGAAAGGCTGCGACTTGCCTTCACATCCCCACCACCAGCCAGAGGGTCAGGAGTCACATTGGTGCCACCGACCAGAGGGTCCACCACATCACCACCACCAGCCAGAGGGTCCTCCACTCCATCGCCAGCAGTCAAAGGGTCCACTGCATCACTGCCACCAGCCAGAGGGTCCTCTGCTCCATCACCAGCAGCCAGGGGGTCCATTGCACCCGTGATGCATGCCCCACCCACCTCCGCCCCCATCACCCGCCCTTCGCCAAGTGGGCTGCAGCAGAAGAGAAGGTCAAAGAGATGTTGGAGGCAGGCATCATCACGCCCTCCAGGAGCCCCTGGGCAGCTCTGGCTATCCTGGTCAAGAAGAAGGATGGCACCTGGCATTTCTTCATTGACTACCGCCTCCTCAATGAAGTCATTCACCTGATTTGGTCTGAATATGTCCTTACTCTATGCTCAGACATCCATTTAGCCCGACTGGCTTTGGTTGTTTTTTCCAGTTTCTTTTCGGGATCCTGAAGTATGCCCAAAGCTTTGTTGTAACCTTACACACGTTGCGAATTTCGCTGCAGCACAATGACTCAACTTCAGTTTCCATTAGTGCACATTTACTGCACCACCAGTTTTCTCCAGCACGGGGTTGCTCTGTTGTGCCGCTATCCTCACCGGCTGCTGGTGCCTGATTCTCGGCGGCCTCTTCCTCCTCCATATGCCGTAATTGCTCTGCACTTTATTCTGGCTCATATATGTAGCTCCGAATGTCTGATTCCAGCATAACACTATGAGAATCATCTTCTTCCATATCAGGAACAGGGACATTTCCTTCTGCCATGATAGTTATTTTAGAATATTAGAACATGGCAAACAGGTTGTTTTGAATTTGGAGCGGTGAGGAGTGTTTTTTTTTTTAATGACAGTTGGCAAACCAGCTCACACATGCATTACCGCCACCTACCGACTGTCCCTGGAGATGGGCATACAAAAAATGCAGAAGTACAATCTGTAGTTCAAACAACAGCCCTCAAGCCAGCAAGTGTCCGCCAGATGATACAAAATGTGTCATCTGGCGGACATTTGCCAGCAAATGAACGGGGAGCTGCGGGTACAGGCAACATGGAGGAAAGCTAAACATTGTTCATTTCTCTCTCTCTCAGAGAGAGAAAGAGAGAGAGAGATGTATGAGAGAGTATGGCTATGAATTAGTTTTAACTGTTACCAACAGTGCATAACCACTCTTCACTCTAATCTGTTTCTATGATGATCAATAATTTAATAATACAGATATTTCAAACAATAATTTACAATCATTTAGCGAGCGCTTTATTAGGAACACCTGTGCAATCTAATGCAATCCAATAAACCAGCTCTGCCATAAATTCTACTTTTACGAAGCTTATACATTTTCAGTTCTGGTTGACATTGTCAGAAAGGAGAAATATTAGGAACAATTTGTAATATAATGCACTCCAGTGCACCACCACCACCCACTACGACCTCAATAATAAACATGAAGTAGCATTATCACCTGTATGACAATGTCAACAACTGAAAATTTATAATATGAGACTGATTAACCCCTTTTTCACTGGCGATATGCCTCTGGGACCAACTCATATGCCTTCAATACAGAAGCCTTAACTGATTTATAAGTTAGATTACCACTGTTTAAAGATGCATACGCCTCCTTTGCTTTTCCTGACAACAAGCATTGCAGCAGCAAAGTCAGCTCAGAGTCTGACCAGCTCCTCGCCTCCGCAATCTGCTCAAACAGAGAAAAGAGCACATCAGGGTCCTTCTCATTGAACTTTGGCAAGAGACACAGATTTTCTTTGACTAACCCCAACTTAACAGTCTGCAACTCTAACTTTGCCTGCTCTGTCTCACAAGGCAACCGCTGAATAGCCACTTGCTTATCCATCTCAATCCTTTGCCTTTCTAGTTCCAACTTTTGTTTCTCTTTTTCATGAGACAACTGTAATAAAAGCAATTCCTTCTGCTGCTCAAAGGTTAAGCTACCTGATGGACCTGCCAATGCCTGAGCTGCCAGTGACTGACCAGATCCCTCTTGCTTAGCAACCAGCACCCCTTTCTCAACCAGATGTAGTTTAACCATATCCTTTATATTCCCTTTACACTGTCTATCACCAAGACCACTTAGATCCACATCATACTCTTCTGCATTTTTCAAAAGCTGATCTTTAGTGCAACGATCCAGCAACTCCTCACATGGGGCAGCAACAAAATCCTCTATTTCTGCAATAATAGACTAGGTCTAAAGGCCCGCAGAACAAAAAAAAAACACACAACTGAACTAACGGACAGTGTTGCCAAGGTCATCTAGTGCACAAAAAGAGACAACAACAATGTCCTCAAACCAATGTGGAAGTCCCCCTCCATCTAGGCTGCCTATCCCAAACTTATCTATCTCACTGCCCCTAGTCTTCATGCAGATTAGCAGTGGGCTATTTAAACACTCAACCCAGTAGCGTGGTTAAGTCCCCAGCAAGCTGGTTACTCACCTGACAGCTCTGGATGTGTCCCCACTCATGTCAACACATGAGTTACTGCAGGACCAGACTCCCCTGACTGAAACAACTACTAAACCAAATTAAACAACCAAACCAAACAACCAAATCAATTTTCCTCTCCAAAATGCATCTCCCAAACCAAACCTTACATCAGAAGGGCACCAAACAACGGCCCCAAACAAATCAGATTCAAATTAGACGAGCCCCCTCTTATCACAAACGGGGCCACACGGCCATGACAAAGAAGGGAAATGCACACAACAAAGCCAATTAACAACCAATTTATTAAATTAAAGCTACAAGCAGCCTTGGTCGGGACCTCGCACTTTGGCCCGTCAGGATCAGATCATTTTGCTTTTTAAAAATGAGGGATATTTCTTAAAAGTGTGGTGTGCTTTTATTTTGACAGTTTGATTGACATGTGTACTGTCAGGTATGTAGAGACAATAAGTAACTGCAGCTAGACACAGAAAAATACTCATATATTTGAATGGAGAGTGTGAGTGAACCCACACCTTTTTGAACATTTACTGCTTCCGCATAGTTTTAGATACAGACTTCATTTGAACTTTAAATGAGTCACGAGACTTTGACCTACAAATCTTGTCTACATGTTTTTTCTATCTTTTACTGTTTTTGAGATATTAGAGTGTGACTTTTAAAGTCTTTTCTTGCTCCTCCTGTGATTTTATAATGAGTGTGTATTACGGAATGTTTCACAGCACTGAGGGAGTGACATCACCAGGAGCAGTTGGAGAGGAGGATTTTAGATTATGCTTCTTGTGAAATCTCCTCATAAATCCCATTACTTTGGCCAAATCTTACATTAAAAATCATATTTTGGTAGGGAATTTTGTGGCGAATCCATTGATACAGGTTTGAAAGTGGTCAGACTTATAGTTTAGACATCAGAAGCCTCTGTTTGACACAAAGTTCATGCCTCCCCATTATTTTACATTGTAAGGGTGATGTGGCACTGCAACTTTGAGAGCTTATAAAATCTAAACGGTTCAAGTTATTGCAAAGTTTTTCACAACTTTTTTTCAGCATAGTGTCATAAGTCATCTATTAAAGTTTGAAGCCGATACCATTAATGCCCTCGGAGGAGATAGCGTTTGTTTTGGGGCCAAAATTGGGGAAAAGTCTTATTTTGAAAGGCTAATAATAGTTATTCATTACCAAGTAGTGTAGAACTTTCACCAGGACTGTGCTGTTTTCTCTGACCCTTTGGCTTAAATGTTTTGCCCTGTTTCCTTCCGTCCTTGTTTCATTCCTTCCTTTTTTCCTTGTTCCCTTATGTCCTTCCTTCGTTCTTTCAATCTTTGTTCCCTTCCTCTTTCCTTGTTTCCCATTTTCCTTCAATGTTTCCCTCCTTGTTTCCTTCCTTCCTTGTTTTCTTGTTGCCTTCCTTCCTCTCAGGTTAAATGCTAATGTGTATGATTAAGTACAGATAAAAGTTATGGTGCCTGATGTTTCATGATGGGCTTCAGTGGATATGGAATGTCACATAGTGTACCACTGCTTCACCTCACACACACATTCACACGCAAGCTCAAACACAAGTGCCTTGTACAACGACCTGTCTGTTCAAACAGGTATACACAGGTCTCTGCACAGCAGTAATGTAAGGATAAATAAAGATGATCAATCTGCTGCATGCCTTTACATCATGCACACTGAAGGAAGCTGTCCAGGTGGCTAATAGCAGTGTAAATTTATCATAGTTTGATATCAGTCTCAGTTAGGGGGAAATTTGTAGTTTTACAATTTGTCCAGTCAAGAAATGTTTGTAAGTTCCTCAAATTCTGGTTTGATACAACTTGGCTCAAATTTTTGTCAGCCTGATCCAGAAGACATACAAAATAAAAGCAAGCATTTGCTTTTATGCTACTTTTTAAATTATGCAATTTGGGGGTTCTTATACGCCATTATTAGATTGTGGCAGTACAGATATGACAGGAAGTGAGAGAGAGGGAGCTAGACATGAACCAGAGATGTTGGTATTCATGGTCGTCATCTTAACCCCTGCACAAGGGGTCAGCAATTAGGTTTAACCATAGGTCAGTTTTGTTTATCTATTTTCATTCCATTTATCTGGGGTTTCATTTAACTGTATCTGAGGTTGTATCTGCAAAGTTGTGGAATTCACAGATTAAATTTCAGTTTCTGGTAGGTTTATTGTACTTTCAGCACCATTCACTGTTCAAATGGCATGGTGCAAACAGTTAATGCCTCTCCTTGTGTGTGGGCATTATTAGTATATTACAATAATTGGGATTGATAGGAGCTTTGTGTTTAGTTTGTTATCTACAGTAGATTTGTGAAGAATTATGTAAAAATTTTCATGTTAAGTATGGCAGTGAAAACTTTATATTTTTACTACAACTCCAGGTTTGGCCCATGGGCCACTATTTTCCTACCACTGCCCTACACCATTAGGGTACCCTGTATCTGTTGTATTCTGGAGCACTTGGATTAGTCAAACATCATGAAACATCAGTAAGGAGAGAGAAAAGACCACATTTTCACTAACATCAGATCTCTTTATCCCTCCCTTTAAACATAAGTGAGCTCAGCTCCTTATCTCCTATCTACTGGAACTGAAAGGTCAATATTGACAGAGTCAGTAAGTGTGTGTGTGTGTACGTGTGAATGTACAGTAATTCACCCTCCAATAGAAGCTGAACTGAGTTGCTCAACACTGAAGCAGACAAAGGCATCAGTCAGATAGACGGACCTCACACAGGAGAGGAAACAGGAGCACAGAGAGATCCTGGAAACACACACACACACACATACACACTGCCTTCTGCATTTGCAGATAGTGTGGAGTAAGATTAGGCAACCCTTCAAATTAAACATTTAAATTGCAGCTCCTTCATGTCTGTAATTGCAGTCCAGACATTAGACAAAAACAAAACACATCATGGACAACACTATCAACTGTGGAGTGGAAACTATGCAACTGATGTCATTTTCTAGGTTTTAGTAATTGTTTCTTTTAGTGTATAGGCTCACAAACATGTTGTTTGTGAGCCTATACACGTTATTAAAAACACACAATAAATGAACAATGGTGTGATTAATTTTGTGGCACCCGTGGACCGTCCTCAAGGCACCCCACTACAAGCAGTAGGAACCACTGCTCTACACTGGCTGGGCAAAGGGGGTAACTCCCCCAGGTCCCCAGAACTTCCAGGTATCTAGTTTTAAAGGACACATGCGTAATTTTTCAAGCCCCTCTTAAAACATATATGAACATGTTTACACAATTCACTGTTATTGTTTCTCTTGTTAATACTGGCTATGAAGAGATGTCTTCTACTGTAAATAAATGGACACATTTCCCTTTTTGTATTATTATTCCTCCACCACTCAGCAAGTAAACACTGTCCTGGGAAACACAAAGGGCCCTATTTTAACAAACGAAAACGCATGGCGCAAGTGCATTTAGGGTGTGTCCAAATCCACTTTTGCTATTTGAACGGAGGAAAAAATGGTCGATGCATCAGGCGCATGGTTCAAAGGGGTTGTCCTTAATCTCACGGGTGTGTTCTCGCCGTATCATGCAATAAACCGATCAGTGTCATCTCCCATTCCCAGGTGTGCTTGCACCTTGGCGGATTGCTATTATAATGGCGCATTTGCCAAGTAATAAGAGGAAACGGATCTGCTTGTGCGCAAAGTGAAAGCGCACAATCCAACGAGCACACTGGTCCCTGCTGCTCCAAAACCCTGCCGTGGCCAGTCCCAGACCACCAGTTTATGATCCTGTTCATTAATTTGTTGCAAATGTATTTACATTTGTTTTTTGAAAAGGTTTTTTTTTTTTAATTACAACTTTGGTTTCTTTAAAATCATTTTGTTCAGTCACTGAGTAACAGGCCAAATCAGCAGGGTTTTAATTGCTGAAAGTATGGAAACCTGATCACTGTACTCTCAAAGATGTTAAAGAATATTTGTTAAATATTGTTCAAAAATTAAATATTTAATTTTAATCATGTAAAGAATCAACACAGTTGTCAGGACTTGATCAGCTCTCCAAGGTTCTGATCCTGCTGCTGGCAGCAGCTAGAAGCTGTCCAGATTTATTTCCTTCTTTAGTTTAATCATTGTTTTCACCTTATTTATTTCCTCATGTGTTCCTCAAGTCATCATGTATTAATGCAGCAGGAAAGTCGATCTGTGTCTGATCTGTTGTAGTCTGTTTAAATACCTACGTGTATTACCACGATTTGGTCAAATAATAAGACAATTTTATCCCTCATTACTGTGATTAGTTAATTCTGATAAATATTATGACTAAGCATTATGACATGTATTTTTTAAACTATGTTGATGTACACAATAATAATTGTTGAATAAAGGCTTTTTAACTTTTTTTTTTCCATTTTCCATCCATTTTCCGTTTTTCCATTCCTGCTCCATGCATGAGTGCCTGAAGTTTGTTTTTTTTCTTCCTATGTGGTGACCCTTATCTTCAAGAGCACCTGCATTTTTCTTGAGTTTTATGTGATCAAGACAGTCTTCGAGCACACCACTACCTCTTTTTCACAAGTAGCTAATTTTTGCTCTGGGACACTCAGGCAGGTTAATCTGGCCATGTTCATAAGGTATTACTTGAACTACTCCTGAACTTCTGTGTTTGGTCACTGACTCTGTCTTTACTCTGCTGTATATCTCTATAGTTAATGTCCTTAGCAGACCCTCACACTGACACATCACATCATCTCATGTTGACAGATAGAATAGATGGGGTTTTCATAGTTAATTGCCTGTCAATAGTGTCTTGTGTACACATGACGGACTTGAGCTGCATACAGTTATCCTTGAATTGTGCCGCATGCATGTCTTTGTGGGGGATCTTACGGTGGCTCTGAGTGTGAAAACACAACATTTCACAAAACACGACGACATTTCACAAAACACAACGACCTTTCACAAAACACGAAAACATTTCACAAAACACAACATTTCACAAAATACAACATTTCACAAAACACAACGGCATTTCACAAAACACAACGGCATTTCACAAAACAAACGACATTTCAGATTAAGGAACGACATTTTAGATTACGGAAGGGTTTGGACAACACTCATTTGTGATTGGACAGAACTAGCGTGTCTGCTTTGAGTGACAGGTAGGTCAGGTTCCTCTGGCTGGCTAGCCGTACAATGAATCAGCTCTGACTGCAGCTGTTGTTCCTGTGTCTTTTGGTGACTTTTATATAATGCCAGTATCGGACTGCACAGGATGCAACTTGCTGTGTGTTAGACTGTAGACTGCCTGAGAGGTTCATCACCTCACTGTCTTTCGGTAAGTGGAGTTCTAGTAAAATGTTATCTTGCATGCTAGTACAAACAGGAATACACCTTGTTATTAGCATAGCTCGTTAGTTAGCAAATTAGCCTGCCAACCATTAAAATCAATTCTACAGTTCTCCAGATGCACACTACTGGCAAGTCTGCAGGTACAGTTTTGATGTTGCAGAATGTCATAGGATCATAGCGGTTTTTTTCGACTTGTTACCAGAATATTGGAAACAGTGCAGGTTCAGTTTTGATGCATTGTCAATTGGCGTCTATCGGTGGTGGTGCTGTACCATTCGTCAATCGATGCACGTAGAGCACCACATGCTGTCCTCGGTGCTGAAACATTTGAATGCGACTGGCAACGTTTTCTTCTTTTGTTATTCAGAACAAGCTTGTCTGACAAAGTGGCTTCACTGGATGTTTTCTTATAAATAGGCTTGCTTGGCTCAACAAGTGACAATTTGTGTTTATGGAAAGGAAAGGATATATCACCTATTTTACAGTTGTGAATTTTAAAATGACTTTATCAGAAGGGCTCCTTGAGAATGCTAAGCCCCCTCTGTGCTAAGAGTCTTGCTCCGCCCCTGCTACAGAATGATCCACATTAATACTAATAGTCTCACAAATGCACAGTTCTCTTAAAATGTTTAGTAATGTTTCAGTGTTAAAGTATTTTTGAAAACCAGGTAATGTTTGACATACTTTCACATACTGTGTTAGAAAGAGGTTGTGTGCTCATCCAGTCTTATATTTAGACCAGGTGAAGGACAGCAGATTCAGTAAAGGGAAAAGAGTATCCATACAGTGGATTATAGCTCCTTACCAGGTCTCAATAAGACACATATATTGTCAAAATGAACAAGTAGTTGCTAAAACTCTTATCATAGAAATCACAAGAAAAGGACACATGGAAAATATTTAAACATATTTAAAGCTACATAAATCTGTTTTACAGGCACACGTGGGATGAATTCTACAGCAAGCAGAGAAACACACATCTGGCATATTATGACCTTATGAAGTTGATTTAGCTAATTATTTTTAAGTCACGTTTCTGACCACGTCCAGTATTCACTCAGAGTGGGGGTGCTGAAGATGCTGCAGCATCCTGTACAATTAGGAATTTTGAGAATCATTAGTTTATAATCAAAAAAGTTGAACTTATATATGTATACCCCCCAATGGCTTTTCACAGCCAACAGAACAGAGCCTGTACATTTACAGTAATACACAGTAAAGAGGATATTACCTCAGTTTCTTCCAACACACACTGACACACAGGGTGAATGAAAGCAAGCACACAAGGCCAAATACAAAATAATTTATGCAATCTCCTATTTTTGGAGGAGAAAGAGGGAGAAAAAGGAGCTGTGTGTATACATTCCTGGGAACACTGCAGCAGACGGAGGAAGTTGTATTGTATGAGGAGCAGAGTAACCTGCCTGTTTTAACTCCACGGCGTTACTGTGGCCTGAGCTCACTGCCTCCCTCCAAGAACAATGACACCACGTCACCCTGACACACTAAAGTGTGAGAACTATGGGTTTGTGTGTAGAGGTTTGATCATATTTCTCTGAACTGTGTGTTCCCTGCTTTGCTGGCCCAGTTCTGTGTGAGTTTGAACAATAAGCTATAGCTAACAGGAAGTCAGGCCATCACCATGGGACAACAACAGAGGGACACAGTGTGCATGCACAGGGAAATGCTCACATTTTAATGCTTAATTTTCAAAGTTTATACAATAACTCTCAGCTAACATTTAGCCCAAATTTATCCATGGAAGCTGAACTGATCTTTTTTTCAGAAACAGCTCCATTCACCATAATACTGGGAGCTGCCCTGTACACTCATTCACCAAAGGTGTTTGCTCACTTTTTCAGAAAGACAGTATGTCTGCGACTATGTCTATGTGCTTACTGAAACATAACACAACTTCTCTGTTTTGCAATTTAAAATGAATGAACAAAGATGTAGAACAAAGGTTACAATATTATAACCTTAATTCCATAAATGCAGATAGAGCCCTCCATTGGACTCTATGGGTAATACTCTCTTCCAATCACACACAGGCAATCGCCCACTGAAATTTGCATGTATGTAGCCAGCCAATCAAGATGTGTCTACCAATTACGTGGGCCTCACACCGTATAAAAGGCAGCGTCTTGCTGCTGCTCTCATCCCGACACCACTTCAGCAGACAGTGTGGGAGCAACATGGTCCATAGGTAGAGGGCTCAATCTGTGCTTATAAAACTAGGGTTATAATGTCATAACCATTGCTCTATCTCACACAGACTCTTCTGCCCTCTACTGGACTCTATGGGTGCAGTAGGCGGAGCCTGTTGAATGTTCATCCTGCTGCAACATGTCATCAGACTGCCTCCCTGAGCCCAAACGGATATAGGTCAGTCGCCACAGCCCAACTAGTACTATATAATCCAAGTCGCTTGAGCCAAGCAGTAGGGGGCCCAACCAAGCTCAGTTAACATGAACATGAAATTGGGTGTAACCATGGCCTAACCTCATAGGGGTCACAAATCATACAACCCTGCACACCTCATTCCCTGAGTCATCTTGGATCACAGGAGAATGCAGGTGTATATTGCCTGGGCCACCATTTTCACAAGACCTGAGTCACTCCTATGAGTACAGACCTTGAAAAGGAGCCTGTCATATCCAAGAGATAGAACTTTATGAACGGACAAAGCATAGACCAAGACACTGACGTACATATGTCCTCAACACTCACCCTAGTGAATAAGGCTGTTGATGCTGCCACACCATGTGTGGAATGCGCTTGGACCATGATGGGTGAGTCCTTACCTGCCTGCCTGTAGGCTTGGAAGATGTACTCACCAAGCCAACCAGCTACGTGTTTTTTTCCAACATAACATGCCAACGCATGTACTGGGCACAATAGATGCTGTTTTGCCTCACGGGTGTCCTCATGGAGTGGAGGATAAAACGCCCCTAGCTGATTAGTTCTTGACCTGAATAAACTCCTAATATTCTTGTGAACACAGTAACACTGCTGTGATCACCATGAAGCAGCTAACAGCGGGGGTGAACTGACGGGGCACACAACTCACACAACTCACTAAGCTGAAGTCAGTACAAGAAGTAAAGCTGTCTTGAATGACAATGCATCCAGAAAGGAGCACTCCAGAGGCTCATAGAAATCACTCACTAGAGCCTCGAGCACCAACGGTAGCTCCCACTGGGGGACAGAGGCACGTTGCACTGGATACTGTCTCCTAACCCCCTGTAACAAATGTTTCATAAGGGGGTGGGCAAAGACAGGTGTGTCGCCAAACTCCTCATGACAGGAGGAAACAGTTGCTGCATACACTTTAAATCAGTGGCATGAGACAGCCCCTTTTCCACCAGATATTGTTGAAAGGAGAGAATCTCTCCCACTGTACATGTCAGGGGGTCTAGTCTCCTTTCCTCGCACCAGCGCTGCGAACACCACTATGTAGGATGTCACTCGACCGAGCCATGTCCCCTGCACTGAAGGAGGAATGTTCACCATGCGGTACTTGTGCCTCTTGGGATCCAAGCACAGGCTGGTGAACCACCTGTGCAGATGGCGCATTTGCAGGAGCCCTAGTGGAACCACTGGATGGCCCTTTGCCATGAGCCCCAACACCTGCATGACAATCAAACTGTCATCGCTGCTATCCGCCGTAGTCTGAGAACTGCCTGCTGCAGGGCCATCTGTCTGGGTTCCAACAGAACGGCCCACAGACTGACCGAGTCAAGCATGACTCCCAGGTACTCTGCCTGCTAGGGTGCCTGGGGTGTGTTCTTCTTCCAGTTGATGGCGAAACCTAACTCGGTTAGGTGCAGCACCAACTTGGCTGTGTGGAAAATGGCCCATTCCTTGGACCTCTGCATTACACGGCCTCTGTGAGCATTTGGATGAAGCAGGCTGGGCTGCTATCACAGCGTCACAAAGGGCCACAGAGGCAGAAGAGGGGATGGAGGAGGATTTTGCTCTTTGGTGGAAAAGGTCATTTGTTTTTATGAAAACGTTTTCAACACAACTTGGCGTGGGCCACTCTGCAGTCGCAAGAGGGCCGGTGCTGCAGTGTCTCCATCGAGGTGGTCTGGGAAGAGGCTGACGCAGCGGGGGCTGTTAGTGCTCTGCCACCGGGACAGCCTGTCTCTGTGTGGCCCTGCACTCTCAAGAAGAAAATCAGTCCCACAACTGGTGACTTCGTTTTCAGCGGCTCCTTCCAGGACACTTCAACACACTGCCAAATGTCCAGAAGAGGAGGCAAAATGAGGTTGAGCTGTATGAGCCTTCACATAGCCAGCTAACTGGATTGGGCAGGAAAGGCAGGGGCAGTGAGAGCCCTACACACTCCGCCGACATGGCCATAACCTCCAGGAAATCACAGCAAACTGAAGTCGGAGGTGGATTTCCACTCTTAGCGAAGATGCCGACACAGACAGAAACACAGAGGTTGTCGTCATTGTCCATCGGCGAAGCCACAGAGACAGCCTCAGCCGAGGCGTCCGATGGCGACTGCAGCAGCATTGCACTGATTGAAGTGGGGGACTCAACATCAACGTGGGGATCTATCTCAAGCCCCGGGTTGCTCATGAGGCAGCACAGCAAGATGTCACACAGCAGAAAATGGTCCCACCATTGCTAGCACTGAATTACAGGAAATTCTCCACAGTAAACACAGGGTGGTGGCTGCATCATACCACTCTTTGCGTGGTGCCATCTGAGACACTCGAAGCAGAAGAAATGCCCATCAGCAGCAGCAATGAGGCCAGGGCATGACAGACAGGAAGGAGCTTGCTGGAGCGGCGACTCCATCAGTAGAGAGGTAAGATCAGAGCAGATTCACCATCGCAGCAGCAAGACCCTGTCTTTCATACTGTGTGAGGCCCACGTAATTGGTAGATGCATCCTGAGCCTCCAGCTACGTACATGCAAATTTCAGTGGGCGATTGCTTGCGTGTGATTGGAGTAGAGTATTGCCCATAGAGTCCAGAGCTTGTGTGAGATAGAACTTGAGTTCTTAACATTTTTGTATCATGTTTACCAATGTGCTCTAGCACTGTGTTTGTAGCTATATGTGATACACACATAAGGCCTGTATAGAGCCACTATGTGTTTGTTTGTTCAAATGTCTCCACATGTATAATTTACCACTCCTGCCTTAGCAGCTGTGAGTTTTGATGTCTGTGAGCACCTTTTCCACTGGAACTGCTCAGTGATTAGCAGTGAAACAATGGATGTACATGCAGTTTGTGCTGTAGAGTGTGGCTGTGCATACAACATATGTGTGCATAAGATAAATGCATATTGGAGTGTCTTTTTTCATGGCTGTGTGTGCTGGAGACAGACCACTGGGATGTGCAAAGCTGGTAGTAACAAGACTGAAAGATGGAGTTGATTAAAAAAAAAAAGAGCTATATGGGTTGTCCCTCTGCAAGCCATTTCAGCTACTGATATCATGAACCAAATCTCAGTTCACCATCAGCCTACAGACTAACTCATATTTACCTGCAGCAAACAGTTGCTCCATCAGCTGAGAATAAGAAAATGTGTCCACTCAAACTTAAATATGAAATTTGTTGTTAATGATGCCTAATATATTGTATGTCATGAAGGCAGCAGTATGTGTTCAGCACGTCTGTATGAAAAATGAAAACAGTATGCAGTACCAGCTCTAGCCTACATGGTACTACCCAATTTGTCATATCAGGTTATATTTAAAGTTCACAATAACTTCCTCTATGAACACTATGCTGACACTACCATAAAACGAGAACTCCCTATATCCTACTGACAGACAGAATTTATTTTGATTATGCAGAGGAAAGGGTTTGGAGATTTGCTTAAAATAAAAAGTCAAACACTATGTAACATTTACATTTGGCAGACGCTTTTATCCAAAGCAACTTGCAAGCAAGGCAAGACAATCAAGCATTAGAGAACAGTGTCTCAAAAAGATCCATGGCACAAATTCACAAGTAGCTGACCAAATACAAGTGCAATGAGAAAGAGCACTAGACAGAAGGTTGTTTTTTCAAATTAAAGTAAGAAACAACTGGAAGTAAACAAGTGCATAAGAAATACCATAAACAACAAGGAAGTAGTGCAACAAGTGCTGAAAGGTTAAAGGGCTCAAGTGTTGCGGTGCTCATGGAAGAGAGTTTTTCTTGAATGCACCAAGGGAGTCAGCAGACCGTGTGGAGCAAACAAAAAGAGTCTGGATCGTGATTTCATTCCAGGCAGTGATGGTATTACCAGACGCTGTTCATTTGCAGATCAACTATATAAATAACTGTTAACTGTTAGACCCTGTTGTGTCTGAGGTTTTAAATAATTGATGAAGGTATCTATGCTGTGAGACACACTGTGTATAAAAAAACTGGAGACTGAAGATGCAACACATATTCCTACAGTCATGGCTACAGGTATTTAACTGAAAAACAACTTAACACATTCTGCAAACAGCAAAAAAAAAATACAGTATTAAGAATCAGTCAGAGGACTATGAGGTTTTTTTCTTGTGCCTGCCTGAAGAGGTCATGAGGGCACGTCTCCACCAGCAAGCTGTGAAAGTTGCTTGCTGTGGTCTGAGCAGAAGGAAACACAATCTCTCTCTCTCTCTCTCAGACAGTGTGACACAAATGAATTGCCTTCTGGTCTCTCCTGCACATCTGCTCCATCAGCAATGCTAATTACATTAATTGGGCATTACAGTATTTACACAGGTCAACACAATATTCCTTATACAAGGAAATTTCTAACCAACAGAAATTAAAATTGACTGGAAACATTTTTTTCTTTGTCCTAAATGATCATAACAAAGTCTTAACTTGCTCCTTTTCAAAACTTAATTTCAACCATGAAAAACAATATACAAGAGGACAAAGAGTGCCACCAGGAGGGCAAAGTAAAAAGGTGTGTGGGGTTGGTTGATTAAAGAGAGACAACGACAATTATAACATTTAAAAAAAAGGAAAACGCATACCTGCAGAAGACAGTGTTACACACAGGAATTGCCTCCTGGTCTCTCCTGCAGATCTGCTCCTAAACAGCAAATGCAAAATAACAGAATTTACACTATGAAATGGATGCTAAAATCTCTGCAGCACTATGTTGGTTACATGACGCAGGGTGGACTGCCATAATACAAATGGCGCCAAGAAAGTTAAATGAAAACATCTACAAAACTTATATTCAACAGAATCATTAAATGATAAAATTCTCAAATAAGAATTGGAAATAAGAATTATTTCCAAGAGTGCCTTTTTAACTCTGTTACATTGGCACCCCTAGCATGAATCAAATTGGATTGGAATTGGAATCAAATATCACAAAAATATATATGAAAGAACTAGTTCACTTCTTGTGTCATTTCATGCTTTGTATAATATTCCTGTAATATCCCTCTGGTGACTCAGAACATACCTTGTATGGTTTAGTGACTTTTAAATGATTTTTATAGCCTTTTTTATAGCCTTTATAATATTCTAAATTATGCCCAATACTATTTGTCTGTCTGTATTGCATTTTTTAACTAGCAACTTTATCCACGTTTATCTTAGTCTTAATTTATTATATAGTAACATACATTCTGTGGTTACTAAATATTTCTCTTACATCAGACATCTGTATAATGTTATTCAATTCAGTTTTATTTATATAGGGCCAAATCATAACAAAAGTTATTTCAGGGTACTTTTCACATAGAGTATGTCTAGACAGTATTCTTTAATTTACAGAGACCCAACATTCCCCTATGAGCAAGCACTTAGAGACAGCAGCAAGGAAAAACTCACCTTTAACAGGAAGAAACCTAAAGCAGAACTGGGCTCTAGGTGGGCGGCCATCTGCCTTGACCAGTTGGGGGAAGGATACAGAGAAGCATAACAACAACAATAATAACAATAACAATGATAATGATAGTAGAGATATCATAAGTAATAAAAAAAAAAAAAAAAAAAAAAAAAAGCAGTCATGGGAGTCGAGGCAGGACACCCACAAGACCATGCCGTCCATAGCCTGGATTCTGGATTTTACAGGAAGCCAATTCAGGGGGTCGAAGTCCCTCACCCTGTCAGATGAGAAAGCACAAAAACTCCAGGGTAGAAGCCAAGTTATTAACATGCATTAATGGTACTTCAATGCATTCAGATGGAGAGGGGGAGGAGGAGAGAGGAGCTCAGTGCATCATGGGAAGTCCCTCAGCAGTCTAGGCCTACAGCAGCATAACTAAGGGCTGATCCAAGGCGAGCCTGGCCGGCCCTAACTATAAGCTTTACCAAAAAGGAAAGTTTTAAGCCTACTCTTGAATATAGAGAGGGTGTCTGCTCCCTGGACTGAATGTTTAAGATGGTTCCACAGGAGAGGAGCCTGATAGCTGAAGGCTCTGCCTCCAATTTTAATTTTGGAGAAGGGCATCCCCATGGCCAAGGACCAGAGCCCAGTCCCTGGGGTTTCCTGCGGATGAGAAAGTACAAAGAACTCCGAGGAAGAAGTCAAGTTAGTAACATGCAGTAATGGTATATGAATACATACAGATGGAGAAGAGGAGAGAGGAGCTCAGTGCATCATGGGAAGTCCCCCGGCAGTCTAGGCCTATAGCAGCATAACTAATCCAAGGCAAGCTTGGTCGGCCCTAAGTATAAGAATTATCAAAAAGGAAAGTTTTAAGCCTACTCTTAAACGTAGAGAGGGTGTCTGCCCCCTGGACCGAATCTGGAAGATGGTTCCACAGGAGAGGAGCCTGATAGCTGAAGGCTCTGCCTCCCATTCTACTTTTGGAGACTGTAGGAACCACAAGTAAGCCTGCATTCTGGGAGCGCAGTGTTCTAGGCGGGTAATAGGGTACTATGAGTGCTTCAAAATATGATGGTGCCTGACCCTTTTCCTGAGGTGAGGAAAAGGATTTTTAACTCTATTCTGAATTTTACAGGAAGCCAATACAGCAAAGCTAAAATGGGAGAAATATGATCCCTTTTCAAAATGTATTAAGTAAAAATTATTGCACAATCCCAATGGCCTACTAGCATTAATTGCCTGATACTACCAGGAGCAAGGGGGATCCCAATCACAGGGAAAACTGGACGAGAGAAGGGGAGGAAGCAAATAAATAAACCACCCGCATGTGTTCACAAAAACCCAAACCACACGGTACCGTTCACCAGCACAGCAGAACGTGAGGGGACCACCACCAGGGGGAAAAGATCTTGTCGGCCCGGCCTAAGCCCACATATAATATGAGCCGACCAACCGTGCACCGCAACAGGTCGGAGCAAAACTGAAAAAATTAAAATTAAAAAAAAAAGGTCAAATTGAAAACAAAATTGAATTTAGAAAAAAAAAAGTCAGTACAATTTAACAAATTTAACTGAAGCACAATAAGATAAGCAAAAGAAAAAGAAAATACATTAAACAAAAGGAAAAGTTAAAGAAACAACAAGCTTAAGCCAAATTAATAAAGCAGCTCCTCTGGCTGAGGGTCGTTATGACACCAGCAGTTGATACATCATAAATAACGTGCAGTAGACCAGGTTACAGCATAGCAGCAGCAGAGATTGCGTTGTAACAGCAGCGAAATGGAGAACAGCAGCAACACCAGAACAGCAGCCCAGGCTGGAGGGCAGTGGGATGCCGCGGGATGCAGCCTGGACAGTAAATACCCACATAATGTTAATAGTTACTAACTACATCATGCATAAAATGCAGAATAAAACACTCACCAGCAAGCAGAGGTGCAGCCTCCCAGGTACCAAGAGGAGGGTTTCTGTGACTACCGTAGCCCAAACACGCTGACAGCGGCGATAAATTGCCCACGCTTCCCCACACACCGGTTCGGAGCACAACAGTCCCACAGTGAGCTTCCAGCAGGCCAAGAGACAGGCCCCACTACAGCACAACAAGAAGCAGAAATTAAGCTACCTGTACAAGGCATGCTCCTACCAGAAAGCTGGGCAAAAGCTCAACTTACAGACACTGAAGGGAGGCCAAAGTCCAGCGCAGCCCCGCTGCAAACACTGATGGCCCTAGTTCAGCCAGCAGCTCGTCACACAAAGACAGCAGCAAGGGAATGACAGTGCACTGATTTAATCCCAACACCGGGCCGCATTAGTTGAGTGCCTACAGGTGTCAGTGGGTGGTACCAGGTTGAGAAGGAGGCAAGAGGAAGAAAAAAAGAAAAAAAAAAAAACTCCCAACCAACTGTGGAGGGATCACTCTGCCACACTAGTTTTTGTCAGTACACATGCAGCTGCATTCTGGACCAGCTGAGGAGTCTTTAAAAACTTGTTAGGGCAGCCTGATAATAAGGAATTGCAATAATCCAATCTAGAAGTAACAAATGCGTGGACTAGTTTTTCTGCATCTTTTTGAGACAGGATGTACCTGATTTTTGCAATATTACGTGGTGAAAAAAGGCAGTCCTTAAAATTTATGGGAGTTAAAGGACATATCCTGATCAAAGATAACTCCCAGATTCCTTACAGTGGTGCTGGAGGCCAGGGTAATGCCATCTAGAGTAGCTATATTATTAGATACTGTGTTTCTAAGGTGTTTAGGGCCAAGCACAATAACTTCAGTTTTGTCTGAGTTTAGTAGCAGAAAATTGCAGGTCATCCAGGTCTTTATGTCTTTAAGGCATGCTTGGAGTTTAGTTAAGTGATTGGATTCATCTGACTTCACTGATAAATATAATTCATATGGTATCATATGCATAACAATGGAAATTGATGGAGTGTTTCCAAATAATATTACCTAAAGGAAGAATGTATAAGGTGAATTGTATTGGTCCAAGCACAGAACCTTGCGGAACTCTGTGTGTAACTTTTGCATGCATGGTGGATTCATCGTTAATATGTACAAACTCAAACCATTCAAATAAATAGGATTTAAACCAGCTTAATGCAGTTCCTTCAAGGCCAATTAAATGTTCCAGTCTCTGTAATAGGATGTGATAGTCAGTGGAGCCAATTGCAGCACTAAGATATAACATGACAAGTACAGAGAGAAGTCCTTTGTCCGATGCAGATAGGAGGTCATTTGTAACTTCCACCAGTGCTGTCTCTGTGCTATGATGCACTCTAAATCCTGTTTGAAAGTCCTCAAATAAATTATTGTTATGTAAAAAGTCACACACACAACTGATTGGTGACTGCTTTCTCAAGGATCTTTGAGAGAAAGGGAAGGTTAGATATAGGTCTATAGTTGGCTAAAACACCTGAATCAAGAGCAGGCTTTTTAAGAAGAGGTTTAATTACAGCTACTTTAAAGGACTGTGGTACATAACCTGTCCCTAAAGACAGATTGATCATATCTAGTAAAGAAGTGCTAACCAAGGGTAAGACTTCCTTAAGCAGCCTTGCTGGGAAAGGGTCTAAGAGACAGGTTGACGGTTTAAATGGAGAAATCAAAGTTAATTCAGGAAGGTCAAGTGGAGAAAAACTGTCTAAATATATATCAGGTTTTACAGCTGATTCTAAGGTTCCTGTGTTTGAGGGTAAATCGGTGCCTGTTGAGGGCAGGGGGTGATGAATTTTGTCTAATAGTTTTAATAGAATTTTATCATTGAAGAAGCTCATGAAGTCATTACTACTGAGAGCTACAGGAATACATGAATCAGTAGAGTTATGACTGCCACTGCGGCTCTCCACTAAAAATACAGAGATGCTGAGCTGTAATACCGACGTGGAAACATCAAACATATGGAGGATGACTCAAAGCCGAAACACAGTATCAATGCCATTGGGGGCAATCCTACTGAAACTGGATAAAACAGCGTTTGGTCCTGTATGTGGGAACTCTCATCAGCAAGAACTTTGCCACTCTCTTGGAGGAGCATGATATCTTTGTCCCTGAAGATGATGATGACAATGACTAAGCTCACTGGAGAAAATAAATGGATGCTTTGCAAAACCAACTGGAAACATACCAGCCAGCACAAGGAAGATGGAGAAGATGGGACACTTTGACTCCCAGATGCATCCCTCTACCTCCACCTTATAGGGACTGAATCTGTCTATCCAGAGACTCTCCAGATAACAGAGAGAGAAGGAAGAATATTCATAACACATCCACATCAGGATCTGTACACCAGCCCAACAGTGTGTGCCAGTGCAAAGAGGAGAACACACGCACACCGCTTCAACATTAAACTAGAAGTCCAAGAGTGAGCCAAGTCAGTCAAAGACAGTGTACTTCTGAGACTGCAGAGTGGTCATGTGTCATTTGTAAACTGAAGAGGCTGTAAACTTGCATTAAAATTAATCTTGAGTTACAGAATATCAGTCTAGTCACACAAATCCACAGGATAAAACAGGTGTAAATGGATGGAAAAAGATTAATTATAAGCCAATGCTTAGACCACATAGAGAGGGATTTTGAGATTGGCTACTGAAATGGAAATGTTTCTCCTAGTGGCAAACCGTCTATACTTTTCCCAAAATGTTACATCTCAAACAGTCGACCAACAAACACCACTGGGCTACAGGCTTAAACCTCAGTCATTGGCTGCATAAAGAATAGACTAATGGCTGGACTGCAAGTGAAACCAAAAGTTGACTTAGACAGACATGGCTGTCCAAGTCAAACTTTGCACAGTGTGATCAGATTTCAATTGAGATGCTAGACGTGTCATTTTGGACAACAGTTGCATTCGGCTGTGATGTAGCAACAAGTTGTACATAAAATGAATGTGTGATAAATTAAATGAATCTCAGTCCAATACAGCAGCACTTTTACCTTTTGCATGCTCAGGTCTGTAGTTTTATTTCTCAAACCGTCTGTCATTCCTGTCCCTCACACATGCTCACTCCTCATTTCCTTGCTGTCATTGCCCAGGGCGTCAATTGAGACATCAGCTGTTTACATCAGCTGGTCATATCAAACAGCACGCTGACACACCTTGAATATCAGCCCATCATCTTGCAGCTGTCTTTTTGAATATGTTCTCTCCCTTTCTGCATTAATGCTTTCATGTGGCCGTTATGCGTGCATGCTACATACCTACTGCTCACATGCTTGCTTGCTGCATTTGCTGCTGCTGTTCACATAATAGCATTTCAAAAGCAACTTGCTGCATATCACATTGGTTCTGGATCAGTTTTAAAGTGTTGGCTCCTCGGGAGCTATCACTGCTTTTTTCACCGAGCTAAGTTTGCTGCTGTGGGGATCAGCAGAGTCTTCAGCGCAAGCATTTTGCTGACAGTGGAAAACGTGTGTGTAAATATGAAGTATTTGTGTGTTCTGGTACTTGGATTTAATGATTTTGTAGGCTGCATTGCTGTCTGTCATCAAACTTTTAATTTCCTCCCTCTTTCAAGCAGCAACTGTTTAGCTGGCACTGACCACGCTTTCCTTGGTAAAATATGGTAAAATTATAATGGCAGCATGACATGACAACAGCTGTTGCTAATTAATGTTGATTCAATGAGTGAGATGCAGACAGTGAAACTAGTCTGTCTGGTTCAAGTGTTCTGTGTGAGCCGCTGTCTGTGTTCAGCAAAGGTCTTTCGTGTGAGAAGGTTCTTCCTCGCTCCATTTTTGTTTGTTTTTTGCAGTTGCATTAGACTGCATGCTCTTGTAGTTTCAACAACTCCAGCAGAGTGAGTAGTTTTCTTTTGTGAAACAATCTAATTACACCACGTTGATTTTTGAAAGTGTACGCATCACTATTAAAATGTATTTCTGTTCATACGTCAGTCAAAGGCTCTCCAGTAAGTAAGCTATAAAAGCAACCTTCAACCTCACATCACCGTATCACTGTCAAATGCACTTCAGTTTGTTCAACAGTAAGTGGTGCCTACATCCTATCGGACTCAAACTTAAGCTTTATGGCACTTACTCGTGTTGTAGTCTCCTGACAAGATCCCTGCTTGTGTTGTATCAGTCTCAGATGTACGTCACTTTGGATAAAAGTCTCTGTTAAATGAATGAAATTGTAAATTGTAGTAAGGGAACGCATCACTATGCAAACATATTTCAGTCATACATGCATTTCAGTACATAAATCGATAAGTCAATGTATCACTATTCAAAGGCATTTCAGTATTAGTAAGTGAATGCATGCAGTTAGCAATCACTTCTTGGTTCAGATATATTTCTCTTCATATGCTGGCCTCCAGGCATTTTTATTTATCTGTGGTAAGCGTATTGTCTCATTTCTGGTTGCCAACTGTGTTATTGATAGTGTTTTTGCTGCTCTCAACTCAGTTAATTTTACTATATTCTTCATTACTGCGGATAATTACCTGCTGTACATTTAAACCTAGCATAGCCCTAGGCAGAAGCCCACGGTTCATTACCAACCAGTTAACATTTCTAATAGGTTCTCCCCACATAGTGACACACTCGCTGAGAAACCAACTCTGATTATTGGCAGCTCCATAGTGAGAAATGAAACACCAGCAGCCATAGTCAAATGTATTGCTGGGGCCAGAGCGGGTGACATCGAATCAAATTTAAAACTGATGGCTAAAGATAAAGGTAAATATGGTGCAACTGTTATTCGCCAATTACGCCAATCGTAGGTCAATAAAATTAATGTTGAGTCGGTGTTTACATATGCAAAGGCAATGTTGGACTCTGTAGTTTTCTCTGGGCCCCCTTTTTTTTGAGTTTTTATCAAACGTAGTCCTTAGCACAGATAATGTAATTATAGTAGGTGTCTTTAATATTCATGTGGTTGTCAATAATGATAGCCTTAGCACTGCATTTATCTCATTATTAGACTCAATTGGCTTCTCTCAGAGTGTAAATAAACCCACTCACTGTCTTAACCACACCCTCGATCTTGTTCTGACAAATGGCTTCGAAATTGAACACTTAGTTCATAGTTTTTCCACAAAATTTTATCTGATCATTACTTAATAACTTTTGAATTCCTATTACTGGACTACACACCATTAGACAAAAATGTCTTCCCTAGATTAGTGCTGTAGCTAAATTCCATCAGCACTGAATTCAATGCCATGTCTCAATACTACAGAGGACTCTTATGCTAACTTTATTCCCTCTCAAATGGATCATCTTGTTGATAGTGCTGCAGGCTCATTGCAAATGACACTTGACTTCATCGCCCCTTTATAAAATAAGATAATAAAAAATTATATTAGCTCCATGTTATAACTCCCAAATCTGCAAATTAAAGGAAACATTGCAAAAATTTGAATGTAGCCTATATGGTGTTCCACCAAACTGGAAGAATCTTGCTTAGTCTGGCAAGATAGTCTTAAAACATATAAGAAGGTCCTCTGTATCACCAGAGCCACCTATTACTCATCATTAATAGAGGAAAATAAAAACAACAAATAAATAACATATTGAACAGATGCAGAATGGATGAACCAGGAGGTGGACTGGAATAATATGATTTGGTACAGAGTGTCTTTTTGGCTTGCATTTTTTTTTGTTTGTTGTTATTGTTTCTATGGAAGTTCTATTTATTCTCTTGTGTTGTTTTGAATATTTTTTGACTTTGATTTGGTCAATAAAGTATAAAAAAGGGGTAGGACTAGAAGAGTTCTTTACTTCATCTTATGCCCTTTTCAAACATTGAAAGGTTTTTCTTTAAAAAAGAGCCTATGTCAGAGTGGGAAAAGTAGTCAATAAGTTAACACAAAGTTTTATTCAGTGTTGTCCATTAATCCATCATTTAAAAGACTTACATTTCCTTAGTGTAATCTGACTGTGTATCAGGCTGCAGCTACATTACATTTTAAATATATTTGTTCAGCTTTAATCTGACGGACAAAACACAGAAGGCAGGAACTGAGGATGAAAAATATAGTTAAAGATCTAAAAACATGTATACATCAAAGACATAGAGACATGACTGTAAGCTCACAGTCTGATCCAGTGATAATTTGTTTGGTGAGTTGCACTTGAAAAGTTGTCGAGGTTAAAATACAGAATATTTTTAATTTTTTTAGACATCTTTAGACTTTTTGTATCTCAGCTTCAACAAAAGTAGTAAATTTAAACATTGCCACTGAAATGCTGTTAAAACACTAAGATTAGGCACCCTATTTAAAAATCTCACTTTCAAACTATATTCTGCAGCCGCACCACAATCCTGCTCACTAAGCATATTAACATATAATCGCCAATATTATAGGAATAATGTTCCATGAGGGCGACCAATGACATCATGAGTAATAGAGATAATTATTCATTGATCCCATGTGTCTAAAGCTTCATACCGATTGTTTAAATTTAAACTGAGATTACACATTATGTGCAATAAAGATTTCAGTGCAGGAGGTGCTCTAATAAACTGACAGCTGTCTTGTGCACAGAGTCAGTGTTATAACAGACGGACATGCAGAGGTTTTATTCTGAGCTGAGGCTGAATTCATGCTGTGTAATATCTGAATGTGAGAGAAAAAAAAAACGCTGTTCAAAGAAATAACTGATGCACATAAAAGCGGTAACTTTAGAAAGTCCTTGAGTAACTAAACTAAATCAATATTTGCTGTGAGCAGCTTTGCCTTTAAAACAGCAGCAGTTCTCCTCGGTTCACTTTAACAAAGTTTTTCACGGTAACTTGCAGGTACGTTGTTGTAACCATCCTGGAGAAAGAATGTTCTTCTATGGATTTATTATTTAGGCCATCTCAGGTGCTTCTTCATGTAATCCCAGATTGACTCCATGATGTTGAGATCAGGGCTCTGTGGGGGCCATACCATACCATCTGTTGCAGGACTTCATAACATCATTCTTCTTGTTGCTGAAAATAGTTCTTTATGAGTTCTTTAGCTGGGATAAGAATCTAAACATCTAGAGTGCCTAAATCTTTTGCACAGTATTGTATATATACATGTACACACACACACACACACACACACACACACACATATATATATATATATATGTGTGTGTGTGTGTGTGTGTGTATAATATGTACATTTACATTGTCGCTTTCAGGCAGAAACTTCAACAGTCAACTCTCAGAGTTACAGAAAGGTGTGGGGACGAAAGGGATACCCAGGAAGTACAACAAACTGTCTATACCTGAGGCACATACATATATATATATATATATGTATGTATGTGTGTGTGTATATATATATATATATATATATATATATATACACACACACACACACACACACAAACACAAACATACATAAATACATATACATGTTGGAACACAGTAATTTCACACAGTTTGGTAGAACATTATCAGACGATTTTGCCTTCTCTATCACACCTAACGTTAGAATAATTCGCTATTAAGTTACAGAGATGAAAAAACAGGGTGATGTTTTCACAGTGAACTGGTATAACAGTGTGAAGTTAGCCAGGGGGTGACACAGGCTAAACACACGTTACAGTGCTTTCACATGTGCTATGAAGACAGAATATATAAAGCTAACATCTGTAATGTTAAGGTGTGTTGACAAGTTAGATTTGTAACATGAAGCTGTTTCAGTTTAACACAATGCAGTCAGGTTAACTATGGATTTCTGCTAGCTAACAGACCACTAACTATGATGATAAATAATGTTAGTACAACACACTTCTAAGCAATAGCAGAAATCGATGTGAATAAAAACTACAAAAACTAGCTTGTTGTAATGTCTGGTGTAAGTTAGGACCAAGTGTTGTAATGATGAAGACACTTACTGATCAGCTGCTGATTTCTGTGACTCCTGCTGCTGCTCCAGGCTGACGGCTAACGTTAACGTTACTCCTTACCACGCTCTTTGTGGTCTCCCACATCTTCCAGTGCTCATTTATGAAAGTTCTGAGTTTGTTCCATCCTTTATTTCAGTGTACTCAGCAGAAAATGTTAGCTGGTGAGGTGTGAAAGAAAATTGAATAGTAGGTTATCATTTTATAAATCTTTTGTATATATGTTACAAATGTTTTCAAACTAAGGAGTCAATGTTTGTTATCAACTGAATGTGATGTAATGTCATTGTCATTTTGGGGACACATGTTGGTGAAGAAATCCTACTCCTAGGCTAGTTGAACTCTTGAACCTGTTTCTATCTGAGGGTTGCTTGCTGACCTCTGGGGTTAGCTAGAGATATCTTTGTCTTAAGCCTACTGTTTTAGAGACCATACTTGTTTGTAAGAAGGTGTAACGGTTTGTGGAAGTGTCCATTTAGGGACCAGACTGTTTTTAGCTTTGCTTCTGGAGAGGTATAAAGCTGTCTAGTTTGAGTTCACAATCTTTAGAGACAGGGCTGGCTTTAGGGATAGGGCCAGCTGAACAACATGCTTTCTCTCCAAAAATACAAGATGATTGTATTTTTGTTTGTGTTTGGACATTTGTATAATTGTTACTGATGATGTGATGGATTGTACAGTGTTTACAACTGATTCAACAAGTAACAATGTTTAATGCTTTCTTTATGTCTCCGTGTGCCTTCTTTCTCGAGAGAAAATTTCCACAACAGAAGTTAGCAAGCTGTAGGATGTCAGAAAGTCCATCTATGATACCGTCTGACAACTTTACACCAGCAAAAACAGACAAGAACATGAGTACTCTTAAAAAGAAAATCCTTTAAAGTCAAAAAAGATAATATGGTAAACCAAAGAGCTGTTAAATATCAAACCAGCTGCAGTGAAGTAAATTACTTCGGCGCCCAGACTGACTCAGTGACGCCGTTCAAATTGGAAATCACGTGATGTTTTTCTTTGGCTCAACTAATCAGCTCACGACCTCACTGACAGCCTGTCATGACCTTTTGTACAGTCTATGATCATGACCGGATAAACGCTGACAAATTTAAAAACTGAAAGTAACAGCCTGCAGAGGCATGAACAAACAAGGTCATCTTGATGTATTTGAATTCATATGAAAAGAATAATTATTTCAAACCAATGTTTGAATTATTTAATCCGTACCATGAATTTGAGGGTTTTATTTGAAGGTATTACAAAATAATCTTCAAATTAGTGATTTTCTTTACAAAAGGTAAAGCTGCTACCTCAAATAGAGTAACATAATGGTGTCTGCAGTAGTATCAATATTACTGTGATTTTCTACAGTCACATAATAGTTACTGTGATTTTCTACAGCAACATAATGGTTACTGGGATTTTCTACAGTGGTGTGTTCACTACTGTGATTTCTACAGTATCATTATGATCACTATGTTTTTAGGCCTAATACACAGTACTATACTGAAAAATTATTCACAGTAATTAACTGTGCAGAAACACAATAAATTACTGTGGATTTCAAAGCCATTTTTTTACAGTGTACATGTTGCAAGCAGGTTACTAGTGATCTCTAGGCATTGCTAGTTAAGTCCAGAAATTTGCAGCTGTCCAGGTCAGTGATGACCCTGTCATTGTTGGGTGGTTTTGTTTCTTTCTATTCATGGTACACCATTGATTCTAATCACTTAAGCTTTAAAAAACAAAAAACAAAAAGATAATAATTCTGCCCCCTCCGCTTATCATTATGTCTCATCTCTCAGCACATTATGCATCTTTGTATGATTAATTGTGGCCTGTTACATCTCTACTTGCTTTGTTGGAGCTTGCACCCCTTATTTCGGAGGATTTATCTTGCTGCTGCTCAGGACTGATGTCCCTCGATTCAAAATCTCCCTGTATAGTCTAAGCACCAAAGACTTTTGACATGACTTAATCATCAATATCATCTGTATAATAAACTTCTTTTTTTTTTTTTTTTTGCTTCATTCACTTGTCTCACCTGATTGAAATGGATCTCTAATCTTTTGCATGCTCAGGTCTGTACTTTTATTTCTCAAACCATCATTCCCATCCCTCACACACATGCTCACTCATAATGTCCTTGCTGTCATTGCCCTTGGTGTCAATTGAGACATCAGCTGGTCACATCTAACCCATAGCATGGTGACGCACTTTCATTGTCAGCCTATAATCTTGCGGCTGTCTTTTTCAATATTTTTTCTCTCTCTCTGCCTTAGTGCTTTCATGTAACCGTTATGCACACCCCACCACCTCCCCATCACCACCCAGTCATCACAGATTCATCAGTGCATCTCTTCAACAACCTCCATCAACCTCATCAGCCTTCTCAGTCTCAGTGGAGGTCATCAGCCACCACCAGTGTCCACCCTCAATTACAAAATCTCTCTGTAGAGTCTAAGCGCCAAAGATTTTTGCTTCAGTAAGAGAGCATCTGCATAACATTGAGGCACGTAGAGTGTCTCAGCCACAAGTGCAGAGAACAGGCTGAGTGGAGTGGCATGGTCTGTATTCAACAGCAGACTTTTATGGGAAACCATTTGAAAAATGGCAGGGTGAACAATGGTTTACAATTAGCCTCATGCCTGGACAACTCTCATTCAGAGGGCTTTGAGGACTTGTTTTATGTAACACTCTATGCTGCATGCAACAAGTCTTTCTGATTCTATTTCTTATAAAGAAAAAATATATTCACAAAACATGACTCTTAGTTTTGACACGGTGATTCTACCTACTTCCAGACTTTGGCTTTGGCTGAGCTGACATTTGATTTTTCTTTGTACTGTAAGCTTAGAATGATCACACTAAAATATATGTGTTATACATGTTGTTTGTTGGCAGTGGTAAATCTGAAAATGTTCACATGGAGAGGCAAATGGTTTTGGCAGGGTGGCATGGTAGGAGCAGTGGATGGGGTTCCCCACAACAATATATACTACTTTTGCAGGTAAATTGCAACAGAAAATACCCAATAACTATTTTAAGAATTGTGTTATTGTTCTGAGAGAAAACATACCATGAGGTCCAGCTGAAACTGATGCAGGAGTTCGTCAGTAGTCTCTCAGTATTTATCTCTCCCCATCAGTTTCTGTTTCTGTCCATCTCTCATTCTGCTTCTGTCTCATCTTTCTCACCTTGTTCTTCATCCCTCACATTCAGTTCCTCTCTGTATCACTTCTTCTCTTTCTCTCATGTCCTGATCTCCTCCTTCTGAGTTTGTCATCCTCTGTCTCCTGTCATTCTCTCCTGCCTCTCACTCTGTTCTCCTCCATCTCTTCCTCCTGACTCCTGAGTCTGCAGCATTTTTTGCTAAATTTGGTGGCTTTTCTGCCCTTCTTTTTCATTTTCTATCAGAGGGCCAATCCATATACACTCACCCACAGTGGTCAAGATGTTAAAATCTTTATTAAATTGTAGGAGTATGTGGTTAATACAGTAAACTACAATCAAACAAATCAAAAAGGACAATTTAAAATATATTTAATATATAATCAAATCCTCTGACACTGCAGTTTTAAGGCTAACGTCTTCACTAGACCTTCAACAAATTTAACACTGCAACAGGCTGTTTTATATTATGACAAGCAATGAACAGAAATTACAAAAATTGAAGGATAAATGCACTAGCTCCCTTGTAGCAAGCAACTCAACTTTTGACTAATATGATTTGAACATGATCTATTCCAGTATTCAGATTATTCCAGGCTTCCCGTAAAATCCAGAACTGAATTTAAAATCCTTCTCCTCACATACAAAGCTCTTAATGGTCAGGCACCATCATATCTTAAAGAGCTCATAGTACCATATTACCCCACTAGAACACTGCGCTCCCAGAATGCAGGCTTACTTGTGGTTCCTACAGTCTCCAAAAGTAGAATGGGAGGCAGAGCCTTCAGCTATCAGGCTCCTCTCCTGTGGAACCATCTTCCAGATTCGGTCCAGGGGGCAGACACCCTCTCTATGTTTAAGAGTAGGCTTAAAACTTTCCTTTTTGATAATTCTTATACTTAGAGCCGACCAAGCTTGCCTTGGATTAGTTATGCTGCTATAGGCCTTGACTGCCGGGGGACTTCCCATGATGCACTGAGCTCCTCTCTCCTCTTCTCCATCTGTATGTATTCATATACCATTACTGCATGTTACTAACTTGACTTCTTCCTCGGAGTTCTTTGTACTTTCTCATCCGCAGGAAATCCCAGGGACTGGGCTCTGGTCCTCAGCCATCGGGATGTCCTTCTCCTGCCGTTGCTGCTGTTTGTTGTTGCTAGTCATGTTAAAGAGTATGGTCTAGACCTGCTCTATGTGAAAAGTGCCCTGAGACGACTATTGTTGTGATTTGACGCTATATAAATAAAATTGAATTGAAATTGAAAATTGAATTATTGAATATTGTTTGTCATGTCAGGAATAACGTTCATTACTGAGAACAGAGAATCACAGACTTCACCTCTAGATCCAGCAGCAGCTGTCAGTAGCTCTGCGTGTTGTGTTCGAGCTGACTCGTTGTAATTAAGGGCCCTGTTTTAACTGCACAAGCCCAACAACAAGTGCAGCGTGGTAGGTCTTTGGCGCACTCACTGTGTGGGTGTCTCCTACTGTACACAACTACTATTTTGCCTCATATATGTGCAGCAGCACAAAGTGTAAAAGAGCTGGAGAAAGGTGAATATAGATCAGAAGATGTGGTGATTAATAAATACACTCAGCCAGTCAAATCTCTGGTGTCATGACAACATTAGCTCATCAAAAGGGAAGATGCTTCTTCAAGAAATCATACTGGTGTCTGGAGGCACAGATATGCACAATGTGAACACAGAGCAGCACACATCTGCAGCCAGAGGCAGATGGTGTGGGTTTTTTAACAGCTGATTTGTACAATGACAAATTACATAAATAAATAGCCAAATCTGGTGAAGCTGTTTATACGATCGCATCAGTCTGATGCTATTTCCGTTTTAATTCTGCTGTATCTCACTCACAGTGTAAATGGTCACATAGTTTTGTAATTGACACAACACTGTTTGTACCACAATACATCTCGAGAGTCAAACATCAGATGCTACTTTTGCTAAAAAAAAAGAAAGTTGGTAAAGAGGCTATGATGAGTATGAAAACCCAACATCTCCACATAAACGTGCAGGATGCTGAGTTATAACTGACTGGTCTGATGTATGCAGAGGATTGTGTGGTTATTCTGTAGCAGCCTGGTATCATCAGGTGGTTTAATGAACATAAACACAATGAACGTCAATGCGTAATGGCACTGTGTTCTGGTGCAGCACTTCCCAGTGGCTGCAAATTTACTAATCTGTCCTGCTGCCTTCACATGCTGCAGAGATTTAAGGATCTGAAGGAGAAAGGTTTTCATACAGTATGAAACAGCTGTGGGCAACAGATACTGTAAGAATCACCCACATTCATTTATAGATACATGTAAATGCACACTGATTTACTAACCTTCCTGCTTTAACCACATTAAACATACTTTTTTATGCTGATTTATGCATCTGCTGGTTGGAAAGTGTTTGTTTATATATTTATCTTATATTTTTATTCATATTTTAAGCATTAATCTCTTATTGTACTGCATTTGCTGCAAGAATTTACTTTGCTCTTGTTGATAAAATCATCAAAGTTTCTGCAGACTGTCATGTCAGAAACAGACATGGTTCTGAGATGTCTATTCTCAGCACAAAGTCTAGGACCCAATATCCACTAAAATACCAACAACTGTCTTTGTGGTGCTTCATTTGAAAGACCCTCCCACGTGTGCACCATGTACTCTATACTGGACTCCAAACTACCACTCAGTTGGGCGTTTGGCACATTGTCATACCAACAGTTTTCATGAACTGAACTGGCAACAATGAATTATGGATTGTCTCACTATTTCTTGCTTATCTCAGTGCTTTCAACAGCATAGGGGCAAAGTTGTGACTGAAAATTACATTATTTAACAAAATCGCAGTTCTAGGATCTGAAAAATTGAGGGGGCAGCAGGGGAGGTAAGCCCTACCTCCCAGCAGCTGCTCACCCTTACCCCGCTGTAGATCTGCCCCTGTTTGTTGGTGTGCATTTATTTTTCTGATTGACCAAAGGAGAGATTTTCCATGTAACATACCACAGAGAGGTCACTGAGGTCAAGGGACGGACATACAGTTACAGTCTCCAGCTGAGTCTAACAGCGTGTGTGTGTGTGTGTGTGTGAGTGTGTACGTGTGTGCGTGTGTGTTGCGCAAAGAACATTAAAATTCTCAAAGTTTAGTCATCAATTCCCATCCTGCTGATGTCATAGACTTCAGGAAAGACAATGGTTTAAGGCTTCCTGGCTGCCTTGTGATGTGTTTTGTTTGTACATGAGTACTAATGTGAGTGTGTGTGTGCGTGCACACGTGTGCTGCAGAGTGAGGTTGATGCAGTTGTTTTGGTTTGGGGTTGAGAGTTGAGTATAAGTGCAGTGAAAACCACAAGAGCCCAAGAAGAGTTCACTATGGCCTGTATGCCTGTGTCACTGTGCATGTAAGTGTATGTGTGTGAGTGTGTGTGTGTGTGTGTGTGTGTGTGTGTGTGGGAAGGGAAGAGAGAGACAATCAGATCCAACAGTGTTTGTGAATAAGTATTATTATAATTTTATTTGTGGTTTGTAAACAGGTCTCACAGTTCCCTCATTCTATCGGCCAGTTAAGGGTATCTTGGGGGGACATGTTCAGCCTAGCTTAGCATAAAGTGTGGAAGTGGAGGGAAACTGCTACACTAGCTTTGTCCAAAGTGAAACTATTAACCTTCTAACAACTTTAAGAATGTTTGCAATGACTGAACACTGTGTCTCTAAAGTCAAATTCATGGGCACAAACATCAAAACTTTTACCTCTGATGCCAGGCTCCATGCTATACATATGTACAGTCATGAAACAGATATCAATATTCTCATTTGGCTCTGAGGAGGTGGGAAAAAACATATTATACAGACTAATGGAATGTTTCTTTAATAATGATCTAATAATGATGACTCTTTGTGTTTCCTGTCAGTGGTTTTTAGATGCTCTGAGCCCTTGCAGGTTCCCAACACTCAAGTCAGCATACAGTGTCTGTAAGTTTGTTTTTACATAGGTGATCAGCAGAAAATTCCAATATTTCCTCATTTTCTGTACTTGTAAAGTTTGAAGTGTAAATTGGCCAATATAGTGCAATGCTACTTCACTTTAACAAACTTCAACTTACTTCAAACTAGGAGATCATTAAAAAGGGAGATGGTATATTAATATTCAATTCTGCAGTAAGAGAAAAAAACTGGTCTGACTTGTCTGTTTTGTGGACAGCATGTGTGAATTAAAAAGAAAAGCTGGTGGGGGAGGTTAAACCAAACATCTACCACTGTGGTTCATTGCCGAACCACAGTTCAGTTTAATTTATGCTATTTACATTTATTTTTACAATATTAATTGTACTTTTTTGATGATGGACAATGATGACATATGAAAATGAGTCACTCATAAAGATAGGGAAATGGTCAACTCACCACTTTGTAAACTCTCCTCCTGCCGATTCTGCTAACTGACCGGTCAAGGTTTTCAAATGTAAACATCGGAACAACATTGAGGGAAATGTGGAGGGGTTAGATACCCACTACGATCCCGATCACATAGACAAGCAAGACCATCTCTGCGTCCATCTCAACATAGGAGGAAACACTGAGGTAAACGTGGAGGGATTAAACACCGGCTGCAATCCTGGCCACATGGATCTTCTCTATCGAGCATCCTGCTAGCCAATTTACAGGTGTTGGATAATAGACTGGACGACCTCTGTGCCTGCATCGGTTTGCAATGGGATATTAGAAACTGTGATGTCCTTTGTTTCACCATACTTGGCAAAATCCTGGAATGCCAATGTGACAGAACAGAGGAATCTGGAAAGATAAAAGGAGGAGGCATGTGCTTTATGGTGAATAAGGATTGGTGTGACAATGGGAATATTAAAATGCTATCTTATTCCTGCTCACTTGAGCTAGAGTTATTGTCAATTAAAAGGAAGACTGCACTTTCTACCAAGGGAATTTACATAGGTCTTTATCACAGCGGTCTACACCCCACCTCAGGTGAGTACAGAGGCCCTGTCAGATCTTTGCAAAGACTTGAACTACTCACAGACCAGTAATCCTGATGCTGCACTCATTGTTGCTGGAGACTTCAATCAGGCTAACCTTAAAAAGGCTATGCCTGACTTCCATCAACATATTGACTGCACCACAAGGGGTATAAACACTCTGGATCACTGTTACATGCAGAGGCGGAGCTAGACTCTCAGCACAGAGGGGGCGGAGCATTCTCAGGGGCTCTTCTGATCATTTTAAAATTCAAAACTGTAAAATAGCTGATATGTCCTATCCTATCCATAAACACAAATTGTCACTTATTGAGCCAAGCAAGCTTACTGTATGTCTAAGAAAACATACAGTGAAACCACTATGTCAGACAAGCTTGAGGACA